>NC_142595.1:36444949-36751906 GCF_965207765.1 Zootoca vivipara
GCACCAAATCAGCAGTGAACAGCAGAAGCATTTGTAGAGGTTTCAAAACATTCCTCATTTATTTCTATTAACTACTGCATATTTACAGATCTGGCTTTGTGAGTGTTACAGCCTCTCACTTAGCCATCTTGTCTACAGAAGATATTAAACTGCACACAGCACACGGCAGAGAGCAGAGTCAGGAATGAAATACAACAAAGTAACAATTCCTAACTGTTCCCTCCCAACAGCAGATATCACCAGATTTTCAGAATGGGAGGGGTGAAAATGCTCACAACTGGAGATAACCCAGCTTCCCGCTGGGTTTTCTGCCTTTGTCTGGCTAACAAAGCAGATATTTCTTCGGCTATTCCAGCGCTGTGGCTCAAGCCCCAGACACCAGCATGGTGTCAGAGATCATCAGTTGCAGAACATACCCTTCTGGGCCTGGCTTTTGTGCATCTGGCCACAGCACTGGCATGACATATCACGCTTGATCTCTTGGCACTTAATTTCCCTGCCACTGTGTGCGAAGATAGAAGCTTACAAAGGGCTGCTGCTACATACAGGAACATGCAGTCCATGAGGAACGACTCAACATTCGGACCTGGCCTGCCCATGCAGCAGAATGAGGGGGCTGAATGTCAGAGGGGGCTGTCGCAATCTGACCACAAGGGTATGCACCACATTTTTAAATGCCCCCTTGTGAAAACTACGCCACAAGTTTAAATAATAAGAATTAAACCATAACTGGGGGAATGTTCTGTCCAAGCATACTCCCAACCATACTAGATACCTTAATCTCTATGGCTCTACGTAGACAGAGAGACTGCTAACATTACAATCCCCACTTTTGAAACATGAACCCACCATCGCCTCAATGGTTTAACCTCTTAATTCCTAGCTCAGTATGTTGCACCTATAGATCAGGACTGGGGGCCATGGGTGTAACATTTACTGTAATCAGTAGATTTACTAAAAATGTGTCTCTGCATATATTACTACAAATACTTATAAAAACTGCAGGTGGCAAGACACCATCGTCAAGGAGTTTGGGTTGTAGTGTGGGAACTGATTCAAAACTCACAACGGTTCATTTTATCCTGGAGTAGATGGTTCCAGCTTGAAGCAGAACCGACAAGACATTTTTAAAAAGTCAGAGTAGAGATTACGCAGAGATGTTTGTAACATTGAACCCCTGTTGGTGTTTTTAAGCAGGGAAAGCCAATTGTAGGAGGGTGGTCCAAATGGCTTCTAAGAAACCATTTTGCGAAGTTCAGAAATGTGGCCAGTTTCTCGTTTTTTGAAAAAGCACCTGGGGACAGTTCGAGGAAATTTGGGAAAGGGTTAAGCGCCCTCCCCCTTCCACACTTTCAATCCTAGCTGCTTCTCCAGAAATAACCTGTTCTGGTTAAATACGGTAGCGGAAATCTTACCTGCATCTTTGTGTAATGTTTACTTTTGCCCTCCGGCAAACCAGACACGCATTGTATTCATTTAGTACACAATGCTTATCTCTTTACCCTCCTGGTGGTTTTATTTCTTACTCCTAATTTAAGGTTGGGCTGACCGCAGTCTTGCATTGCCAACTTCTTTAATGATAATCCCCCCTGGTCCACCTGTTGTTTTTAAATGTGCAAAGGAATAAAAAGTGAGGAAAACAAAAAATACACATACAAATCAAGGAGCCTTTACAAATCAAGATTTGTTCAGAGTTCAGGCACAACTAATCTGGGTTAAGAGATCCTGTTGTCTTGCCTAGAAATATATAGACCTGCCCCCACAGGGTCAGACCAAAGTACACCCATCTGACATTCTTTGCAAGAATCCCCAATAACCAACAGACGCTCTGTGGTTCAGCAGAAATTGGTCAGCGGTCTACCACAATCTACTTTAGATTCACCCCTGTGCAGACTTGTGGAGACATCTGTCCCTACTGTAGTGGCTCCCTAAACCCAAGCTAGACTTCTGGTCATAAAGGTTGTTTTTTTCTCTCTTCTGTTTCTCATTCCATTAGCAGCTCTCTCGGAAATGACTTCTGAATGATTCATCGGAGAGAAGGAGGGAACCACCCTCTTAGCTCATGGCCGGACCATCCTCACCCCACCTCTCCAGGGATCGAAAAGCAATCCTATTAACCCATATTTACAGAACAAGGCAGGAGCCTGTGAAGGAAGCGATTTATTATTGTAGGGAGGGAAAAGCTGGAAGAAACAAAGAAATGGAGACACTTTCTGCACAATCTAGACAAACTACATGTCTACATGAAGTTTATTCCCTAGTAGTTCCTAGTAGGCTAATTTATCATTGCAGCCTGGGGGAAAGCAGGGGGACCTTCCATTGTGAGACATTCATAATGAATGCATTTTATTTTACCATATCCATGTGACACTGTTGCATAAAAATCGCAGCCCATATTTCCCCCTCCCGCATCTCATCCAGATTTACTCTTTCCAGGAAAAATCATAGTACAGTAAAAAAAAAAAGGAAAAGAAATAAGGGAAAAAATAATCCCTGTTACCTTTCTTGCAACATTTGAACAACCCATTTACAATACTGTATTAAGCTCCACCTTGAAGCACCCAAAGAGAATAATTCCTGCATTTTCATTACATTTCACATCAATCGATAATGCAGGGTGGGGGAGAGGGAAGAAAAAACGAGTAGCCCCAATTTTATACATTGAGTCTTAAACTGGTGTAGCAAAGACTAGTCAGTCAAAAGTTCAAAACATCCCCACCCCACCCCTTTCTACCACTAGTTTATTTTTCAGATTAAAAGAACAGATAGAATCAGAAACAGGAAATATGACACATTGTACAGGGCAGCCTGTGCAGTATCGGTATATTACACACATTTTTTTTTTAAAAAAAACAGTATGCAAGATAAATCAGCAACTACTTCGTACAAATTTGCTCATTTGGCTGAGTGTGCGGGGGTGGGGCGTGTGTGTGTGTGTGTGTTTGCATTGCATTGCATCTTTTTAAATTCAGAGCTCAGCTTCTGGGATTGGAACCAAATAGCAATGTCTCATTCAGCACCAGCTTCCCATCAGAATTTACATAAAACTCAATATTTTGGTCTTCACTAGAACCATCGCAGGACTTGCTTGAAGGAGTGTCTCCACCCCCATCGTTCTGCCCGGACACTGAGGTCCAGTACCGACGGCCTTCTGGCGGTTCCCTCGTTGCGAGAAGCCAAGTTGCAGTGAACCGGGCAGAGGGCCTTCTCGGTGGTGGCCCCTACCCTGTGGAACGCCCTCCTATCAGATGTCAAAGAGAAAAATAGCTACCAGATATTTAGAAGACATCTGAAGGCAGCCCTGTTTAGGGAGGCTTTTAATGTTTAATAGATTATTTTATGTCATTTTTCTGTTGGAAGCTGCCCAGAGTGGCTGGGGAAACCCAGCCAGATGGGTCTGGTATAAATAATAAGTTGTTGTTGTTGTTGTTGCTGCTGCTTGCTGTTTGTAGCCATAATCATTACACATTACTTTTGTCCACCTGAACTGGAACCTGGTAAAATGGCAGGATCCTACACATGGGCAGAAAAATGTATTGCACAAGAAGAGCCTTTGCTGGATCGAACAAATTGATCCATCTAGTTCCGTATCTTGCTTCCCTCAATTACTCAACTTCCTCCAGGAAGCCTCTGCTACGACAGCAACACCTTCTGTGGTATACAGCACTGCTTCTGAATCCAGAGGTTCCAATTTGCCATCACCATCATCTTTTTTCTTGTTATTTATCACTTACAAAGTATCTAGAATTTTCTAAGTGCTGTACGAAGATTTAAAAATGAGACAATCATGGCTGATAGCCATTGATTAAGACTACTCTCTGTAAAGTTATCTAATCCCATTTTTTAAAAATTGCCTAAGGCTATTATCACATCTTGCGGCAGGGAACATAAATTAACTGATGTCCTATGAAGAATTTTTTTATTTTGCCTGCCCTGAATGACCTGCCCATCAATTTCATTTGGTGACCCAGAGTTTTAACTTAGAATTTTGAGACTGGGGGTGGGGGTGGGGGGCAGGACTTCCCTCTATCCACTTTCTCTATACTGTACTCCATACCTAATTTTATAAACCTCTAGCTCATGGCTCCCATACATCATTTTATTATATGAACAGGCCATTGGATGACTTGACATTTACCAAATAAACGCCATCCGCTAACTTTAGCCAGGAGAAAAGGGCATCTTTAACATCTTCACTTAATCTTTACTGGGGAATGGATAAGGAACAGAAATAGCTTTTTAAAAAAACCAAGTTCAAAATGCGGCTGTGTGATGAAAAGACCAATATTTTATAGATGCAAGGGTGTTAATTTTAAGTGGAAAGTGACAAAGACACAGGACAGAGAAAAGTACAGTAAGTACTTCTCCATGCAGTGCTGTTCATTGTCCCCTGTTACAGAGGCCAAGCTGCCAAAATAAAGGGGAATGAGATAGCAGAATGGGCTTCAGACTGCAGGTATCAGACAGATACCATACTTGAAAGCTGCCCCATGAAAGTCAGCCAGGACAACAGGGAGAAGTATTTTAGTCTAGTTTGCATACTGTGCTATTTTTTTACTCCGCTCTGGAGCTGAAAAGTGGATTTTGTTTCCCAAGCTGACCCCATTATAAAGCTATTCCCTCTCACCCAATTTAGCAGAAAGGACCTCACAGCTACAGAGCACATATTTTATTTTTGTAACCCTCCAAATCATTAAAACAAAGATGATGTTCAACAAAATCATCACAAAATTGTGGTACAGCAATAAAACAGGCAGCACATTTACAAAGTTTCAACTTGGGTGGGGAACTGTATGTTGAGATTCCTGCATTGTAGGGGGTTGGACTAGATGGCCCTCGGTGTCCCTTCCAACTTTACAGTTCTCTGATTCTGAGTCACATGCTCAGGCATCACATGCAAAACCACACAGAGAAGCTTATACTGTGGGCTCTCTACTTCCTAAAAAATTCTTTTATAAATAATCTTCGTAACCGCTAACATTTGACAGATGGAGAAGAAGCAAGGGCACTGTGCAAGGAACATCACACCAAGTTCGGCCCTCAGGGCCTTTAACGTCTATAGACCTAGCTAAAGAACCATGCAGGTATTGGCGAAATATAACTCCCAGCATCCCTGACCCTGGTGCTGTTGGCAGCTGGAGTCAAACAAGAACTGCAGGGCCACACATTCCCTAAACTTGTTGAAGAATGAGAACACAGCTGACTGAAGCATTTGAGGAAGATGTACGCAGGAGGCGAAACTAGAGATAGTAAATAACCAAAGACGGGACTAAGTCCAGAGAGTTGGGAGTTGCCCTGGGAAATAAGGACAACGAGGCCTTTTCCTCGTTGCAAGCAAAAACGTTACAACATCTTGCTTAAATGTTGGCAGGTCATGTCACTCCCCACCCATTGCAAGGGTTGGCTAGAACTACTTTGGGGCTTGATACAACTCATAGGCTTGTAGTAGTTGCCTATCCCTGCTCTCAGGCCTTGTTTAGCAACTAGTTTTGGTGATGGGTCACTTTGTAGACAAGAGCTAAGGACTCACTGGACATATGTACACACATGCTCTCTTCCAAATTGCCACCTTGTCGTTCTTCTTTCCTTCTGAGCTGGAGACATGGGAGTCAGGCTCAGCCCAGAGACTATGAGTAGACTATCCCTACCCCAAAGCATTTACCACCTGCTCCACAATTTAGTGCAGCGCTTCCCAAACTTGGATCTCCAGCTGTTTTGGACTACAACTCCCATCATCCCTATCTAGCAAGACCAGTGGGAAGGGATGATGGGAACTGTGATCCCAAAACAGCTGGAGATCCAAGTTTGGGAAACGCTGGCTTAGTGGAAGGACACATTTTAACCTGTAAGTAATGCTATAAATTAGATCTATTAAAGTGCATCCCTACATCCGGTGCAAGAGACCTTTGGCCCTCCAGATGTTACTAAACTGCAATTTCCACCATCCCTGACCATTGGCCATGCCTGCTAGGGCTCATGGGAGCTGTAGTTCAGGAACAAGTAGGAGACCAATTGGTTCCCCATTCCTGCCGTAGATCACAGGTGCAAACTGGACCACACTATTTGAGACCGTGCTGATGTTGCTGAATGTCCCTTCTCCGTTAATGGAATTTGGGAAGTCAAAATCTCTTCCGCATGAAAACAGGTCTGTGCATGAGAACTGGCTCGTCCTCAAAAATGTTGAGGAACACTGTCTTGCAAGCCCTTAATTTAGCAAAGCCAAAGGCGGAGATGCCGGTTTGCTTCAGGAGGAGAGCTAGGTTTCAGGGTTTCAAAAAAATAAATAAAATCAGAGTTGTTCTGGGTCAGAACATTATTATAAAGTACTGTTTTCTCCTGCCCTTCCTTCAAGGACAAACTCGGGGCAAAAGATTTGGTTTTCTTCTCACCACCTCTTTCATAACTATGAAAGATAGTGATCAGCTCATAAAATTAATGGTTGGAAAAGTCTTCCAAGTCTTTGGGTCCAGATCAGAAGGTGGGGGGGGGGAAACACTATTCACCCCAAGGGCCTCCTTCCCTCATGGCTACTCTTTCAAGGTCTGCATGCCAGAGGTGGGCAGGCTGAAACAGAAGGGGGTAGGATCAACACAAAATGGGCAGGATTACCCCACACAGAATACAGGCATGTCCAACAGGTAGATCGCGATCTACCAGTAGATTGTGGGGGTGTCCCAGGTAGATTGTGGTATGAAGTTATGAAGTTTAGTGATTGCCTTTGGCCAACCCTCCCCCCCAAAAGCTCAAGAACTTCAGTAACCCCCCCCCCCCCACAAAAAAGCTCAACAACTTTGGTCAACCCCCCCCGCAAGCTCAACAACTCCTGGCAATGGGTAGATTACAGCCGGTTTTTTTATACTGTGAGTAGATCACAGTTTCTTGGGAGTTGGCTGGTCTAGTACACAGCCCTACATTTAAAACACATTTCCCCCACCCAGAATAAACCCGGCAAGTTTGTTAAGGGTGCTGTGAATTATAGTAAGCTACAGTTCCCAGGATTCTTGGGGTATGTGTGTACTTTAAAAAAATGTAGAGTGTCCATGCGACTGTAGTCTAGATGCACCAAAGAACTCTCCATACCAGCATTCTGTTCCTGAATTTAGTTGGTAAGATGCATGTGGGCTCTGAAAAGCCACTAGGCCTTCCCTAACTGGGTGCCCTCCAGACATTTTGAACTAGTATTCCCATCAGCCCCAGCTGACTAATAAAAAAATCTGTATGTGTATAACTGCTCTGGTGAGAGAGAGGGTGGGGTGGGGAGGGGGGTAATGCTGCCATACCCCTTTTGCTTTGGCCATGGCCACAGCTGGCATGTGCCACTCAGAGGGTTTCTGTTTTTATACCTCGCTTCATCCAAGGATCACAGGGTGGTTTGCAACATAAAAATACAAAAAGACAGGGTGAGTCCTTTAAAACAGGCCCCGTGGATACAGAGTACTGTACACATGTTCCACGGGGCACTTTTAAGAGACTCGCCCTGTACATACTATAGTAACGAGCAAAAACAATATTCCCAACCAGTGTTTTTTTCTGGGGGTACTCAAGGGTATGTAGTACCAGCACCCCCCCCTTGGGCATAGCTAGGGAGGGGCAGCTCCCCCCCAATCAATAAAAATACATAGCAAACTGAGGTTATACCCCCCCAAACAAAAGGCCTGCCCCACCCAATAAAAATCCTGGCTGCGTCTATGCCCCCCCCCACATGTCAAAAGCGTGGCGCTTACTGTACCAACTTCATGGTGAGTACCTTCACCTTTTTTCTATATTATAAAAAGGAAAACACTGCCTCCACCTCCCCATTAAAAGGGCCATAGATTGTTTAATTAGCCAAAGGCCTGGGATTAGAGGAATGTTTTTGCCTGGCACCTAAATATGCTTAATGAACACAGGGAATGCTGCCCTCCTGCTGAAACACATCAGACACCCCTACTCTCGGAGAAAACCTTAATCTGTTTCAGGAGGGCTCTTTTTTTGTGTGTTCTTGCCCAATTTTACTCTGCTTAAAAAAATATTTGTTTTGGGTTTTTTTCTTAATGGCAGTCTATACATTTTCTAAATAAGTATCAAGAATGAGCTAGAAATGGTGAGTGGGAAGTAATGCCTAATAATAGCTGC
Source organism: Zootoca vivipara (assembly GCF_965207765.1). NCBI lineage: Eukaryota > Metazoa > Chordata > Lepidosauria > Squamata > Lacertidae > Zootoca > Zootoca vivipara. The sequence continues at coordinate 36,453,065 of NC_142595.1, forward strand.
TGCACACACCCAGCCAGCCGGAGTTCGAGGGCTAAACATAGAAGACTCCTTATGTATTTATTATTCCACAATGGGAGCGATGAGGAGTCTCCCTCTCTCTCCCCCACACCCATAGACCTGGATGTGCTCTCAGCCTGGGCGTGGATTTGGCTTCAAGGCGAGCCACAGTATTGGGAAAACACATTCCTGCCAGATACACACACACACACACACACATCACAATGACCTCATCCCAAGGCTGAGGCACAGCTAGAACTCGCCACTGGAGTGGAAGCAGCTGCAAACGCAGGAATCCTTCGCACAATCCTCGGGGGGGGGGGGGGAGGCGGACATTCACCCAGAGATCTCTCCTTGCTCAACAAAGTTGCCTCCAAGTTGTGGGCGGCCCCATACAAGGCTCTCGGACCTAGAACCAAGGAAAGGGGAGTGTGCGTGTGCAGTTTTGGCCCAGGGTCAGAAAAATGGGGGGGGGGTTCCTCCAGTCCCTGGGTGGGTTACATAGGCTGTCCAGGCACATTGGACAGCAGGCAGTTTGATCCAGATGTGTGAAAGTGGTTTTGCACAATTAACTACAGGCCCACCGTGCCAGTAGCTTTCTTCACTGCCCCTCAGCTAACTTTGTCCATGCTCCCAGCACATCCCATGAACAACAGCTGAGTTCAGTCAGCTTTCCAAGGCGGAAACTCCTCAGCGAGTGAGTGAGAATTTCCATCGGGTGAAATTGTGCTCTGCTCCTTCTCTCTCTCTCCCAACTCAGCCGCCCTAACCTCAAGCTCCAGAGGCTTTTCGCTTCCCACTGCAAGCAAGATTGTTCCTTTTCCCTCCACCCTGCTCTGCTCGCAAGGTTAGCCAGCCAGACTGCGACCCAGCATAGAGGAAAACTGCTGCCCGGTCCCCTAAACAAGGGATGCACGTCTGTAAGGCCTGTTCATACCATCACCAGAACCAAGAGGTAAAGCTATGTATGGACCATACCACTTTCTGATTTAGGCCCAGAGACCAAAGGGGTTTTCTCAATGATGGGTTCCTAGAGTCCTCCTGCCGCCTTCCCGAAACCTAGTTGGCGCTTTCCCAGCTTTGGAGAGGAGATCGGAGGAGCTGTAGGACCCTGCTGGAGCCTTGCGCCTCCTTCCCAAAGACTGGTGCCTCACTTGGCCAGCTTTGGGAAGGCAGCATGGGGGGGGGCATCAAATTTTGGCCTTGTGCGCTCTCTCCCCCCCACCCCACCCCGCCCCACGGAACAAGACAGTGTATGAAAAGTTGGGCCGCCCTGCTCTAGATGCTGCTGGACTCCAACTCCCCTCAGACCCAGCTAGCATGACTGATGGCCATGGATGATGGGAGCTGTAGTCCACCAACATCTGCCAGGCTACAGGTCCCCCACCCCCTTGCTTTACTCCTTGTTTCTATTGAATGTGCAAAGTGTACAGTATTCCAGAAAGTGTGCTTGACAGGTGAACCCTGCCATGTTACTAAGCTGAAGGACTGAGGTGTACTCAGGTAAATTCCTCTTCTCTGTGACTTTCAGAGCCTGGCCTTTCTCTCTTACACACACACACACACACACACAGCATTTCCAGGCAGAGTCTCTGATGGGCTCCTTCTCTGTCAGTGGTTCCTGGCAGATTTATCTGGCTATAGTGGCAGCACTTCCTGCTGCGCTGGGTGTCTAGGACATTTATTTAATTCCCCACAATGCCTTAGACTGGAATTGCAGGAAAGTGGAAGGTTGCTCAGATCCAGCTACCTGTTGCGGTGCAGAGTGCCAGGCCAGGGGGGTGGGTAGGGTAAGGCCCAAGGTAGGCCTGTGTCTTGTCCAAGAATTATCAAATGCCAGCACTGCTCCTACACATAACTGCAGGTGCAAAATGACAGAAGATCACTCTGCTCAGAGCAGGAGCCTCAACCTGTTTTGTTTTGTTTATTTTTTTGTCCAAGAAGCACATTTGGAAACTGCAGTGAGCACCACAAAATACCCACTTCTCAGAATCCACCCGTGAGAGGCAAAGCACACAAATGCACCCACCCACACCAAATACACGGAGACCAAAAAATATAAAAAGCGGACACAACTCCCACCCCCAGACAACAACAGGCAACCCACTCAAGCAAGCAAGCAAACAACCCACGTAAAATAAAATAAAAAGGACAAGAAAATTTAAGAGAGCAGAAGGGCATCTGAGGGTGCTATGATGCAGGTGGGTGTCCCCTTGAGCAGTGTTTCCCAAACTTAGGTCTCCAGCTGTTTTTGAACTACAGTTCCCATGATCCTTGGCCACTGGTCCTGCTAGCTAGGGATGATGGGAGTTGTAGTCCAAAAACAGTTGGAGACCCAAGTTTGGGAGACACTGCCCTTGAACACACCAAGCTAAGAGCAATGAGATGCAAAGGAAGAAAGGGCTCGCTTAGAAGAGGACATTTCAGTAGGTAAGTGTAGCTGATAATAATAATAATAATAATAATAATAATAATAATAATAATAATAATACCCCGCCCATCTGGCTGGGTTTCCCCAGCCACTCTGGGAGGCATCCAACAAAAGATTAAAAATACATTAAAACAACAGTCATTAAAAACTTACCTAAACAGGGCTGCCTTCAGATGTCTTCTAAAAGTCAGATAGTTGTTTATTTCCTTGAAATCTGACGGGAAGGCCCTCTGCCTGGTTTCCTGTAACCTCACTTCTCACAGGGAGGGAACCGCCAGAAGGCCCTGGGAGCTGGACCTCAGTATCTGGGCTGAACGATGGGGGTGGAGATGCTCCTTCAGCTATAATAGGCCGAGGCCGTTTAGGACTTTAAAAGTCAGTACCAATACTTTGAATTGTGCTCAGAAATGTACTGGGAGCCAATGTTTGTAAAGGTGTAGTGGGTTTAGGAAAATCCACACCTGATGAAATCTCTTAGCTTATCCTGCCTCACAGGGTTGTTGTGAAGTTGAAAAGGGGAGGAGAGCCATGTAAGGCAATCCTGTGAGGTGGATTCAGCTGAGAGGGAGTGACTGGTCCAAGGTCTTCCAGTGAGCTTCATGGCCAAGGGAGGATTTGAACCCTGGTCTCCAAACACTAACAACACAGGCTTCACCATATAACTCTGAAGACAGACCCACCTGGTGGTGGTGGTTCCCCCCTCCCCAGGTGCTCCAACTCTAAATGTCTGGATGTATTGTGAGCTTCTTTGCAGACACAAAAGAAAGGGGAATCGCCACTGTTTATTATATCATTGCTCCTTTATTTTATACACATACTGTATATTTACTTGCAGTTTTAATATAAAAAAAACACCACACATTCACAAACAACAGCACCGCAGTTAGGGTGAAATGGAGCAGGGAGAGCCTATATTTCTGTCTCTATGCTATATATGACATCTAGAAGTATAAAAAAGGCAAATTATGAAAATAATATTGTAAATTCATTTCTTTTAAGTACATGAAACTAAACTCTAGTGCTGAGCAGAAGGGAAGAGAATGTTGTTGTCTTTTTAGGCTGCAGGATGTGTCCCCTGGTACGTATTCTCTTTTTAAATACTGATTCAGCAACCAAAACAGAGGCATAATAACATATTTAACACTCCACTGAGCACACATGTTCAATTTTTCTATCCACCCCCCCATAAGAATATATTGCTATTTTTTTTCTCAGCACGAACACTTAAAGCAGATTATTAGGCACTCAATAGCAGGCAGTTTTCAAAGAAGTATAAAAAATAATAATTAAGCAAGCTTCTTTTTCAGGAATAATATTGGCAAGGATTTTTAATCCTTAGGTGAATAATTAAAGGTGCTTTTACAATGTAGATGCTGTTTTTCAGGATAGCAAATTGTTGGCTTTAAGCCCCTCAAATAGAGTCATTTTGCTTTCAACCTCCAAGAAAATACTGCTTATTTTGCTAAAGGCAACTACAGCCAACTTCTGAATGCAGAAGAGTGAAGTCCCCTTTAGGGATTCAAGGCACTGCAATGGTCAACAGCTCGCACACAAGCACTTTTGAGAACGGTGTGCCTTTCTGTCACCAAAAACCATCAACCAGAAGCAAGCACATTGGCTTTAATCTCTCACCGAGCAGGCAGAGAAGTCTTTAATCCCCAGAAATCAATAAGAATAAACCATAGAATAAACTCTCCATGGAGGTGGCAGAGGCAACTTTTGGAGAACTAGCCATGCAGCCCTGCTTCTGTGCAGCTCCTGTTCGTTCTAACATAAGCCACATGCAGCAAATTGCCCCTTTGTTTCAGAGACTTCTACAAACACATCTCAACTACCTTTCAGGCATCTGTGTTCATTAGCAGCCAACAGCCCCCAAGAGACATCTTGCAAAGTGAGACAATGCACTCGTTGCCTTTAAAGCTCATAAAAAACATTTCTTTTTTTAAACTTCCAGGCAAATATGTTAATTAAAGGAGAGCTCTCTCAAGCCTTCCTGTCTGGCAAGCAGTGAGGTCTGTTCTCTCAAGGCTCTGGCACTTTTAATACCCTCTCAGCCCCAACCAGGATCCCCTTGCCCTTTGAAAAGAAGATGGTGGTTATACACATTTGAGTAAGCCAGGATCCTCTCTCCCTACAAACACGCGCACACACCCATGCAACTATCAGAAATGCAAGCTGGCAGCCTGGACAGAGAGCAGTCATGAAGGCGGCGGATTTCGTGGCTGGTGAAGGAGCATGCATGCAATGGAAGAGAAAGAGGTGTCTTATGAACTGTGCAAGAAGAATGCAGGAAGGTCTTGTGTTCATATGGCCGGGGATCAACATGGGAATACTCTGGCAATTTCCTTCAATCTAGGATAATGCCCCCCAGTGTACTTCCCCACTCACAGGGATGTGCACCTCCAGTACCACCATTAGAAAACAAACAGCACCACCCTCAAAACCCTGAACGTTGGAGCTCTTAGCTAGCCACGCCTTGCGAATGTACAGGGAGTGGCAAAGGACAAGCATGCAAAAAGGAAACGATGCTTGTGCAAAGGGCAGGGAATGAAGGGGGCAGAACGAGCATGGGAAACTTGAAGCGTGTGAGGTTTTGAAACAGACACACTTGTGCAAACAGCGGGGGGGGGCGTGGAGAAAAGATCGAGCGTGCAACAGGTGACGAGCACAAGGCGAAACCAAAAAAGGTTAACTGGGAAGGAGGAATGTAAAAATGAGAAAAGATTAATGGAAAGAAAGGAAAACAGAAGAAAAGAGTGGAAAAGACAAAAGCAAAAAAGAAGAGGGTGAGAGCATGGGAAAAGATGGGAAGGCAATGCTTAAAATATGCCTTTGCTTTCCTCTTCTGCTCCCCTTCCCCATCTCTTTACATCCTCCCTCCTTCTTGACCTTCTCTGTCCTAACTCTCGTTGCCACCAGCTGTTCTCTACCCTTGGATGAATATCAGTCGTGCGGAATATACCAGGTCAGCCAAGTACACCAGGAGATTGATGGCTGTCAGGACAGCTATAACAACAAGCTTGTCCCAGGGACACATTGTGGTTGAACGGCAATAATCGGGTCGAGACGAAGTGCCACGATGCTTACTGTCGAAGTTATAGATGGGCCAGATGATGGTGGCTGTTGCGTACATGAGCACAGCCAAGAGCGTATAGCCACTGAGGAACTTGTTGAACGGACACGGCAGCCAGCCAGTGCATTCGCCAATGCAGAGGATAATGACCAACAGCGAGAGGATGAAACAGATGCAGTAGACGGCCATGCACCACTGGAGAGCTTCTGCTTTGTCGTAGGAAATCGGAGAGCTGATGAAGACGAAGATGATGCAGGCAATAAAGGTCTCCACCACCTTGAGCAGCCCAGGGACGGTGGCCATGTAGCCAGTGACTTCTCCTGGTTTGGCTTTGGTTATGCCGACCTCTGTGGAGTATGCCAAGAAGGAGAGGCATGAGAACACCGTGGCAGAAATGAGGTACGGACGTTCCCTGCGGGAGGGATTTTGGTTCTGAATGAAGGTGACCGGGTAGATGATGGAAGCCGAGAGGCACATCAGGGTGGCATACATGGCAAATGTGATGGGGAAGTTCTTCCAGGAAACTGGCATGCGGTGCTGGAGACCAGCAAACTCCACCACCAAGATGACAATAGTGATGGCGAAGGAAGCACACCACGAGAACATGCACCAGTCGCCATTGCGACCCTGCCACCTGTCGATGTGGACCACCAGGCTGAAGGTGACACACGTGAAGAGGGCCTCCAGCAGACGGACAATGCCCAGCTGAGAGGTCAAGGCGGAGGTGTTGCCCACGGACTTTGAGCGGGTTACCGGCATCGTGCAAGGATCTAGGGGAAAGAATGCAAAACACACAATTGCAAGATTACAACGGAGCAGTTCATGGCCCAGTAGTCAGGGTGATGATCTGGAAAGTATCTCATTACACTCACTGATTCACGTTAGTTCGGGATTGGGGAACCTGTGGTCCTCCAGATGTTGCTGGGTATGGCTCCTATCACTGCCATCCCTATCTGGATCCCTACAACATCTGGAGGGCCACTGGCTCCCCATCTCTGCCTTTGATGTTGCTGTCTCTCGGAAAGCCAGTGTGGCATAGTGGTTAGAGTGTCAGACTAGGTCCGGGGAGACTCAGGTTCAAATCCCCACTCACTGAGTAAACGTGGGCCCACAATGGTCTAATAAAATTTTTAAAACCTGGCAAGAGGACCATGTGCACCATTTCTGAGCTCCTTGGAGTAAGGATGGGATGTAACTGGAATACATACCTGTCTCGTCCTGTTACCCAATCTGTGACATGTATGTTCCCAACAGTGTTACTGCCCCTCTCTCATGATAGAAACCGAGGTCACCCCCACAAAGCAGAGAGCAACAGTTTTGCTCTTGCCATGGAATAAATATTAATGAGAGATGAACATCTTTAAATAAGTGCCTAGAGTCTATCAAAATAAACAATGGCAGCTGGATATATGATGCCAGACACAAATTGTGATCCACCAACGTTCGCAGGAGATATCTGAGCTGACTTCAGAGCATCCAGATCGGTATCAGATGCCTGGCCGGATATCACAGACCTCAGAACCACCACTTGCCTATGGCAAGAAAGAGGTGGCCTAAGTAAGGTTGAGGTAGGCAATGCTTGTGGTATAAAATAATGCTGGCTGTTACCAGGACAACAAAACTGTTTAGCAACGCATGAGCAATGAGGAAGCAGATGTGGGGGAAGAGTGCAAGGGGGCTACCAAAAGGCGGGTCCCTCTCACATCCGGAGCATCACCACAGGAAGTGCAACAGGAAGTACCTTAAAGAGGTCGTCGCTCTTGCTGCACGGTCTTATCGTTTCCATCATTGTGCTGCCTGTGCCAATTCTGCTGGCGTGTTTGAAAGCTAGCAGCAATCGCAACGGGGTCAGCAGTGCACAGGCATGGCGAGGCTTGCAGAGGCTGGGCACAGTCACTTAGCCAAGCCTCTCTCTCTCTCTCTCTCTCTCTCTCTCTCTCTCTCTCTCTCTCTCTCTCTCTCTCTCTCTCTCTCACACACACACACACACACACACATACACACACTGGTCTATCCAGAAATACACCTCAAATTTATCAATTGGGTGTATTTGTCTTTTAGGGTACTAACCCTTCCAAGGCGGCTAGCAAAGAGTCCATAAACAACGTGTAACAAAATGCTTAGACCTTTAAAACTACCCAAACTGTCAGCAGTTAGGGCAAACATAAAAGCAAATGTGGAAATAAGGTGGAAGAATTCCCCCTGCCCCAAATGCAGTTGAAAGCTGCCAGTGAGGGGACTTAGAAATGGGCAGCATACAAAACTGCCTTCTTTGGGTCCATCTGGCTGAATATTCCACTGACTGAATATGCAACTGACTGGCAGAGGCTCTTCGGGGTTCTCCCAGTCCTACTTGGAGATGCCAGGGATTGAACCTGGAACTCTCCTACCTGCAAAGGAGATGCTCCACCACTGACTTAAGGCACTTCCCCAGGCAGGAATTCAAGCACACACACTCAAAATAATGTAAGAGTTTTAATCATCCTGTTCTCCTACTCCCAAACAGCGTGGTTAAAGAGCATGCCTTTCCAACCATCTGGCTTTCAACTGACTTTCTAATCTCCCTTAGTGACTGTGTGCTATTAGGAGAGGGGCTTGTCTTCAGCAATGCTACTCCAGAGCCCATTGCGCCAACTGCACTGCCCTCCAGACGACGGGTGTGCTGCCCAGTCTGGCCTAAGATCAGTGAGACCTAGGTTCAAATCCTCACTCATCCACTCATCCAAGAAGTAACTTTACTTTAAGACTAAAGTAACACTTAGCAAGTCATAGACTTGCAGTCTAACCTACCTCACAGGGTTGTTGTGAAGGATAAAAGGTGTGTGTGTGGGAGGACCACATGCCTAATCCTGAACTCTCTCAGAGGAAGGACAGGTTTAAAACCACTGCCTTTTCAAGTCCCCCAGAACTATTTTGGAAAAATTGTCAGATACTAGATAGCAAGGGGGTGTGTGGGTGTGGGAGCACAGCTATCTTTCAAAATTCATGTTTCTCTTAATTTTGCAACGCCATTCCAAAAATAACCATATAAAAAGGAAAGTGTACGAAGATTGCATTAGAGAAAAATGTACAGAAATTGCTTGTATCAGTGAAAACAATATGCAACAAAATGCCTGTTTGGGTAAAATGGCATACAAAAACGCTCTAAACAGATCTTTGCATGTCTTTTGCAAAAAATACAAGCTGATGTGAAAGCATGGCAAACTGTACATAAAATTATAAAAATGAAAAGGGGGGGGTGTTTTAAAAGAAAAAAAACACCCCAGAATCTTTATAGACCACAGACATGCCGTTAGAGAGTGAGATAACTCTTATTTATTTTTAAACTACTTCAATGTTAAGTTCTCCTGAAGACAAAACAAGATGATGGGGAGAGCCACAGTTGCACCTCCTGAGTTTGTTTGAAAAATAGCTACTGCAGCCACAGAATATGAAGATAATTTGGATCATGACTGCAATGCAGAGGAAGGAGGATTCTGTAGTCTCCCCTCGTCTCTCGTGGAGCTAAGCATTTATCCCCCTTGGTACGTCAGCCTGTTTCAGTTAAGTCTAGCTACGAAGGACTTAGGAGAAGTTCTTCCTAAATTTTAGGCATCAAACATAAGCTTAGGGAGATGGGAACAAAACACACAGAACGTTACCATAGGGATATGTTTTAAAGGATAAGAATTTATTTTCCTTCTCCCTTGGAAGGAAAAAAAAGGCTATAAAGTGGCCTGGCATCAACATCAGTATCCTTTAGGTGCCAGGCAGAAAGATTATTATGTACCCAGACATTTGAAATGTTAGCATTAGTCCCTTTTGAGGTTTTCTCCCCTGGCTTCCTGCTCTTTCGCCTGTTTTTTTTTTAATTATTATTATTATTAATAATAATAATATTGCATTTCTCAGCTTTTAGGTTTTGCACATCACCCTGAAATCTACCATGACAAAGGGTGGCATATAAATGTTTTAAAATAAATAAGCATAAATAAATAATATACATAAACATAAACAAATAATAAATTAGCATCAAAAAGGTGTGTGTGTTTGTGTGTTGCTAACCCAGCCTTTGCCATTGAGGGCATCCCACGTGGTCCTAAACCACTAGAGCAGTGTTTCCCAACCTTGTGCCTCCAGATGTTTTGGGACTACAACTCCCATCATCCCTAGCTAGCAAGACCAGTGGTCAGAAATGATGGGAATTGTAGTGCGAAAACAGCTGGAGGCACAAGGTTGGGAAACACTGCACTAGAGCAGTGTTATGCAGGCATAACCAGGTATCCTGCTTTACAGAAGACGTCCTCTCTGTCTGGTTTAAAGATGAAGATATAAAGACGCATAAAAACAGAATAAATGCAATGCAATAAATAAATGCAATGCAAAAATTCATTTCTTTAAAAAAATCAACAGGGAGCCTCTGGACAGCACACTGAGCAGGACACACAGGAGGTCAACCTGGCCACAGTGTTTCCCACTAGGGCAAGACATTTCTCAGACCAGCCTACCTCACAGGGTTGTGGGGAGGATGTAATTGAAAAGTGTGGGGGGGGGAGTCATGCACACCACCTTAAGCTCCTAGGAGGAAAGCTGGGGTATCAATGTAGTAACAGATGTACAAATCAGTAAATAGCCAGTATAGTATATGCAAATCTTAGGCAAACCATCTCCTTTTATCCTTTTTTTTAGCAATGCATTTCTTTTCATTTCCTCTTTTTTGGCAACACAAACAGTGGTCAATCCTAACTGTGACTTCCAAACAACTGGGTGAGAGCAGATGGGAATTCCTAGGGGAGGAGGGTCTGGAAAAGCATCTCAGTTGCGTTAAAATTAGGTTAGACTGAGGCTTGGGAGCAACATTCCCTCTCTGTCGGACAAAGGCAGAGCTGCTCTTGGCCTTTCATCAGGGGAAGACACTTCCTCATCTGGATTTCCTGCAAGAGCCGAGGCAAGGCCAGCAGGCAGAGATATTTGCCTGGAGGTGGGGGGGGGGGTGGCGGGTGGGAGCCATTTGCACTGTTATCCATATAAGGCCAGGAGAAAATCCCGCTTTACCCAAAGTTGGACATTTGGTTTCAATCATGCGCTGCTGCTTCCCAGCTGGAAGGGAGGAGGAATGCTCTGGCTGGGCTCACAGCCATCTCCACTGTCTTCCTTCTGGGCCATCTCTCAAAAAGTCACAATTCCCTTCCCTACCTTTTAAAAGCTGGGGACAGTGCCCCCCCCTCACCCCGCCTCCATCAGCAGCTACAACTTCCTTTCCTTGTTTCTGTTTTGGAAGCCAGAGTCCCTTTTTGTCTAGGCACGCCAAGATGCTGGTTTGGGTGGGCAAGGAGGTGGAAGGGGAAAAGGAGAAATGGCAGAAAGAGAAGGGAAGCAGCTGTGGAAGGAGAGAGGCGACAATAAAAAGGCATTTCAAACCCTGCCAGGCATGTTGCAAGAACCTCTTCTGAGCTACCCACCCTCTTCGCATTTGGGTCATTGATTGAGCAAAGGGGGTAATCAAAGCAGTTTTGCAAGTTGTGCCACAAAAGTAGGGTTGCCCAGTAAAATCTAACCAGCCTGCCCAGACAAATGCAGCTATGACAGTTATTTGGGGGAAGAGACCAAAGTGTGTGGGGGGGATGAAGATAGAGAGCCAGCTTCTGTGACACTTTCCTGCCCAGTTTTCCAGCAGTAATGCACAGGTCCAGTTTATACATAACAGCAGAATCAAGGGGGTGGGGACCTTGAAGGACCTGCCACTGCCACACACACCCCTGCATTCCTTGCATTTAGAAAACTAATGCCTCATGGAGAGTTTAACCCTAGCAGGCTGGTTTTCTGTGTGCAGGGGACCTCCCCCCCCCTCCAAAGGAGCAGCCTAAGATGTTACTCCCTACCTGCAACCTGAAAAAGTAGGTTCCATATTATTCCCCTGTGCATATGAACTGAGTGACTATTCACAGTCCCAAATTATTCCAAGAGCATTTGCTTTACATTATCAAAACCCCACCACTCCAGCTTTCAAGGCTTTGAAGAGGGGAGGGTGCCCAGAGCTGTTTACATTAACATTATCATCACACCAACAACAGGGAGTGGCTAACCTTTTTTTATGCTGAAGGCTGCACCGCCTTTATTGTAATGTTTCTGGGGGTTCCAAAGAGTGGGCATAGGCAGCTCATGCCCATCACGCACTGAGTCCCCTGATTTGAGCAGCTAAAAATACTAAAGTACCGCCGTGCTGTTGGAGGCTTTTCCAAGAACAAGAACTGGATTGTAATCTCCATTTGGCAAATGTGAGGCAGCTGAGAGGGCAGCAGGTTACTTAAGGCTGCCCTCAAAATCCATGAAAGGAGGAGTGTTTTCAAGCAAGGTTGGGGAGCTTCCTTCAGCCGGGGGCCACACTGTTGCAAGGAGAAGCTTCCTGGGGCTGCATCCCAGCGATAGGTGTGGTCAGAAAAAGGGATGTGATGCTCAGGGATGTGAAAACTAGGCTACATTCCAGGCATGCAAAGCAGGACATTTCTAGCTTCTCCGTCCAAGCAAGTAAAAGGGACTGGTACACCTCAAGACGGGGGTACAGCGGGGACGCGGGTGGCGATGTGGGTTAAACCACAGAGCCTAGGGCAGGCATCCCCAAACTGCGGCCCTCCAGATGTTTTGGCCTACAACTCCCATGATCCCTAGCTAACAGGAGCAGTGGTTGGGGAAGATAGGAATTGTAGTCCGAAACATCTGGAGGGCCGAAGTTTGGGGATGCCTGGCCTAGGGCTTTCCGATCAGAAGGTTGGCGGTTCAAATCCCCGTGATGGGGTGAGCTCCCGTTGATCAGTCCCAGCTCCTGCCAACCTAGCAGTTCGAAAGCACGTCAAAGTGCAAGTAGATAAATAGGAACCGCTACAGCAGGAAGGTAAACAGCGTTTCCGTGCGCTGCTCTGGTTCGCCAGAAGCAGCTTTGTCATGCTGGCCACATGACTCAGAAGCTGTACGCCAGCTCCCTTGGCCAATAATGCGAGATGAGCGCACAACCCCAGAGTCGGTCACGACTGGACCTAATGGTCAGGGGTCCCTTTACCTTTACCTTTACACCTCAAAACCACATCTCAAGACGGGCAAAAAAGCATTTGAGGAGGACTGGTGTGGAGTGCAGCCTGAGGAGAAAGGTGTGGCCTCAAGAGACTATTGAGGACCAGACTGAGAAGACTTGAGGGCATGGGCGTGGTCAGAATTTATGGGGGGGGGAGAGAACCTCAGTTAAATAAGTATTTTTATTGATTTACTTGATTGGGGGGCAGCTGCCCCCCTGGCTATGCCCATGCCTGAGGAACACATTTCACCCCTATGCCTGAGGCTCCCCACCCCTCCGATTTAAGGCAAAACTTCACATGATCCATTATCTACATGCAATGAAGCATGACGCAACCGCACACAGCTCTTAAATGCTACTATAAAGGCTCTCTGAAGAAATGGCTCTGCGGTTCCGCTAAGTGACACAGATCATTATCAAGAAAGTATTAGCTAACTCTTAGCTAGAAACCTTGAGCATACAAGGATGAAATGCCCATGGTAGGGAACTAAACACACACACACACACACACACACACACACACACACCGGTACTCCACTCCTGCCCACTTCAAATAAGGAAGCTGGAAAATAGTCGAGCTGTAGGAGAGGTGGCTCCTTCACCCTCAAAGTGCCACCCGGGGGGAAAAGAGCTAGGGTCTTCATGACCAGATTGTTAAAAACAAAAACAAAAAAAACCTCAAATCCCGTGAGCAGGATGAGAGTATAATGGGAAGGCAAGGTTGGGAGTTTGGGATTCTCTGTTCAAGGCATCTAATGAGATGAAAGAGATCAAGAGGGTATGGGATGGGGTGTGTGATTTGAGGTTTACATAAATAAGGCTCTCTGGGAATCTCTCCTTTTTAAGTATTAACAGCCATGAGACACTCTGAACACAGGCACCCCCAAACTTCAGCCCTCCAGATGTTTTGGACTACAATTCCCATCTTCCCCGACCATTGGTCCTGTTAGCTAGGGATCATGGGAGTTGTAGGCCAAAACATCTGGAGGGGTGCAGTTTGGGGATGCCTGTTCTGAACATTTCATCTTATAACTTCCCAAACACGATGATTTATTGATCAGCAAATCAAGACACCGGATTTGAAAAAGGGATCTTTCCATGCAACTGGAGGAGAATGGAAGAAAACCAAAGGTTAATATTTTAGAAAGTTAGTTCCAAAATCTGTCAGTCAAGGCAGTTTTCTTTTGCACTAAAGTGTGTAAGTGGAGCTACAGGTCTTCAGTATGTGCCACAAGTAGCTAACAACAGCATCCACTGGCTAGTAAAAGTCACTGTGCATTAAAACAGCCTGCAGGCTTTTGTGAAGTCTCCTTTACAAAAATGCATCGCACACTCCGAGGCATGCTCGCTCACATTGCAAAGCACGCAGTACTGTCATAAATGCACATCACACATGTATCGCCCCCAAAATGGCACAAGCTATCATTTGAGGGAAATCGGCCATCCTGCTGTGCACGTCATGCATGACATGTGCAGCACACAGACGCTGTTAAACATGACTTCCATCTTGAGAAATGCAAACACTCCCATTGTGGCCACACCCCATGGGCAAACCTGGGAATTATGGAGACGTATCTGTTACAGTTTGTGCAGAAACCAGCCCCACTGTGACAAATGAGGCTTGCTTTTGAGTATTCGGGATTGCAACTTATCCGGGATAATTTCCTGCATGCGTTCCAGTGAGACAGCCATGGTTCTCTTTGGTTTCTTCCTTTGCTAATAGACTAAAAGCCTTCTGGCAACAAAGGTGGACAAACTACCCCAGAAGGAGTACGGCACATCCCCCCACCAGAGGTACTGACCCTCCCCTTCTGCATGGACTTGAGTATATTTATTTGCCAGGCTTCTTCCTTTAATTGTTTGTTTTATTTTGTCCCTGAAGTGTTTCTGGTGCAAATTGCTTTCACTGTCAGAGCCCTGTGGCACCTTAAAAGTCTTGTTGTTGTTCATACCGATATCCACACCTTCCAGAACACACCCAGCCAACATGCCCTGCACTGGCATCCCTACACACAAACAGCTGCCAAAAATTATGTTCACGAGGTATTCCATTGTTTCTATTATTGCTACTATTTTTAAAGGAATGAGGAGGTGGAAGCAGAGGCATCAATCAAATCCCATTAAGTTCCAAGTCGGCCACACCTACCCCTGCAAAACTAACCAAACAGTAAGTACTGTAAGTGGATCACTTAAAAAAATTCAAGACGGAGAGGCGTTATTGGCATGGTGTGGTACCCCCAAAATGGTGATGCGCCAAAAGTTCATAAACAGAGCAGCATCTTAAGGAAATCTCACGGGGGTCACGCCCTTTTCCCAAGTTGGCAGAAGCTGGAATACACACCATTCCTCAGGAAATCCAGTAAGCTCCCAGCCACCCACTCCCCCATATATCCTGGCTCCCGGCGCTTCTTGGGTTTAACTTCCCACGGACTTTCCTAATGAACCCAGGAGTCCGGGCGGGTTCCCTGATGCCCCCCCCACCTTGTTTTAACCCTCTGGAACCTCCTCTCGGCTCCCCATCTCTCTCTCTCTCTCTCTCTCTCTCTCTCTCTCTCTCTCTCTCTCTCTCTCTCTCTCTCCCCTTCCGTTTCTCCTACAGAGAACCCAGGAATTCTGGCTCGAAGCCCTTCGCCCCCACCGCAGCAGCGCGCCTCCCTCCCTTCCTTCCTCCAGTACCCAAGACTTTCCTTTCCTGAAGAAGCGACTTACTTCCAGAGCGGGGGGGAGGGTGCACGTCTGAAAGGAAGCCTGAAGGTAGGTGGGCACGCACGTTGCAGCAACCGAGGCTGGGAGAAGATGCTCTGGTCTGATCACGGGAAAACGGCAAGGCGAGGGACTCGTGGCTGGGACAGGAGGAGAGAGGAGTGGGGGACACGCCCACACACAGACAGGCAGACGCAGGAGGTTGGGAGGGGGTGGGCCGTGGGCGGAGACACGGAGGTAGTAGAGGAGGAGAAGGCAGGCGACGTTGAGGGGGGAAGATCCGGGAATGCGGAGAGTGGGCGTTGTGTTATTGCTGTTGCTGGGAGCCAAAAAGTACACAACGATACACACACCACCGGACCCGCAAGGAGGGTCCCCCCCCCCGGGCTGAATCAGACAGAAACGATTCACGGTTGACGGTTCTCAACCCGGCTACTCATTACTCAAAGCGGCCGGCCAGACGCGTCCAATACGCTGGTTCAGCAGCTGCAGGGTCTGCAGGCTCGTTGCGCTCCCAGCGCTCAAAGCAACAGCGTTTTGCAGGCACGCTGCGCCTAGCCATGGAGGTTCCATTTAGCCCGCGCGGACGAGAGATCCAGCCCTCCCTACATTTTGCTTTACTCTTTAACCACGTGGCAGTAAGTTCCGTAAGCCACCTGGGCACGCGAGACGCAGAGATGGCATTTCCCTGCTTTCCTCCCCCCCCCCTTTTTTTACGTGTTCTGACTCCTGACCCTCTGCCTTTAACACCGGGATGATTTAGCCAGCGGCGAAAGCCCTCGATCCCCAGTCGCCGTGGAGACAAAAGTACCGAGAGGAAACGTCGTCTGCCAGATCCGGGTGTTCAAAAGGCTCCCTACGCACGCAAACACGCACAGCAAGAAGGCTGGAATCCCCCCACCCCACCCCCGCGCCCTACAATTCCCTTCACCTTCAAACCACAGTTCCCATGATTCCTTTTGGACCGTGTGTGCTTTATATCCAGGGTGCATGCATAGTCCAAAGATCTTCCTTGCCTTATAAACAGATGCTTCTAAAACGCACCCAAAGTCAGGAAAGCAAAAGGCAGTCGCCCCTCTCCCTTTGCACCCACACCCGCTGTCAAAAGAGCTTCTCTGCAGAGGCAGACTGAGAGATCGGTGTGATAGGGAGGACCAAGTTAAAAAAATTCATTCTATCTAAGCTAGTGGCACGTCCTCGTCATATCCTGAGGCAGCGAGTTCCATCAGTTAAATATGCATAATTTAATCCCTTGTTCTGAATCCGCTGCCACTAACTCCACTGGTTGGTCTCGAAGCTCTTACGTTATTATTTTATTAACTTTATCACCACCACTCATTGTTTTATGAACTTTTCTAATACCTCCCCCTTTGGTAGCCTTCCCCACTACCCCACCCCCCTGCCCATATTTATATCCTTTCCCTGTCATGCTCCAAAAAAACCCTGCCGTGATTATTTTCACTGGCATTTTCTGTTTCTTTTCCAGCTTTGGGCTTCTTAAAAAGTGCCTGCTGAAGGTCTGGCTAGGCTGCCACGCCCCACTGTTACAGGCTGATCCCATTACAGCAGGCCTGTCTCCTCCTCCTCTTCCTGCCATATTTCCACTGCCCATCTCTGCAGAACAGAGGGTTCTTTCACACCTAACCTCTCCCCTCCTTTTATAGAAAGGGAAAATCTAATTAGATGGCCTCTCCCATGTAAACACAAAAACAAAGAACAGCCTTTTTTAGGGCTCATGCAGCATAGAGGCAAAGGGAGTGCTAGCATCCCATTTGAATATCACCTCTGCCATGAACTCAGTACAGTACACAACAAACAACAACAACAACAACAACAACAACAACAACAACAACAAACATGGTGTTAGGGCAAACTACCCTTGGCTGCCTACACTCCATACTTTTAAAGCACATGGCTTTCATTCAAAGAATATTGGGAACTGTAGTTTACCCCCAGAGCTACAGATCCCAATACCCTTAAAAAAACCTATGGTTCCCAGTATTCTCCTTTTTGTGTGTGCTTTAAATGTGTGGTGTGTATGTGGCCTCAGTCCTCCCCACACCATTTGCAACATGGGGGATAATAATACTACCTCATGAGAATACTCCCTGGAAAAGACCCTGGTGTTGGGAAAGATTGAGGGCACAAGGAGAAGGGGACGACAGAGGACGAGATGGATGGACTGTGTTATTGAAGCTACGAACATGAGTTTGACCAAACTGCGGGAGGCAGTGGAAGACAGGAGTGCCTGGCGTGCTCTGGTCCATGGGGGTCACGAAGAGTCGGACACAACTAAACAACAACAAAATCTTACAGCGCTGGTCTTCCACTGGTGGGACACAGCCTGATCCAAGCTGGGTGGCCACAGGGGCATCATGAAAATAAAAAGAATTTGGAATCAGAGCCTTTTGCGAATCACCTAGAAACCTACCTGTAAATTCCTAATCTGTCTTTTATTCATCCTTTGTTCAACCCCCACCCACAGAATGCAAACCCCACTGCAGTGCAAGTTCATCTAAACACAGGTTACGACCATAACACATTTTAGCTACCTTGCCAAAGGTCTCTCCGCACCTATGCCAAAAACACCCTTATTAGCAAAAGTGAGGATTCTAATATGCAATAGTCCAGAACAAACAGGTAGCACTTATTCTGGATCGATTCATGCAGAATTCAGCAGGGCAATTACGTATATGCATCATTACAAAAAATCCGGGGATTTTATCTACTGGACTTCACCCACTTCGACTTTCCCAGTAAACCCAGTCTCTCAAGCTCCTTGCCTTATTTATTCCAATCCCCAGCACCCCACTATCCTCCCATGGCTCTTCCCTTAATGGTATGCTTTTCCTCTTTTTGGGACACTGCTGACACCTTGTGGCAAACAAATGGTTCCTTAAAAAGCTTAAGTAAGACTTCCATGAAGGGACGCGGGTGGCACTGTGGTCTAAACCACTGAGTGTAGAGCTTGCCGATCAGAAGGTCGGCGGTTCGAATCCCTGCGATGGGGTGAGCTCCCGTTGCTCGGTCCCAG
This sequence comes from Zootoca vivipara, assembly GCF_965207765.1. Classification (NCBI taxonomy): domain Eukaryota; kingdom Metazoa; phylum Chordata; class Lepidosauria; order Squamata; family Lacertidae; genus Zootoca; species Zootoca vivipara. The sequence continues at coordinate 36,471,351 of NC_142595.1, forward strand.
CTCCTGCCCACCTAGCAGTTTGAAAGCACTTCAAAGTGCAAGTAGATAAATAGGTACCGCTCCAGCGGGAAGGTAAACAGAGTTTTCATAGTCATGCTGGCCACATGACCTGGAAGCTGTACGTCGGCTCCCTCGGCCAGTAAAGCGAGATGAGCATCGCAACCACAGTCGTCCACGACTGGACCTAATAGTCAAGGGTCCCTTTACCTTTACCTAATTTAAGACTTCCATGAAGGCTGGTTGGGCTTTTTCTCCCACAACCAAGTCTCCAAGGCCAGCTCTACCATTAGGCAGTGTGAGGCAAAGCGCTTCAGGCATCCCACTCCTAGCTGGTCCACTGGCTGTATCCTTCTACTGAAGGACAGGGTAGTCTGCTACCGGTATACGTCCCATCCTGCAACTTAATAACTTCACAGTGGAGGACAGTCTCTCATTGCTGGTTATGATACTAAGATTCAGCTGCCAGGCTTGTGTGCATACCTGCAATGGCTGGAGTGGGGACATTCTGTCTCTCACCTCACACTGAAAAAATGTATTTGGGGAGTGCGGTGTAGTGGTTAGAGCATGGGACTACGCGTAACCTGGGAGACCAGGGCTCAAATCCCTACTTAACCATGAAGCTCACTGCCTCTCAGTTTAATCTACCTCACAGGGTTGTTGTGGGGATTAAATGAGGAAGGGGAGAACCATGAGCATCACCTTGCGCTCCTGGGGGGGGAGGTGAGTTAAGATTGCAATAAATAATAAAACAACAAATTTCCAACCTTATTGTTTACTTCCACACTAGAGCCCTTAAACACAAGAGGATTATAGAGGCACAGCTTTTCTATGCTTAGGTTGGACGTTGAGTTTAAACTACAACCATAAAATATATTGTTGTATGTTGCTGGACTACAACTCCCATAATCTTTTGGCTGCTGGCCAGGCTGGCTAGGTCTGATGGGGTTGTAATCCAAAATATTTGGAGGACATCACATTGGCTACCCAACTAGCAAAGAATTTTCCCATGACCAAGATCTTCTGCTACTGTTTAGCAAAGTTCACCTGCAACGTTGCTGAAAAGATTATTCCTTGGAGGTCCTGTTGCATTACTGTTTCTTGTTCTGTTTCCCCTCCCACCGTCTCAAATTTCTGGGAGACGAATTTAGATAAAATTCTTTAAATTTGGATGGATGATAGACCTCTGCCTCATCCAGAGGCACATTCAACCTGCATCACACTATCTCTGGGTCCAGTTCCCTCTCCCCCCCACAAAAAAAAATCCAGTCGTTACCTCACCAGTTAAACATTTTAATCATTTTAGTTTCCAATTTACACTGATAATCAAAAACCGCGATAGCTTTTTTCCCCACTTGTCACAGGAACTGTGCACAAGTTGCCCCCCTCAGAGGGCAGGCCCTACCCACTTCTGCGTCCTCCCCAACACACCGCTCCCACATTCCACACCCACGGGAACTACCCGAGATTTTTTCCATGATGATTATCTTTGGGAGAGGAATGGATTCCCCAAGATTATTCTCTGGCAACACTGTAGGAAGAGGGCCACTGCAGGGGAGGGTTTGGGTGAGGTGAATATGATGGGAATATCACCCTTTCTGAGGATTAATAAATTAAATAAATCATTCATGCTAAAATCAGGGCTAAAAGAACTAAAAAAAAACCCACAACCCACACCTTGAGGAAACTGCTCCTCACCATAAAAAGCAGAATTTTTGCATACACGTTTACATGTAATCTTCAAAACTCCAAGACTCTGCAGTTTAGCAGTGGTAAACGAGTGCTCTGGGTGGAACTGACACAGTCTCATATTAGATACCCATGTGGTAAAAAACACACTCTAAGGAACAGGCTAGTTGGTTAAAAAAAAGAAGAAGTTAAAACATGTGGCCAATGCTTTGAACACACCCAATTTCCTCTCACACAGCAGAGCAGACACTTTATACCCTTCATGGGCCTCAACCACTCTGTCTAAGAGAGCGAACAAGACTTCATTAGACTCTGACAATTCGTAGCATGAGGGAGCTAACATGCCGGTTTCCTGACACAAGATGGCTGCTGGGGAACAGAGCTGAGTTTTAGTCACCTACTTCCAAGCCCAATGGTGAATCCTGTTAGGACAGGGAGCTGGGCCCCCTTGCTCCAGAAGGCTTCTAGAAGTACCAGCTCACTAAACCAGAGACTCAAGGGATAGATTCCTTTATCGGAGAGGTCGCAAGTCGATGTACCATGACAACAGGCAGAGGTGTTTTCTTAAAAAAGATGCATTCTCTCTTTGCAAGAGGATCTAGAGTCAAATTATGAAGAATATAAGCAAGTGGGCAGCACGGGAGTGAAGAGCGTTGTTGATATGGCGGACCATGTGTTACGCATCCTCGGCACAGTCCATCTGTCCTGATCGAGCGAGCAGCCAAGAAGAGGGGTGTTTCACCAGGAGGGGGGGGAGATCTTTGGAGATCCACGGCAGGATGGAAGCTACATCCAAGCATGCCGATCATCCCAAACGGGAAGGAGGCTGCAGAGGCTACAGGTGTAAAGGCAGTGGCGCAGGACCACACCGTAACACAACCCTGCCAGTGACAAACTTGGCTTCCGTCTTTTGCGTGGCACAGGACACAGACCGCGTATATAGCTTCCTACTCCAGTCAAGAGGCCTGAGGTTGTTTCTTGGCCGCACTTAATCCACCATGCTCATCCGCTAAATCAGGTTGTGTGTTCCTCTTTAGGGAAAGCGCTGCTGTCTTGCTTGCGATCTGGAGGCCGTGAGAAGAGAAACCTGAGTTACTTTTGTGAAATGGTTTCGTAATCACATGCATCTGTGGAAAAGGCTCAGGGGAAGACTCTTCGGCATCACATACAAGACTCTTGAGATCAGAATACCTGGATCAGTAACTTATTGTATGCCTTAACGGCTACTGTATGGTGTCAGAGGTTGGCATCTTGGGTTCCCTGCAGGGGACCCTCTGCCGGGTCCCGTAACCTCTGGGGGCCTGCCGCTCCTCCTTTTCACTGTTGCTGCCAGTTCATTGCGCCTCTTTGAAGATGCAAGTAAGGGCAAGCGTAAAGAGAAGGAAAAGTGTCCGTCTCCACTTGCCCTGTGCTCTTTCTCTCTCTTGACAGAGAATAGAATCATAGAATTGTACAGCTGGAAGGGACCCAAAGGATCATCTAGCCCAGGCATCCCCAAAATTCGGCCCTCCAGATTTTGGGCTACAATTCCCATCTTCCCCGACCACTGGTCCTGTTAGCTAGGGATCATGGGAGTTGTAGGCCAAAACATCTGGAGGGCCGCAGTTTGGGGATGCCTGATCTAGTCCAACTTCCTGCATTGTGCAAGGTGCGCCCATAGGAAGGAGAGGGGAAGCTGCAGCAGTAACAGTGGCAAGAAGGGAGGTGGGGAGATGCTGAGGGTATCTTCCCCAAGGCCCCCCCCAAAAAACCTGCTATTGACTAGATGGCGAAATACAGCAAAATCCTGAATTTGTGTTTCAGTATTGATGTTGATAAAAGTTTCTTCCTTTGCTTCAGGGGCTATAAGAGACACCAAATGTTTGTATCCAAGCGCGCCCGCAATTGCTTTTAGGGATTTTGTTGTCTGCCGGCTTGTTTTATGACTCAAGTTATTTGCATTTTGCCATGACCTTTTGGCTTAGACAAGTAAACTAATCAATATGCCAAGAGGTAGGGAAAATATCTGCCCCTGTGTGAGGATTGTTTACTCCGACTGCCTAACTGCTTCTCCATGAAAATGTTTTTAGAGTAGGGGCCTAATCTACTCGCCCCTCCCCTCCCCCAAGAGGTAAGGGGAATTGCAGAAAGCAAAACAGAAGAGGAAATTATTGTATGGCTGTTCGGAATTAATTTTGCTGTACATATATATAAATAGACTTCAGTCACAAAAGGTATGTAAATAATAATCCAGTAAAGAACTTGCTTCAGAAGACCCCGATCTGAGTAATAGCAATACAGTAGTAATAGTAATATTAGCTCTGCATCCAGGATTCTGTCTGGCCTTTTGTACTCACGTCATTCAAAATTTTTTGCTTGAGCTCTTCATGAGTTAAGGGTCTCTGGTCTTCTTCTGTTATTGGCTCATGGCCAGTTCTGCAAAGAGCAAACATTGAGATGATAAAAATGAAGGGTGTCTTTTGCACTAAGTACTGCAAACTAGTCCTTTTAAAAACAGTTTTTTTCAGGGCTCCTGCTAAGACCAATTTTTATTCAGTATTCATTCCAATTTGTTCATGAGGGATTTATATGACAATAAGCAATCATCCTGATGTACACATCTTCCTGTTAATCATTCGTTTACCCCACAACTTTCAGTGCATTTCCCTGTAACTTTCTAAGAAGTCCAGTTTTGTGGGTTTTTTAAGTGGATTTGTTGTGCTAGAGTGACAGAGTGCTTTAACCTACTTTAAAGGCACAAATCTAAAGTTTTGGTATGCACTTGAATCCCTCCTGCAAAACAGTGACAGTCTGGAGGCACCCAGAGAGATGGAATATGCTGCATCTGTTGAATGTTCTGCCCGTTGCCAAGTTATTCAGAGTACAAATACATTCTGGGAAGTGGGCAGCTGGGTCTAACCCATTGCATCCCAGTCCAACCCTAAAATTTCTTTAAACCTTTCTGCTCAGAAAATTTTCTGATATTCTCCTCTGCATGAGTGCTTTTCCTACCGTGTGTGTGTGTGTAAACCAAGGCCTTTTATGGCATTTAGTCTTGATTGCATTTTTAAAATATTTATCCAACCTTTCTACCACAAATGGGCCTCCAAGGCAGCTTCAAACATAATTAAAACCATCCATTTCAATATAACAATTAAAAAATTATTACAGAATCAGCAACTCACAAACACATACACAAAACAGAAAGCAGGAAATCAGTTAAATGTCACAAAACAAACATGTCTCTTGAGCAAATAAGAACATGCAGAATTGGCAACCACAACTTAATAATGTAGGCACCCAATGACAGAAGCTAGACAGGGTGCATCAAAGAGCAGGGGCCATCCTAGAAAAGGCCCCGTTCTCCATTCCTTCTCCTTTAATGCTGAAGGTGGGAGCAGCCAGAACAGAGCCACAGTAGAATTATTTGTTTCACCAGCTTTTAATGGATCTTATTTTACAGAAAGAAAAATACACTATACATTCTAACTAATGATCCATATGTCATCTATCAACATTATGCCATTGCAAATTAACATTGTTTTATAGAATTCCACAAACGATCTTGATATCCTACCAGGGGGTTTCTCTATATAAATAATGCATTCCTATACAACAGAAGGCCATAATTGCTTTATAATTAATTAATTCTTACTACTGCAGTTCTTTCTTTTACAAATTAGGCATAATTTGAATCTTATATTAATTTCCAGTAGTGTTTTCCAAATATTTTATATTGAGTTTTACAATTCCAATACAAAATACATTCATACTAACACTTTAAGGACTTTATCATCCAGATTGTTTTATAGTAAAATATTTTATGCATTAATATTCTATGCCAAATATCTTTTTTCTCAGTCCCACACAGATGGCATTTGCTGTTTCTTCCGGTGTCTAGCTATCCATATCTGGGGACACTGCCAACATATTGCCCACCATTTTTCTTTCCTAATAGCATAATCATAGGATCCATAATTTATTCATATCCTATGATCTCATCATTTTTCCTTGTAATTTTTTTAAAACTGTAAAACATTTTCTGCAATAACATTCCATACCAGATATCTTTTTCTCATTCCCGTAGATGTTTCTTCCAGTGGTTAGCTATCTGTATATTGGGGTGTTACAAACATATTGTTACGCACCACCCCAATCTCCAAGCAGTGAGAGATTCCAGGGGTTCCAAGTGCTCACTTGGGGTTTGGTTTCCTTGGAACAGGGGTGCCCACTTGAATAAAATGGGCAACGCCCATCAATATTTTTGGGGGGGGGGGTAGCTCCCTCAAATATTTTATGGGGATGCAAAAGAACTTTGGCCCCTAGGAGTTGGCTCCTAAGTCTTGGAATGAAGGTCAGTGGAGACTGAGGTGTCTTTAGGGTATATGGTTTTATATGCACATGTGTACAACCTGGATAAAGGATTCAGGGGCTCACAACATTAGCAAATGGGTCCTACATCCCCTTTAGGTTTCCAGAGAAGCCCCAAAGTCCAGGACGTGTTTTTGTTTCCCAGCTTCCAGCTCTCGCACACAACAAGTACTCTGGCTATTGCTCTTCTGCCTAGGCTCACATGGTCTCCAGCCAGTTGAGGGGAGTGCGGGGGGTGGGGGGGTGGAGATGGAGACGGGGACACACCTGTCAATTTGCATTTCTCAGTACAGAAAGTATTGATCTGGTGCGTAGAGATCTTTCCTATTCTACTTAGTTCAAGAGTGTTCTGGAAGGTTTCTTTCTATGTGAAGGAAACAGGCAGAAGGTTTCTGTTTGGGTGATTCCTTCAGGGAAGACGAGTACAGCTGGTTTAAAACTGGCTCTGTTATCTTTCTGTCAAGGTCATCATGCTGACTATAACAGTCAGGCCAGGAAGAGCCTGGGTTTCACACACTTTCTTTTTCTATCTCTTTGTTCTGGTGTGGTGTTCTGTATGTTATAGTGTTAAGGTTTAGTCTTTTTATAAGTTCTTTTAAAGTTTAAGTTAAGTCTGCTGCAACTGGATTTCTTATGGACAGTGCCAATCCTGAATGTATTGGATTTGTGACCATTATGCTCATTTGCCTTCAGTAGCAGTAAAGCTCTGCTGGATGAAATACAATTGCCTCTGGTCTATTTTTGGGGAACTTTGCAACGTGTTTAAGTCCTCCACACGCACGACAACACCTACCCCATCTTCCCAGGCAGAATCATCACTTAGCTCATTCTTTGAGATGCTGACGAGTAGTTAAACTGGACAACTAAAGCCATTACAAAAAGAATACACACTCGTAACAATATTTTCTAACATCTTCCCTTAACATATGCTCATTCAGTTTTCCTAATAACATAACCATGGGGTCCCTCATAAACTCATATCCTATGCTCTCCAATTTTCCTTGTTACCGCAACCCAAAATATCTGAACTTTCCATGATCTCAGTATAGAACACCCTTTGCCAACCTGGTGCCCTCCAGCTGCTGGGCTGGCAGGGGCTGATAGGAATAGTAGTCCAAAACAGGTTGATACAGAAAATCTTAAACATATGGGCAGGTTCATGTGGGGTTAGGCAGGTCTCCTTACCCAGCAGTGGGTGGCCGAACAAGCATAGGCTGTGCCCGAATCTCAGGTTTCTGCCCCAGAATCAGTTGCACTGTCTCCAGAGTGTCGTAGGGCAGATCATGTTTCTGAGAAAAGAAGAGGCAAGGTTTATTGATTGCTTCCCCTCCCACTAGAGATTTAAAATAAAACACCCTGATGTCAACTACTCTGCCCCACCTATTAATCCAGATCTATCTATTCTTCCTACTAGATCAATTAAAAATCTGAGTGACATCACTGGCTGCAGCTAATATGAGAATTTTGGTTTTCAGTTTTTTTTAAAAAGGTTACTAACCCTCACAATTGCAGAAATGCATTTGATAAAATAAAAGTAAATGTGTTAAGGGATTTGAAATGAGGCTGGCAAAGCAAAAGTAATATCACGCTTTCAAGCCCTGTGGACTCCACTGCAGAGTTGCAAAGTAATTTCCCCCTGCACCAGGACATTTTGAAAAGAACACATACGAACAGTTATATCAGAATGGGATTAAAACCCTAGACTATTCAACAGGAAAGATTTGCAAGCAGGTTTGTCTTGGAAAATCGATAGGGGTTTTCACTCTCAACAAAATACTTTTCACACGGTAATTGCAGCAGGGAATTGGGCTCAGAGAAGAGAGTCAAAAGGTTGTCTCCTCCTCTCCCTTTCTCCATGAGCCCTGATCCATCCCTTTCTCCTGCCTCTGTTGTTGTGTTCTGCCCATCCACCCTGCATACCTCAGACTTGACGACAGAATACATAGCCAACAGCTGGTTGGTCTTTTGTTCAATCAAGCCCAGGTAGATCGCAACATTCTCATCCAGGGCAGTCGTCGACCCCCCCAGCTTGTTTTCCAGCACTGAGTAGTCACACTGCAGTTTCCAAAAGAGAGCCTCGATTGCTTTGAGAGGAAAGAAAGCAAAATTAATGAACCCCTGCCCACCTACACAGCTCTTAACTTTAAGCACTCATTTCCACTCACTTCCTAGAGAGCCTGGAAGTCTTGAGGTCAACCTGGATAAGCATCAGGGGTCAGCCCAGCGAGTGGCACCCCTTCCCCAATTCAAGGTGCCTAGTACCTAAGGCTTGCCAAATTATCCTGCACATGAGACAACACCCTGTCCCCCAACATAAATACCTCCCCCTGGGAGCAGAAATACAACAAAACAACAACAACAACAACAACAGATTTATCATTTTTCTGCTCTTTCATGACACACAGAATTCGCTGCCCAAGGCAATGGTAGCTCCAGCCCTGCTAAGAGTCAACTTGATAAATGGTGGCCTGGTTTGTATGGTCTTATCTTGGGATTTAATGAGCCAGGATACACATGAGCTACTGCTGCATGCAGGTGCAAGGCAGCTCCTTTGCTCAGCCCTGCAAGCAGGCGGCTGAACAAGCCAGGACTCAGCTGTCTACCATAGCTGCCCATTATCTGAAAACCCAGAAACTATGGTGAATGGCTTACAAACCAGCCAGGGTCTTAAAATCACCTTTAAGCCATGGCTTAATATCCTGGCTAGTTTGTAAGCAATTAACCATAGCTTCCAGGTTCGCACATGTCAGGAAGTGAGGAAGAAGCCATTGATTTCCATTCCAACCTGCGTTTGCTGCATGCAGCGCTGTTTCCATTCCACTGCAGTTTGGCTTCTGACAAAAAAAAAGGCCCTAAGTTATTCAGCTCACTGTCCACTGTGGTGGAACTTGACAGAACTTCTGACATTATTTCACACCATTCGCTGCATGATGCAAAGCGGGAGGGAGAGTCATCAATTGTGTTTCTTTTGCAAGCTTTAAATGGCAGCAGCAAATACCACTCATATTCACTAGATTGCTTTCCATCCCTGGCATGGGATGTATAAACGAGCATTGGCAATTTCCACCCCCCTTCCCATAAGAATTCCTCAACAGCCCTATGGGAAGCTATAATTGATAGCCGAGTCCTGGCTTGTTCAGCTGCTCACTTGTGGGCAGAGCGAAGCAGCAGATAACACTCATTCACATCCTGGCTTACTGAGCCAGGATATGATAGTGCAGATTTGCCCTGCATGTTCTGTACTTTTTGTCTACATGGCTCTTTGGAAGCTATCTTCAACTGGCCAGCCATCAGCCCATCTTGTGACTATGAATTCCAAGAGACAGGCTGGAGTCAGGTGACAGCTTTCTTTTGTCTGTTTTCCCAGAAAGCTGAAGGCAATTTGAAAGAAGGGTCCGTTGGGAAAGGAAAGCCTCTTAAAATCACTCAGCTTTTTTAAATGCTGCATTTTGTCTTCAGTTCTAATTACACATTGCATGGAAAATAAAAATAATAAAATAAATTATTTCCTTTGTCCCACACCTACTGGCAACCAATTCCACAGGATATACTTGAGTATTACTATTTTGACAAAATGATATTCTCTCCCTTTTCCAATTTTGCCTTTCAGACCTCCCCCCTCCTCAAGCTTATCTGTCTGCTGAGGATGGTACAACCAGGATCCGTGCTATTTTCTGTGACTATCTATGCCTGTTGGCTCATCATCCTGTTCCTCAAGGGAGTCTGTGGACTGCATCAGGCCCATACAGCCTTTTCAAACCAGAACTCAGAGCCATTTCGCTTCCCACCACTATCTCAGCTACTGGCAAGGAACCACAACCGCTTCTTTCTTTTAAAAAAATAATAATGGTGCTGAATGTAACAGGGCCTGGTGACTAGGGCTGGGCACCAGCATTCGGTGTTAGAATGTGAAGCCTTTCATCCTCCATGATCTGTGTAGTGCTAGCCTAGCACTCAAACCTGCCCAATAGTGAGAGCCAGTGTGATGTAGTGCTTAGAGTGTCAGACTAGAACATGGGAGATCAGGGTTCAAATCCCTCCTCTGACATGAAGCTCATTGGGTGACCCTGAGCCAGTCACTGCCTCTCAGCTTAACCTACCTCACAGGAGTGTTGTGGGGATTAAATGTGGAGGGAGTGAACTGTGTGTGCCACCTTGTGCTCTTTGGAGAAAAAGGTGGTATGTAAGTACAGTGGTACCTCGGTTTAAGTACACAATTGGTTCCAGAAGTCTGTACTTAACCTGAAGCGTATTTAAGCTGAAGCGAACTTTCCCACTGAAAGTAATGGAAAGTGGATTAATCTGTTCCAGACGGTCCGTGGAGTACTTAAACTGAAGCGTACTTAACCTGAAGTGACCTTTCCCATTGAAAGTAATGGAAAGTGGATTAATCCGTTCCAGACGGTCCGTGGAGTACTTAAACTGAAGCGTACTTAACCTGAAGTAAACTTTCCCATTGAAAGTAATGGAAAGTGTATTAATGTGTTCCAGACGGGTCCGCAGAGTACTCAACCTGAAGCGTACGTAACCCGAAGTGTGAGTGTAATTGATTCTGGAAGTCCGTACTTAACCTGAAGCGTACATAACCTGAAGCGAACTTTCCCATTGAAAGTAATGGAAAGTGGATTAATCCATTCCAGGCGGGTCCACGGAGTACTTAAACTGAAAGTACTCAAACCGAAGTGTACGTAAACAAGGTATGACTGTACAATCAATCAATCAATCAATCAATCAAGTGCTGGCCAGATTCCTGCACTGTTGCAACCTTGCTGTGAGAGCTCAGCAACTGCTATGAAAAGTGGCACCCTAAGAATCTAAATTTTCAGTGCAAAGACAAAACCAAGCCCCAAGTTCAGCAGGCTGCAAAGGAAAGCTTCAGAACATGTTTCCAATTCCTACGATAGTGCCTCCACCATCTTTCTCTTCCTGACACACAAACACAGTCCCTGCTTACCGTTCTTGAGCTGCTCCCAAATCTTGTGGTGACCCTTCAATGCCAGCTCAATCCGGTTTCCCTCTTTCACAGCTTCCTCCTGCTGTGCTTCAGCCTCCTTGAGCTGCAACAGCTGCTTTCCCTCTTCCTGGGCATCGTGCTTTTGTGCCTCCTGTATCTCATGGTAGAGCTAGAAGAGTGGAGGAGCAAGATGGAGAAAGCGGGGTGTGTGTCATTCGTTTTACTATTACAGGAAGTTGGCAAAAACAAGGCGCACTTGCAAGGGATGCGTGGAAGAGATAAGAGGGTGGGAGGGCATCGTTCCTGAAAGAAGCTTGTGCAAAAATAACACTATGGTGCTAGGACATCTCAAAAGGGGGAAAGCCCTGATGCAATGTGGTGCAGCCCAAGGCTTATTTGGGTAAGCAGAGGACACCCACAGCATACATTTAAAGCAGATTCAATGCACATAGCTTTCCACAAAGAATCTTGGAATTCTAGTTTACCCCGGCACCCATAACAAACTACAGTTCCCCCCAAGCTACATGCTTTAAATGTATATGGTGGGGACGCACACTGCTTGTTTCTGCGCTTGTGTTGAATAAGGAACTGGGAACCAGGAAGCAAACTTCAGCCTCGTTCAGCAAGACGCGGCAGGAATCCCTGCTTGCTAACAGCAGCAAAGGTTGGAAGAATTGGGGAAGAGGGTGGGGAAGTATGGGCTGGCATTGTGATGATGACAGCATTGTGTAGACTGCAAAAAAAACTTGCTTGCACGAATATCACTAATTCTGTGATAAATTGCAATGTTTTTTTGGGGGGGGGGAGGAACCAAGACACAGCACTCACCTCAGTGATTTGTTCCCATAACTGCTCCTTCTGATCGTTTTGATCATTGACGTAGTTGAACTGAGCAAAGTTCCGTTCCTCATCTGAAGTGGGGAAAGAAAAACATCGGTATCAGGTGTTAACTCGCATCCCACTGCCTGAACCAGCCAGTACCCAAACTGCTTCAAGGGCAGCCCCTATGGAGGGTAAGGTCCCAGATCTCATTCTGTTCTTCCTGAGCCAAAGAGACCCAGAGGACAGCCACGGTTCAAAAGGAAAATGGACCCTTTCCCATTGCAGCCCCCTGCCTTGCCCATCACCTTGCATGTATACATTCAATGCAGCATCCAAGGTTGGAGCGTCGGTGAGTTCCAGGACTTGATCCACAGTGGTGTGTAAATTTTCAAGCATCTCCTCCTCGGGGTCTTTCCGTTTGGACTCTTCCTCTGATTGAAAATAAAGAGAATCTAGGAGCCCCGGTTCCTAGGGCAACCTCAAAGTCATGTGAATCCCCACCTCAATCAGAGACATACATTAAAGGAGTGGGAAAGCCGCCCATCTTTTTAATCACTTGCCTTCACCAAAGCTGCAACATTTCAATTATTATAAACCGCAAGAGGAAGCAAGATGTGACGTGCAAACCAGCGCTCGTGGCTCGATTCTCCTCCAAAAAACCACACGAGGAAAGCAAGGTGGATGTCCCCCTATGATAAGGTTGCCACATTGGGGGCTTTTTAGCTTAGAGAAAATGGGTGCAAGAGGCGACAAGATAAGACATTTATAAAATTATGTGTGGCATGGATAAAAAGGTTTTCTCCCTCTCTCATGGCAAGAGAAATAGAGAAATCCCCATGAAGGTGAGCGTTGGAAGATTTGCATGGAGAGAAACAAACCGTAAGCGCTGGTTTGTTGCTGCTTTTCAGTAAGCCATAGCAATGGCTTGCCATTGACCCAATTACTGTTAATAATTGCTAAGCCAAAGGAAGTAGGCTGATTGCTTTAGAAATACTGTTTTACCCACATGCAAATTTAAATCAAACTCACATGATAATTTATTAAAACTCACATGATAACTTATTAAAATGTTTTAATTGGGCTGCAGCCATACTCTTTAGCCAACTATTTCTCTGAATACAAAAAAAGTTGATTAAAATGTGTGTGTGTGTGTGTGTGTGTGTGTTTGGGGGGGTAACTTAAGATTACACAGATTAATTAGGTATTAACCCCCAAGATCCTCTGCTTTAAATCACAGAATTCTTCCCAGAGAAGCCAGCAGTCCTGGCTCTGAGCTGTCCCACTAAAAACCACGACATACACTTGCCTCCCAAAGGCCAAGGAATACTTCTGGCACCAGACAAAGAAGCAAAGACTGGCCCTTTTCTCACAAGCGTCTGATTGTGCAGTTTTTGGCTGCTGGTGATATTTGCTGTTGGTAAGTTATACTGTATGGTGATCTTGCTTCTGTAGATCCAAACAGATCTTGCTATTGTGGGGGGAATTTACTACAAGCTTTTGTGGAATTTAATACATAACTTTTAGTTTTGCTCATTACTAATTCAGGACATCTTGATTTTCTAACTGCCTTTCACAGGCATGAGTTCCCAGGGCAGGTTACAACAATTTAAAAACACAACATTAAGAACAGTTAAAGCAGAATACAATTAAGAGAATAGGGTGGACCCTGAGATATGTGGGCCAGGATAAAGAGGTGCATCTTCAGTAAATGATGAAAACCACATGGCGAAGGTGCACGACACACATCTGTGGAAAGGGAACATAGTTTAGGGCTGCCACAGATAATGCCCTCTCCTCTGCTGTCCCCCTCAACTTTTGAAGATGGTGGAACTACCCTACGACATTCTAAATCCCAGAGAGGGTCTGTAGGGAAGCAAGTGGGTCTTTCATATATTTGGTGCCTAAGTCATTTAAAGCTTTCAATCCTAGCATGAGCACTTTGAACTCTTGCCACAAGACCACTTCTGGGCGTGTGGGAATGAATGACTAGCCCCTAACCATACATCACACACACAAACCTTTCTTTTTCTTGGCCTTTAGTGCCTCCTCCGTCAATGTTCTCTCCTGCAGCTTGATGGAAACGAAATCATACAAGCGCTGGTCATTCTCTATCTGGCGGCATAATTCTTTCATCTCCGATTCATACTGTGCTACATCCTTCTTTGCCTTGTCCTGCAGCTGGCCTAGGCGCGTATTTGCCTCATCCCTATATTTACCCCAGTAGACAAATGGGATGGGGACAAGGTTTGGATATGTGTGAGAGAACCACCAGCAATTCCACTCCCCAACTTTTTTTCATGCTCTTATCCCCATTCCTCCTCCACCCCTGAAATCTAGCACAACAATGAGGAGTGCAAGTGACAGGCAGGAAGTCCTTGTTTCAGATACAGTATTACTTTCACTATTTAGGAGAGGCCACAGCTCCCTGGGCATAAAACATATCTGCATGCAGAAGGTCCTATGCTCAACTTCTGCCATCTCCAATTATGGAATCTCAGGTAGAAAAGGCTGGGAAAGGCCTCAGCCCATGATGCTGGAGAGCAGCCGTAAGTCAGGACTGACAGTGCATTGTGTTTGATGGGCTGATGGTCTGGTCCACTCTAATGGAAAGTCTTATGGGGAAAGGCAACAGCACATGTTTTCCATCCAGCAGTTCTCAAGTCTGAGCCTGGCCTCCACCTCCAGCTAAGAGCTCCAGCTACCGCCAGCTTCTTCATGTGCCTCCTCCATGAGAGGTCTGGAGGGTGGCAATGCGAGAACGGGCCTTTTCTGCAGTGGCTCCCCGTATCTAGAATGCTCTCCTCAGAGGCTTCACTGGCGCCTTCGTTGTACACCGTTAGGCACCAGGGGAAAATGTTCCCCTTCAACCAAGCCTTTGGCTGATAAGACATCCAATGCCCTTTAAAAATGTGTTGGGGAAGGGGGGTTATTGGGTTGTCCTTGTTTTTATTATGTATTTTGTGATTTTATAATGTGATTTTATGTTGTGAACCGCCCTGAGACCTGTGGGTATAGGGCAGTATACAAATTTTAATAATAATTAATAGGCTCTTGGACAGCAAGGCTGGGGAAAAGCCTGAACCAGTTAGGAACAGACAGGACTGTGTTGGATGGGCCAGTGGTCCGACTCCTATGGCCAAATGCCCAACATCCAAGTCAGGACGCTGGGAGTGTGCTTCAGCGCTATGCACAGCGCCTTTCCCCTGCCCACCATTGGCAAATATAGCTATGCACCATTGGCAAATGTAGCTATGCAAAATTAAGCATAAATGCTGCAGGTCTGCATACATTTCTATGGGGAAGTAGTGGAGATTAGTGGAAGAGCCTCTGCTTTGTGTGCAGAAGGTTCCAAGTCCCATCTCCAGGCATGGCTGAGAGATACTCTGGTCTGTAACCCAGGAGAGCTGCTGCCAGTCAATGCAGGCAATATTGAGCTAGATGAACCGATGGTCTTTATGGTCTGACTCAGCAGACGGCAGCTTCCTACCTTCCTCCTATATGACACAAGTGGGAAACCTCCAGCCTGCAGGCCACACCCACTGGCCCCTATCTGATGTCCTATGTCATGGGTAGGCAAACTAAGGCCCGGGGGCCAGATCCGGCACAATCGCCTTCTAAATCCCGCCCGCGGACAGTCCAGGGAACAGCGTGTTTTTATATGAGTAGAATGTGTGCTTTTATTTAAAATGCATCTCTGGGTTATTTATGGGCATAGGAATTCATTCATCCCCCCCCCCCAATATAGTCTGGCCTCCCACAAGGTCTGAGGGATAGTGGACCGGCCCCCTGCTGAAAAAGTTTGCTGACCCCTGTCTATTTGATGTCAGGTGTCGGGCAGGTAGAGATGCAGGTGCCAAAGCGCAATCGAGAGCCTCAAAGTGCACTCCTTTGTGCACTGGAAAGGGAAAGCAGGCTTTGGCTCTACCACCCCACCACCTGATGGTTTGGTAAAGCCTTGCGTTCCTTAAAGCACCATGCAACACAAGCTTTGGGTGGTGCTGTGAAGTCCCAACTATGTGACATCAGCAGCCCTGACCGCATGTCAAATTTGGCCTGTGTGGCTGCTTGGGTCTGGCAATGATCTGACCTACAGAGCCGAAAAGGTTCTTCAGGCTTGCTGCACAGGTCACAGAATCCTGCTTTTCCTGGTGCAGAATTTCCATTTTAGTGCAGAGGATATATAGCCCTGTCTTTTATATTAGAGCGATGCTTAGAAGCTAGGACTTGGAGGGAGTATGGCTATTGCTGATTAAGTTGTCTCAGTGCCATGAATGGATGGAGGCATCAGGACAACGGAGGAGCAATGAAGAACCAGGGCATGGACATGAGCAAGGTTTCTGCAGGGACACTCCTCCCCGCCCCACCATGCTTGAGTACTCCCCTTCCGCCAACCTTGCTTCGTAGGCTGCAGAGGATGCGCTGATGACTGTGCCAATGGCTCTACGAGTTTCCAACAGCTCCTAGAGGGGGAGAGAGGAAGCCTTCAGATCCAGTCCCTAATTGCCAACGCAGCCGTACCATCCTGTTCACAAAGCTCTATCTCCTCACTGTAGCCCAATCACAGCTCTTCCCTTCTTCCCTAACCATTGTCATCCACACCATAGCAGGAGCACAGTCCATAGATTTAAACTCCACATGAATCTGCAAGTGTTAAAGAGGTCCTGTGAACTGGCCTTCAGAACCTGCCCTGTCAAACCCAAGAATCAGAAATCCTTCGGTCCAAGTGGCTAGGAATAAGGCAGGGGGCATCATAATTTTTGTTGTCAGAATCTAGTTGGTCAGCTACAATCCCTAGTTTAATAAGAAAAAAAACATACTTTCCAAAATGCATGATTTAGCTTTGTGGTTCTCTCTCAGTCAATAAAAAGCCTTGATATTTTTTTTTATTACCACCCTCAACAGTCAATCATATCCTTCCATTCCATGTTGGAGTTCTCTCCAAGCAACCAGATCTCACAATTCTATAACAGAACCTTCCTTAGTCTATATCATGACTCCAGTCCCTCTCAGAAACTCTCTTGGGCAATTACATCCTGTCAACTCCCCTCAATTTTCTCCTAGTGTGAATGTACCGTCTCTAGACGTTTATGAAGCTGTTCAAAGCGATCGTGTTCAAGCCGGAGAATTTCTAGATCCTCACGTAGCTGTGAATTCAAGACGAGCTGAGAATTGAATTCTGTGGTGGTCTGGAAATAGAAAAGTGGAGTGAGAAACTGAAGACAAGCCAAGAATCCTGGCTCTCAGCAACCCTGGGCACTTGCAACCATTTTTACCCGGTCAAGCTGATTCTCAACTGTTCCTATCCGCTTCAGCAAGTTGCTCTTCTGTTCCTGGATCAGGGTCCCAGTGCCCACCACCAGCTTCTGGTCAGTTAAACGCTTGTTCCAGTTTTCGATCTGTCAGAAATGAAGAATGAAAGGAGGGAAATGGGATGAGAAACCCAATATTTGGGATAGAATCCTTGGCTCTCGGATCCCCTGTTCTAAGGAATTTGACCCTCAAGTCCTAGCTGCCAATTCCCTCTGCTTTTTTAAAGCCCTCACACCCATTTTTAACCCAAAAGATCCTCCTCTCCTTTCTAGAGTTTCTCTTCAGCTGGATTTTTTTTGGGGGGGGGGGAGACAGGTGAAGGAAAAAATCTTGTTCTTGGTACCTGCTATTATACTCCACCCCCCCACCTGGAAGGCCTCAAAATCCTACCTCAGGACACTACTTCACATCAATAAATGCCAAGCAACTTGGTACTTAGCTCCCTTCTCCATACCTCTTTATCAAGCAGGGCTATCTGCTTCTTCTCTTGAATTATTTGCTTCTTCACTTCATCCCGCTGTCCCAACAAGGAACGGAGAGTTTCACCATGGGCCTTTTCCTGCTGTGCACTGGCCTTGCTCTCAGCCACAGTATACCTCTGCAGGAGCTCTTTGTTATCCTTCTCCAGGCGCTTTATCTCTGCCCTGTCCAAGAGAAGCGGCCCAGAGACTCTGAGGGGCGGCAGGATGACACGGCGAGACACAGCTGCGTGGGCACGTATGGGAGCGTCATGGCAGCAGGTGTGCTGGTGAGTTTTGGTTGGGATTGGTGGCAGCGCCAGCTCAGAGGAGCTTTTGAGACACTGCTACAGAAACTCCTGGAAAGCTGGCAATTTGAATCTGAGCATGCTCACCAACTCTGGATGGGACAAGATGGAATGGGGAAGGGGGGATATACTCTCAAAAGAGAGCAGGCTTCAACAGTTCAAAATTAGCAGCTCTGCGTAAAAAGACACAATAAATTTCAGGGCTTAGGATGACTTATTGTGCCTTTACATGCCTATGAAACAAGCAGTGTTGGGAACACAGAATTTCTGATTTCCCCACAAAGCAAGCACTATGTTTTGTGGGTCAGGGTAGAAGGGTAGAAGACTTCAAGGTTCTCAGGGGCAGGGATGATGAGTAACGTTCGTTAAGTGATCTAAACCAGAGTATGAAGAGAGAGAGGAATCCTAAATTCCCTGGGAACGTTTTGTACTAAAGGGGAAGGAAGAGGTTGGACACACAGAATCATGAGCACAAGATCTGAAACCATGCCAGCATGCAAAACCGCATAATGGCAAGAATCAAATGTTTGTACATGCATGTACACATATGTGATAGATTGTGGGGAATGGAATTTGGCCGCATGTGCTAAAGAAAGGCAGGTTATAGGCACAAACATGCCTACACATGATGTGACCAAACCAATTGTCAGCTGTGTGTTGCCAGGAGCATATCAGTTGCTATGTGCCCTTGTGTTAAGTCAGTATCTGCTTCAGTATATGAGGTGGGGATTATTTCTTAATGTTCAGCTTACAGCTCTCTCCTTGCAGGAGGATGTACAATATTCAAACGCTCCCAAATCCAAAACTGGATGTTTCAGAGCAAGAGATGACAGGCCCCTGGCCCCCAACTCTGTGCCAAGAAAAATGGACAGGAGATAGCACCCCCTCAATGTGATTATATACCGCTCTCTTATCAAATTGTGGCACAACTGAAAACTAAAAGTTAGACAACTGGTCCAATGAAAGCAATTAAAGGCTGGTGATAGGCAACAGGCTTGTTTCTCTTAGAAATCTGAATATGATGTAAAAGAGGGATCACCTCATGGTGCACGCACAACTCATTCTTGCGCCCAATAAAAATATTTTGCAGGATTTGGTATAGCCTCCAAAACCCAAATGCATACACTCTGATGGTCTCTCCCAGACCATTTCCAGCTATCTAAATAACTATGTCTATCTCCAGCATAAGAGCACAGTAAAACCATGACGTTCCTGCTGTGAACAGGGGAAAACAAAATGGATCTCCAAAATGGATCCAGAATTTTAGCAAGGATATGAGATGGATACATACTTCTGCCTGCGAATGATTTCATGGGATTCGAAAGCATAGGCATGACGGTTGCCTTCTAGGAGACGAAACTGGCGCTGGAGTTTGGCTAACTCGCTTTCGGCTAGTGGAACACAAAGCCAGTGAAGCAACAGGTGGTTTGGGAAGAGAGAGGAAAGAAAGGTGGTTAGAAAGTCCAGCCTATCACACCTGGAGCAAGAATTAGGGCAGATACTAATGTGGTCAAGGATTACAGAAAGAAGGGAACTTCCCTGCTGTGTTTGGCACAGATTGGATGAGCACAATCATGAGCAACTTAATCACTACCAGTGTTGTTCCATTTATAAAATGAGCTCCAGTTGGCTTTGTTAGGCTTGAGACAAACAGATGTTTTTAAGAGAGCCAAAAGGGGTTTGAGAGAGGCTTCGCTTTGCATGAACATGCCCCCAGGTTTTGTCCCAATGTCACTTCTGAACAAAGAGGTTTTGCAGGTTCCTGCAACAATAAAAAAAAGCCTCTAAGACCTGCCTGCCAGAGGACAAAACTGGTGGCTGTGCAAACACTATGACTTTAAAGCACATGGTTTTCCTCATAGAATTCTGGGCAACGTGGTTAGTTAAGAGTTGCTGAGAATTATAACTCAGTGAGTGCAGACCCTCCAAGTGTCCCTATTTTCCAGAGATGTCCCCGATTTAGAGAAGCCATCCCGGTTTCTGATTTGATCCTGGAATGTCCCACTTTTCCATAGAATGTCCCTATTTTCACTGGAGAAATGTTGGAGGGTATGGTGTTATCTGACCCCCAAGCCATCTGAAGGCAATCCTGTATGAGGAAGTTTTTAAATAATGTTTTATTACGTTTTTATGTATGTTGGAAGCTGCCCAGAGGGGGTGGGGCAATCCAGTCAGAAGTGTGGGGTATGAATAGTAAAATTATCATTAAGGAATGGGACATCCCTATTTTCAATGGATAAATGTTGGGCGGTATGCAAGTGCCCAGAATTCTTTGAGGGAAATAATGTGCTTTAAAGGTATGGTGTATACACAGCCTTCATGTACACAGCAATCCTTCTTTCAAAGAGCCTTCCATTCTCTGAAGAAGAAACACACACACGCAGGGCCGGTGCGTCCATTTACGCGGACTAGGCCATTGCCTAGGGCACGAAAATGGAGGGGGCGCTGCCGAGCCTGCCCCGGAAAACCCCCTCGCCGGTAGTGGCGGCAAGCACTCGCAGCCGAAGCCTTCAGCTATGGGCGCTGCCGCCACCCGCCCGCTCGCCAAGGAGCCCCCAGCGTCCCCAAAAGGAGAGCTCAGCGCCCTCCCGCTCACGGAGGAGACGCTGTGAGCTCCCTAGCGGCTGCAGCGAGCAAGTGGCAGCAGCGCCCACAGCTGAAGCTTTCAGCTATGGGCACTGCTGCCACCGCCACCACTCACTCGCTGCAGCAGCCGCCGCCGCTGAGGAGCTCAAAACGTCCCCTCCACAGGCGGGAGGGCGCCACGCTCCCCCCTTGGCCCGTGCTCTTCCCGCCAATGGAGGGGATGCAGGTGCATCAGCGGTGTGTGTGCGTGTGTCATGACGCATGCGCCAGGAGGTGTTTTTGTCTAGGGCGCAAAAAGCCCTAGCACTGCTCCTGCACACACGTGTCAATGACCTCCATGTAGCCAAAGGATAGGTCTCTTTGGTCCAGGCACACCCAAACTTCAGCCCTCCAGATGTTTTGGACTACAATTCCCATCTTCCCCGACCACTGGTCCTGTTAGCTAGGGATCATGGGAGTTGTAGGCCAAAACATCTGGAGGGCCGCAGTTTGGGGGTGCCTGCTTTGGTCACTATCAGGTTCCTGAACCAGGGAATCCTTGAGTCTTCAGAGCTTGGTCAGTTCTGGGAGGAATTGGAAGAGCTGCTTTTGCACTCCTGATCTAGGCAGCCCTGATGTGTGGCATGCTTTGATTGGTGCCGAGCCCAATCATTCAGTGCAGTTTATCAGGAATGGATTGTGGGAAGGACTGAGGAACAGAAGAGGCTGTGTTGTCTTTCAGGGGAGGCAGCCAGGGAAGCAAAGCAATACCTGTTCCCTCATCATCAGGACATGATTGCATTTCTGATCAGGTGGTAATAGTGCCAAGAACGGACAAACCCTTATTCTACACTCCAGCCTTATGGACTTCTGGTCCCTTGGCGACAGACAGGCTCGTTTGGTTCCTCGACTGCCATTTTTTGTTCACTCCCAGCAAAGCGAATGACTCACGCTCTGGATCCTCACAAAGCCACTGACTCATGCCCACATGTGTCCCCCGTATGCTAGCAAGGATTTGGACAATTTGTACCTCCGCTACTTTAATTTAGTCCCTGCTGCTTTTCAAAGCCAACATTCACTTAAGAGGCCTAGTTCAAAGAGTAATTCTTACAAGCTAACCAAGACATGTGGAAAACAGCCAAGGCGCCCAGGTTCTGTCTCTTTGGCCTCATTCTTTGGATACAAAGGCCTTATTTCTCATCCCTCTGCTCCCTTTCAAAAGCAGTCTCCTTTAGCAACATTTCTGCTTGGCTTGAAAAATATCCCCCAACTCCTTCCTAGTCACCCTGGCAAAAACTGAAAGGAAATAGATATTATTTCATGTAGCTGTCAAAGAAGGAAATACCCTCCTAGCTTTATTTTTTTAGCAGATTTTGCAGAACTGTCTGGTACCTTCAGTTTGCTTCAACCTGGGATCAGTTTCAGTGAGAGTCTGATTTAGTTATACACATTTCACTGCAGAGTGTGAGCTACTAGCACAAATCTTCTCAGTAAAAATATTTATTATTGCTGCTTTCATAGCTTTTCACATACATGCACTGGCCTACGACCACAGCAATATTGTCCATGAAAAGCCTTTATAAAAAAATACCAAGTACATACATACATACATACATACATACATACATACATACATATGATGACATGGGTGCTTTATAGTAGAGACTTAGGCTGAGAAGTGTAATGGGAAGTTCCCTAACCACAAGAACGTTTGCCATAACCTCAGCTGAATATCCACATGTTGTCAATGCATTAAAATGCATTACAACATGCAGCAATTCAGAGAAGCCTGCACTAACCCCAAACAGCAAGAGTGTTCTGCTGATATTTCACAAAGTTTGGGGGTGGAAGGATGGCGTGAGGGAAAACAGCAGCCGCTAAAACACTATGGGAAGAGCAAGAATATATATGGATTTCAGTCTGGAATAATCACATTGGTGGAAACAATACTGCAGTGAGCTGAGCGAAACCAGGGCAGGCCCTCACCAAATCCAGACTTCAGCCATCATAGCTAAAGGATGCCTCCCTGTTCAGAGACAGTAGACCTCTAAATACCAGAGGTTTGGGGCTAAATGGGGACTGCCACTTCCACGTTCTGCTTGTGAGTTTCCAAAAGCATCTGGCCAGCTGTCAGAAACAGAATGTCTTGGATCCAGAGAGACTTAATCCAATCCAATGAGACTTTTATGTGCAGAGACTTAGTAAAAGCAAACTGAATGGAGAAAGTGGGCCAGAGAATGACCTTTTCTGTTTCCCTATTCCAATGTGTGTGTGTGTGGGGGGGGTGATTTTCCATTCAAATGACAAGCTCCATCCAGGGAAATTAGTGTTACAAGCTTCCCACACCAATATTCCCAAATGCAAATTCTGGCTATGCAAGTGTTCCTACAGCGGTATCCTCACTTCCCTCCATAGGAATTTACCAAGGCCTTCCAAGTCCATGTCACTGCCATCTGAGCGGAGGCTTGAAGCAGATTTGTAGAACGGCATCTTCAGTTTCTTCCTGCCGGTGGAAAAAAATGATAAAACAAAGAGGGAGGCTAGCAGGTGAGAATCACTGTCATAAAATAACTAATTCATGGAAAACAGTGCAGCATACTGCATAAAACATTTGAACGGGGAGACCCAGGTTGGAACATTGCTTGCCATGACATTTCCCAGTCTGATATTGCGCCAATCACATGAGCTTAACTAAGGGGGGCGGGGGGCAGCTGTCCCCCCAGATCAAGTAAAACAATAGAATTACTTAACTGACCAATCACATCAGTTCTCCCCCCCCCCAACAAAAATACTGGCTACGCCCATGACCAGTCACTACATCTTAGTCCAGTGGTTCTCAAAGTTTTTTCTCTGGGCCAGGCTTTCAGAATAAAAATTTGCTTGCGCCACACTGTTGTTTTTTATTGATAAGAAATACAATGGAAAACAAAAAGAAACAACTCCTAGCAGTGCTTGATTTATAACACTGAAAACTACATTATGAAAAACCATCCATATTCTGCAAATTAAAAAACAAATATTTTGATACTAATCTACACTACACTACACTGAAGTGTTTAATCAGGCATCTCCAAACTGTGGCCCTTCAGATGTTTTGGCCTACAACCCCCATGATCCCTAGCTAACAGGACCCGTGGTCGGGGAAGATGGGAATTGTAGGCCAAAACATCTGGAGGGCCGAGGTTTGGGGATGCCTGGTTTAAATGTTTCTTGGATTGTCCACGAATCTTTCCGCCACACTTGCCATCATCACTTGCCACACCTCAGGGGTGCTAGGACAATTAACGGCAAGGGAGCAAGACATCTCTATTCTGTATTCTGAGCTCCCTAAATAAAAACATAAATAAATCCAAATTAAAGCACACATATAAAATGGCAATCCAACATTTTCTCCCGCCAACTGACATACATCCTATCAGTGTGCACGACACCA
This sequence comes from Zootoca vivipara, assembly GCF_965207765.1. NCBI lineage: Eukaryota > Metazoa > Chordata > Lepidosauria > Squamata > Lacertidae > Zootoca > Zootoca vivipara. Next base: position 36,495,237 of record NC_142595.1, read on the forward strand.
CAAAAACCTCTAACCAGCTGCATGCATCTAAATCAGGGCAGGGCTCAGCTTTGTTCCTGGCAATTATATTTTCATGTGTTTTAGAGTCTGGCAAACTGCCTTGCAAGGTCAATGCACCCTGAAAGGCAGGTTTTAAAAAATAAACTTCATTCTAACTCAGTACTTCATATCCAGTCTCTTCTGCTGCAATAGCCAACATCCATTACACAGTATCATAGAGTTGCGAGGGATCCCAAGAGTCTTCTAGTCCAGCCCCCTGCAATGCAGGAATCCTGCTCGCAGCTATCATTGGGTGGGTTCAAACCACCAACCTTCTGGTTAACAGCCAGGTACACTGGGCCCATTGTGCCACCTGAGGACATTTTGTGCCTTCAGTATTTCACCTTTAAGAAGCTCCCATCCATCTTGATTTATCTTCTCTTTGAGTATTTCTGACCTAGTAGTTCCTTTAGAAGTACTGAAAGACTTCTGAAGGTACCAAGACTGTTCAAGAGCCCAGACTTATAAATATAATCATTTCCCTGCTTGCCTGAGGTGGCAGACAACTGCCTCAAGATCCCTATACCTGGGAAGCTTCACAAGAATCCCCTCTTTCTTTCAGTGTTAAGACATCAAATCTAGGGGGCATTTGGGCTCAAAAGGCAATATATAAATTACTTTAAACAAATGATTAACATAGGTGGTGGTAGCATTTAAAAAAGTTGTGGGCCAGAAACTTGTGCAGACTTATTTGCATACCTTCCAACATTTCTCTGATGAAAATAGGGACAACCTGTTCAACAGCAACAACAACAGCAACAACAATAATTTTGTTATTTATACCCCACCCATCTGACTGGTTTGCCCCAGCCACTCTAGGCTGCTTCCAACATATATAAAAACGAAACAAAATATTAAACATTTAAAAACTTCCCAATACAGGGCTGCCTTCAGATGTCTTCCAATAGTTGTATAGTTACTTATCTCCTTGGCTCGAGGGTCGCATAGCTCCACACCCTCCAATGAAGATAGGGACATCCTACCACACCCTCCAATATTTCTCCAATGAAAATAGGGACATCCTAAAGAAAAGCGGGACATTCCAGGATCAAATCAAAACTGGAACGGCTCCTGTAAATCTGGAGCTATCTCTGGAAAACAGGAACACTTGGAGGGTTTGTATTTGCAAGGATGCAAAATACAAGAAAGGGGTAAGCCATACAGTGTGGGTGATATGATCACTGGCAAGGCTCTCACATGATACAGCTGCAGAGTGAAAACTTTTAAGCAGTCTCCAATGCAACAGCCAACCATGTAACAACAAGCCCTTAAAACTAGGGTCTTAACGGATCAACTTCTCAGTCACACAGAGGATGCACAAACCTTGTAATGCCCACCTCTTTCTCCTCGAATTTGATTGGCTGAAAAACTATGCATGTAGTTAGCAGGCTGGGCTGGGGCTTTTTGTGGGTTTGTTTGTTTTTACTATTCCACTGTGGTTGCCTGTGTGGTGAAAAGGAAAGTCCACTTTTCATTTTAAAAATGAACATTTAAACTAAAATCAGGTGTGCATACAGCATTTCCCTTTGTTGCCTTTATTGCTTTCTTGTGGTCCACCTGAATAACCACAAAAAAGCTGTTGTTGTTAGTAACATCTTAGTAGAACCACCCTTCCTGAAACAGAATAACCTCTGGTACTTAGCACAAGACACACCGACACACACACCATGTTAAAGTACTTCTTAAATATATCCCATCCAATAGTTTCACGACCACAGCAAGCAGAATAATGCATTAGCACTCACTAAATTGTTTCCCAAACTTAAATCTGCTCATCTTTTTTCAAATCACACATCTCCCACAACCTTCTTCATATACATACCATTCCCCCCTTTCCATTCAAATTCATCCCATGCCTTTTCCCCCTATACCTAAACACCCTCTTATCCAAAATCTGTATAAAAATGCAGCTTTCTCAGCATCTGTGACCTGGATTAAATCAGCCCCACCCACCTGCTCCAAAAGCATTAACTAGAAGTACCTTTGCTCTCTACTGGAGAGCCACTCTGACAGCTATGCACTTTATAGGCAATCAGTTTGGGGGATGCTGTGGTGCAAACTCCTGGGCTCTCCTGCCAACATCACACGTTGCCTTTGTCAACTCAGTTGTTAGCAACCGTCTCCAGGAAATGCGTCAGCTCTTCACCAGTCCTAATGAATGAGGAAGGGCGGGGAGAGAAGAAAAAGAGAGCAGGTTACATACAACTAATTAGGAAGGCATTATGAGGATTCCTGGGTTCTATAAAAGGGTAACCTAGGGGGCCAGCTAAAACAGGGAGCAAAAGTAGAAGAGGACTCCAGAGTTTATTTGATAAGGTAAAGCAGGGGTTGGAGGTTATGGTGGACGGACCTGAGATCCAAATGTACCCAAATGAGACTGCTGTCTTACACTTAGAGCCCAAGAAAGAGCAAGTTATTTTGAATTCTCAAAGATAAAAGGAGGTTAAATTTGTATGAGAGTTATAGAGCAATAGCTTTGGAATCTACTGGGAAGGTAGTAGGGTCTAATGAGTTATAAGTAAAGTAATGAAAGTAAAACACACAGAGAGGCGGCTTATCTAGGAACACCTGGTTAGTTTAGACACATTTTTCTCCTTTTCCTACCCTTTGGTATACTTTGCAATCCCTGCCCCCCAGCCCTACATACAACAGTCCTTTAACTTTCCACCATGTCACATAGGGCCCTAATACTTTCAGATGTACCTAAGGCTCTACCATGACATATCATCATAATTGTCAGGTCATCTTGTTCCATGGATTTCTCAAGTCGGAATGTCAGCTGCCTACAACTACTGCTGCGTGCATTTCTAACCAACAACAGCCCGAGAAAGCAGGAATTTAGTATACAGGTATTTCCATTTACTCCCCCACCCCCTCCTCAGGAAGTGCTTCATCTGCTTAATTTCTGTGTTCCATGCCACAGGAACAGTTAGAAAGAGATGGCAACCTCACCTAGCATATATTGCTGGTGGGCACAAAGTAAATGCTCACATAATCCCAAAGGTCCTATCTGCTTCCATGAGTTATTGCCAGCATGTTATGCCAAAGCTTTAATGTACCAGATCCAGGACATGAGAGTTCAGATATCAACCAAGTGAAGGGTCACAGCTCATGCCAATATAATTGAAGATCATGCTAAGAGCCTGTGAGGGCATATGATGTTTAGCAGCTCCAATGACCCTAACAGGATGTGGCAGTGTGGTGTAGTGGTTATACTGTAGGACCTTAAGCCAGCCATTGTTTTATCAATCTAACCTACCTCACAGGGTTGCTCTGAGGATTAAATGGGGGCAGGAAAGAGCCATATACACCACCTTGAGCTCAATGGAGGAAAAGTAGGATATAAAAGGAATACTAAAATCCCAATACTAATGTGTTTGGAGGTACATGCCTACCCCAAAGCCCCAGCAGGTGACCGCAAAGCCTGACCTCACCAAAGTTCTCTATAACCATGCCAAGGGACCTGAACCACCCCCTAGGTCCTGGTAGGTCATGCTAAACCCCCATGTAGCCATGTGGCTATGGGGCTCAGTCACACTGCAACCCCTACAAGTCATGCCAAATTCCTTTGAATGTGCCAAACCCCCCATGTCCTGAAAGGCCACAGTGGCAGTCCTGCAAAGTCACGTGACTCTGATTTAAAGCCGTGGGTCCTATCAGCTCACAGTCACACAAACCCCTCAAGGTCCCCCTGCTTCCCCCTCTCCAGATTTACTCAATACATACAGAGGATCCCAGCAGTCCCTAAGCCCCACCCCTTCTGGTAAGCCCTTCCCTTTACCTTACAGGCCTGCATTCCCACTGCGCATGTGCGAATTTAACAGTTCCTTCCTCCCTCCCCCCCCCCGCAAGCCTCTCGTTTTACCACCCTCCAAGATTAGTTCTAAGCACATGCGCAGTGTAAGTCTTCGTAAATGCCCGGCGCGGGGCGACGTACGTAAAGGATCGACGACGCGGGAGGGTTGCCATGGCAACTTTCCATCGCCAATGGCCCTTGCCAAACCGCATCCCTCCCTCAGTTTGTCCCACTGCTGCTGGTTGCCATGGAGACTGTTTCAGAAAGGAAGCTCGCGAGCGGTGGGACATAATGAGGCACCGCGAAGGGAAATATGACAGGCTTTAGATGGGGCAGGAAGAGGGCTGTTTCGGAAAAAGGGGGAACTTTGCACCAGCCCCTGAGGGGAAGTTTTGTACTGTATGGAGAAATGACTAGTAATTTTGATTTATTTATTTTTTGCTTGACTGGCCAATTATAAACTTCCCCCGCTGCCTTCCAGTTAATACATTCATAAACTAGAATGTTATGTTTTTATTGAATATTCTTTTTTTTACTTTTTAGTGAAGGGCAGGATATAATTCCCATATTGATATGGGGAAAATGCTGGGTTCCATGTCTACAAGTTTATCAATTTTTATTTCTCATTGCATTTATAGCCCATCTTTTCCTCCAAGGAGCTCAAGGTGGCCTTTCTTGGTCTCTTCATTTTATCCTCACAGCAACCTTTTAGGCAGGTTGGGGTACACTAGTGAGCTTCAAATCCACATCATACATTTAAGGCACTATTATACTAAATAAATTCCTTCCAGTAGCACCTTAGAGACCAACTAAGTTTGTCATCGGCATGAGTTTTCGTGTGCATGCACAGAACTATTATACGTACTACTTCAACTGTAATGGGGAATCTTAGGAACCGTTTTCTTAAGGGTGCTGACCTCAGAGCCACAATCCTCGGCACTCTAAAAAAACAACACTACAGTTCCCAGTTTTCCCAATAACTGTTAAAATGGTAAAATTGTGCTTTAAATATATGGTGTGGGTGTGACCTTATAGCTGTGTAGGAATTTGAACCCTGGCTTCCCATATCCTAGTTTGACACACTTAACCAGACAAGTTATATTTTTAGCCTTCATGGTTATGGATGAGGAAAGGGGTAGTGGTTAAAACATAAGTTTCTAGTCCTCATGGTTGCAAGGAGGCAATCTTAAAACAGAAAATGCACACATCCTTGGGAACTGGGAGATGCAATAGCATTATAAGCAAGTCTTTTCCTGTGTCTCACCCTCCCACAGAATAAATCAGATTAACATAAGAGGGCAGCCTCAGACTATTCAGATAGCTGCGTGTTCATTACTGCACTGCAGTTTCTGGTTGTGGATGGCAGCTCTGCTTGGGGAACCTCACAAGACTGCAAGTCTCTAGCTCTCCCTTTATATATGTGTGTCATGCAAAGTGTCATGCAATACTTAAACCCATGTTCCAGTCAAGGTGAATGAGCAGTATTTATATTTTACTAGCACACTTTCATTAGGAGTCACACCTCTGATGGGGTTGATCTGTCAAGAAGACTCCAAAGTGTAGAACTTTGGCTGAATTTTGCCATGGCTTTGCTTGTATGCTCAGAGTTTGGTTTTGTAAAGTGGATTCCTGTAATGTTTTTGGTGTCCAAGAATCAAGTTGGGGGATCAGCTGAAATAAGGGATAATTAGTTCTATGATAGTTTTGCTCTGTGCATGCAGGGTAGCTGGCATTCTGAGGTGATAGAATGGACTATAGAATGGACCTTCTTCACCGTCTCCATCGCATCTGCAGAAAACAGCAGCAGGAGACTCTTCCAGGTGGTTCGCAATTTAGCGGAACCACCTGCTCCATCCGGGCCCAGTACGGGCCACATGATCTCCTGCAATGATTTTGCAAAGTTTTTTGCAGATAAAGTCGCTCAGATTCGGGAAGAGGTAGACTCCACCGTGGGGGCAGGGCCGGGGCAGGGGAGTGCTAGAGTCCTGTCTAGTCAAGTTTTGTGGGATCAATTTCAATCTGTTACCTCCGAGGATGTGGACAGGCTGCTTCGACGAGTGAAACCAACCACCTGTCTCCTTGATCCTTGCCCATCCTGGCTTATAAAAGCTAGCCAGGAAGGGCTGGGCGATGGGCTTCGCGGGTTGGTAAATGCTTCTCTCCATGAAGGAGCCTTCCCAGACCCGCTGAAAGAGGCGGTTATTAAACCGCTTCTTAAAAAACCATCTTTAGATCCGGCCAATATGGCCAACTATCGCCCAGTCTCAAATCTTCCATTCTTGGGCAAGGTGGTTGAGCGAGTGGTTGCTGAACAACTTCAGGCACGCCTGGAAGAAGCGGACCATTTGGATCCCTTCCAGTCAGGATTCAGGCCTCATCATGGGACTGAAACTGCCTTGGTCGCACTGGTCGATGATCTCCGGCGGGCTAGGGACAAAGGTAAGAGCTGTTTCCTTGTTCTGCTGGATCTCTCAGCGGCTTTTGACACCATCGACCATAACATCCTTCTGGATCGTCTAGAGCAGGGGTCCCCAAACTAAGGCCCGGGGGCCAGATGTGGCCCAATCGCCTTCTAAATCCGGCCCCCGGAAGGTCCAGGAATCAGCATGTTTTTACATGAGTAGAATGTGTCCTTTTATTTAAAATGCGTCTCTGGGTTATTTTGTGGGCATAGGAATTCGTTCATATTTTTTTCCAAAATATAGTCCGGCCCCCCGCAAGGTCTGAGGGACAGTGGACCGGCCCCCTGCTGAAAAAGTTTGCTGACCCCTGGTCTAGAGGGTTTGGGAGCTGGGGGCACTGTCATGCAGTGGTTCCGCTCCTTCCTCCTGGGCCGTGTTCAGAAAGTGGTGGTGGGGGATGAGTGTTCGGACCCCTGGGCTCTCACTTGTGGGGTGCCTCAGGGTTCTGTCCTCTCCCCCATGCTTTTTAACATCTATATGCAGCCGCTGGGAGAGATCATCAGGGGGTTTGGGCTGGGTGTCCATCAGTATGCTGATGATACCCAGCTCTACCTCTCTTTTAAATCAGAACCAGTGAAGGCGGTGAAGGTCCTGTGTGAGTGCTTGGAGGCGGTTGGAGGATGGATGGCGGCTAACAGATTGAGATTGAATCCTGACAAGACAGAAGTACTGTTTGTGGGGGACAGGAGGCGGGCGGGTGTGGAGGACTCCCTGGTCCTGAATGGGGTAACTGTGCCCCTGAAAGACCAGGTGCGCAGTCTGGGAGTCATCTTAGACTCACAGCTGTCCATGGAGGCACAGGTCAACTCTGTGTCCAAGACAGCTGTTTATCAGCTCCATCTGGTACGCAGGCTGAGTCCCTACCTGCCCACTGACTGTCTCTCCAGAGTGGTGCATGCTCTAGTTATCTCTCGCTTGGACTACTGCAATGCGCTCTACGTGGGGCTACCTTTGAAGGTGACCCGGAAACTACAACTAATCCAGAATGCGGCAGCTAGACTGGTGACTGGGAGCGGCCGCCGAGACCACATAACACCGGTCCTGAAAGACCTACATTGGCTCCCAGTACGTTTCCGAGCACAATTCAAAGTGTTGGTGTTGACCTTTAAAGCCCTAAACGGCCTCGGTCCGGTATACCTGAAGGAGCGTCTCCACCCCCATCGTTCTGCCCGGACACTGAGGTCCAGCTCCGAGGGCCTTCTGGCGGTTCCCTCACTACGAGAAGCCAAGTTACAGGGAACCAGGCAGAGGGCCTTCTCGGTAGTGGCACCCACCCTGTGGAATGCCCTCCCACTAGAGGTCAAAGAGAACAACAATTACCAGACCTTTAGAAGGCATCTCAAGGCAGCCCTGTTTAGGGAAGCTTTTAATGTTTGATGGATTTCTGAATTTTAATGTTTGATGGATCTCTGTATTTTAGAATTTCTGTTTTGTTGGAAGCCGCCCAGAGTGGCTGGGGGAACCCGGCCAGATGGGCGGGGTATAAATAATAAAGTATTATTATTATTATTATTACATCTGAATGCTGATGGAGGATCCTGCACATTGTCAAAAAAATCCTGCAAGTAGAAAAATAGTATACCAGGAAGCAGACATGCTTAGGGGGTGGCCCCATGTCCCAGGTATTTTTTGTCAACATAAGAAGACCTACCGAGTTCATCATTCTGTTCCCACAGTGGCCAACCAGATGTCTAGGGGGAAGTCTGAAAGCAGGACTTGAGTCCAACAGCACTCTCCCTCTCCAGCTGCCATCAACAGTGGAGAGAACATGGCCGTCATGACTAGTAGCCAACCATTGATCTCCTGTGGGGCTTTGGATCTGGTCACCTCTCCTGAAAAAGGATATTGCAGAGTTGGAAAAAATTCAGAAAAGGGCAACCAAAATAATCAAGGGAATGGAGCAACTCCCCTATAAGGAAAGGTTACAACATCCTTGGGGCTTTTTAGTTCGGAGAAAAGGTGAGTAAGAGGTGAAGTGTACCGGTATAAAATTATACATGAGAAAGTAGATAGAAAAAGGTTTTACTCCTCTCATAACGCTACCAAAGTACCTAGCAGTGCCCTTGCAGCCTGGACTATAAGCATCTTCTCTTTACTTGTAGGGAGGCTTTTGGTTGGTTTTTGTTTTGTTTTAATGTAGGAGAACATTTAAAAAATGGTACACCCCCCCTTGCAGCCTGAATTCTACTCTACCACTTGCATGATTCTGCCTATTCATTCTGATGCCTCTTTGTAAACCAGGCAATTAGTGGGAATCCGTCTGGGACTATTTTTAAACTTGTGCTACAATTTCCATTTTTGCCCTTGAGCTTCACTTTACTTTCTGGATAAATAAATACTTTCATTGAAAAGGCAATTAATCCAGTCACTCCCTGTTCCAACTGTTCTCTTGCCAGTCCTTCCTTTCCCCGTACCTCTCATCAACTCTACTCCAGAAGAACATATATACGTGATCACACACTCTTGTACTCCTATGTTAATTATTCTGGAATAGTGAACAGACTCTGGTCCCGTAACCATGGCTATCTCGAGTGCATATGCAGAAAGGTGAAGTAGGTACTTTAAAAAGCATCTACCTATTTTTAAAGTGCCCAGCAGGGTAGAAGCAATCCTGATTTGCTTATTTATTTATTTAACCCCTGCTCTTCAGGATCCTTCTGGATGGAAAAGAGAGGTTGAACTGAAATAAGTAAACAAACTATTATAGTATTGTTGTTATGGTATAAGAGATAGAAGATAGGGTGCGGCAGAGGGGGAGAAATAAAAACACCATGGAAAACAGAGTGGGAAGTTGACAAAACAAAACAAAATTTATTGTATATTCAAGTGTATATGTTAAACTTTTGAAAATTTAATAAAATATAATTTTTAAAAGTAAGTAAACAAACAACTGTCATAAATAACTCCACCCAGAAAGGTATGCAAAAAGGCAGAAGAAAATCCAACCTTTTACCAAATTATAGACATCATGACTATAAATATGGCAGGGAGCTAAGTGGGTATGAGCTCACCACTAATCTGGGTTAAGTGATCTTGAAGGTGTACTGTGGAAATTTTCCTGAAATTTTAAATCTTAAATTGTTTATGGATCGTATACTTTGCATTAACAGTACATTTAAATATTGCTATAGGTTCTGGGTGCCAGAGTTTGTGAGTGTGAGTCACACATAATTTTTGGATTCAGTAAAAGTCAGAATTAAATTTAGTTCCTGCTAATGAGCCAGGCCAGCTCCCGCAGAGCTAGCTGGATGGGGGCCATTGGAAGAACAGGCTGGTGGTGGCCTGTCATTAACCCATCAATTAAAACCATCAACAATGCAAAATACTCTGATACAGAGAGAAACCACTCCACTCTGATCTCTAGATAGTACCAGAGTTGGGAGGAGAAAGTTTCCAGAGTTGCAGTGGGCAATAATATAAGTGAGGGATGTCCAGTAGTTCATGATCTACCGGTAGATCCCCGGCTGATCCTGGTAGATTGTGTGATCCTTATCATGTATAAAAAGTTAGAGGAAAACTCTGGGCACTTCCATCCTAAAAAAAGCTTGACAACTCTGGGCAATCCACCTACCCCATGCACACTCCTCCTCCCTCCAATGACAATGGGTAGATCACTGCCAGTTTTTTGTTTTGTTTTTTAATACTGGGAGTAGATCCCAGTCTCTTGGGCGTTGGACATGCCTGTTTATGAGCAAACAGGATAAAAGTGTCCCTTTTGCAAGCTGGAGGGGATGGGGCAGACTCAGAGCATGAGGTGGGTAATCTGTTTCCTGCTGCAGAGAGGGTGAGACACGATGTTTAGGGTCTCTTGGAATCAAAGGCTGCAGCAATGGAAGGAACAGGGCTCTTTTAGGATATGAATACTCTGCACTCTCTCCATCTAGGCTCAGGTTGTGTATATGTGTAAATAAACCAATCTATATAATAAAGTGCAAGTGTCTCTGCGTCCAGTCCCTGTGTCCGTGGGATTGTGCTACTGTGCATGTGCCCCACGGACAGCCGTTGGGACTTGGAGCGCAGAGACTTCGGACGGGATAAACCAGGACCGTGAGAGAGATTACATGCTTGCATATACACAACCATACAAAAAGAAAAGTGTGCGGCTTTCCCTTGCCTCTGCTGCGCTGCGGAAGGATTTCTCTCTTTCCTCCTGGTTTCTTCTCAGTTAGAGGGGAAGGAGAGGAGGCAGGTGTGTGCCGGCGAAAGGGAAAGGGAGGGTAGGTGGGTGTGGATAGAGAGAGAGCACGAGCCGCGAGTGATGCGGCTGCTGGGCTGAAGGATCGTTTAGCCGTTACTGAGGGGCGAAAGCAGGAGAGCGGGCGGGCGGGCGGGTGCACCCGCGGGGGAAGGGGGAATTAGTCCCTGGAAGTGTGTGTGGATTTTGGGGGGGGGGGGTTGGAAGGGCTGCTGCAACTGGGACCAGCGAGGGGAGAGAAAGAGAGAGAGAGAGAGAAAGAGAGAGAGAAAGAGAGAGAGAAAGAGAGAGAGAAAGAGAGAGAGAAAGAGAGAGAGAAGAGGAGTAGAAAAAAGAGGGTGGTAAATGGGGAGGGAGAGAGGAAGCTGAGGAGGCAGATGGCTGGGGCGGGGGGCGGGGAAGGGACTGCGTGAGGGGCTGAGGTGGTGGCGGTGGGTGAGTCACGGGGGGGAACCCCGCTAATTAATTCTAGCACCCATTAATTTAACGGGCTTCATGATACTAGTATATCATAAAGACGCCACAGTTTTTGCTGTGCCTCATTGTCCAAAAGGAAAGACAGACCCTGGTAAGCATGCCTAGTACCCCTGGAATCTCACACCGCTCAGACATTGGGGTGGTGTGTAACAAGATGTTGAACCATTTAATGTGGGTGGGAGGGAATCCTTTCTTTGTATTTTGTTTCATTACAGAGTTTTCTGCAATCAGTTAGCTTCCCATACCTTGGTCGCTTTCAGATTACCTGTTTATTGAGCACTCATCCTGATTTGTGTTATTGAATCCTACAGTCCAGTTTCTCACCTCAAGGGTATGTTAAAAATATTTACACATTCCGGAGTAGTGAATATGCTGCCAGAACAGTCCTCCCTTTTCCTTTTGTGGAAAATAAAGTACCCTAAACTGCAAATAAATTGTAAGTAATCTGAGCTTTAATTTCTTCATGATTTTTTCTACCATTGCTAGGAACCAGAACTTGGATTACAACTGTTGATACTATTAATCATGCAGCTATCCACATACAATAAATTAATTACTTGTGTTAATGTCTTTGTTAATGCCTCCCAAAATGTTTTAACAGACTGTGTACACACCATACATTTAAGGGCACACACATGAATTCTGGGATCTATAGCTTATCCCTCACAGAGTCACAGCTTCAATTCTTAGCACCTTTTAAAAACTATGGCTCCTAGGATTCTTTGGGAGAAGCCATGTGTTTTAAATGCTGATGTAATATTTACATTTTGTTGCATGATACAATTTATTCTTTAAATGTCAATTCCCAGAACAAATAATTCTGCCCCATTTGTATCTTTTCTTACTCTCCCATTAATAAGCTAACAGCAATGTACAGTGGTACCTTGGGTTAAGAACTTAATTCGTTCTGGAGGTCCCTTCTTAACCTAAAACTGTTCTTAACCTGTTCTTAACTTTAGCTAATGGGGCCTCCTGCTGCCACCGTGTTGCCGCCATGCGATTTCTGTTCTCATCCTGAAGCAAAGTTCTTAACCGGAGGTACTATTTCTGGGTTAGTGGAGTCTGTAACCTGAAGCGTCTGCAACCTGAAGCGTCTGTAACCCAAGGTACCACTGTACCTAGGTTTCTAGTGCAATACCATGTACATTTAAACAGAAATGTTCTAGGGTATTCAGGGCAGCGTACTCCCTAATAAGGGTATTTACTATTGCTGCTCTAGGTGTGCCTTTAGATTTCCACCTGATCTTGGTGCCCCATTGTATAAGTTGTTGATGTGAGGCAGAGAAGTATCAGACTTGGGTAGGATGACCCACTGGTGAAAGTGAGGTAGTCTACACATGCTTGGGGACACATTCATTTTATTAATACTTTGGGGCTGGATCACCATAATTGTTTTGGGAAGGAATTGTGATGAGCCTTGTTACTTCATGGGATGGATGGATGATGAGGCCCAGGCCCAGTAAATTTTAGACTGTCCTAGGAATACAATAATCCAGATAATTGGACTAATGGTAGAATCAGGACAGATTGTAGAAAGCACTTCTTTATACATTTTATAATTATTATATAAAATGTATAATATCAGGGCTTTTTTCAGATGGAACTCACCGGAACTCAGTTCTGGCACCTCTCATGTGGGCACCATTGCCATTATAAGAGAACAAGGGAGGCATTCATGGTGAGTTTCAGCACCTCTTTTCCCAGAAAAATAGCACCGTATAATATGTACGCAGTGGCGGCCACTTAACTGTCCTAGGACACTTCCAGAGAGTCACTGTGGGACTCCATCACATACTAGCAAATTCAGGTTGTGCAGTTAAAGCTTATGTCAGGGGTCCCCAAACTAAGGCTTGGGGGCCGGGTGCGGCCCAATCGCCTTCTACATCCGGCCCACGGGTGGTCCAGGAATCAGCATGTTTTTACATGAGTAGAATGTGTCCTTTCATTTAAAATGCATCTCTGGGTTATTTGTGGGCATAGGAATTCGTTCATATTTTTTCCCCAAAGTATAGTCCGCCCCCCCCCACAAGGTCTGAGGGACAGTGGACTGGCCCCCTGCCGAAAAAGTTTGCTTATGTGGTGGAGTCCTTGCACAACAGACCCCAAACTCCAAAAAATCTGATTGTTTTTATAATAAGGAGAATGTGGAGAAAATGCACTGGATAGTGTCGGGCAAGATTTGCTTAACCTCACCACAGACAAGGCAGAAGAGTGCTCAATCAAAAGATTGTCTGGAAATGACTGTAGGAGAACTTTAAAGGGAGATTTATACAAGTAAATTGAGCATAGGTCTATCAATGGTCATTAGTAATGAAAGCTGCTCAGACACAGTGGAGAGCCTGCCCCCTGCTTGTGGTCTTCCTAGGGGCATCTGATTGGCCACATTCAGAAATGGGATGCTGAACTAGATAGATATTTGACCTGACCCAATAGGACCCTTCTTATATGCTTTCCAGCTTTTCTCTCCTATTCCAGTAAACATATTTTCCTTCCAAGGCTCCAAGGTTGAATGTGATTGCAGTACTTCATTAAAGATTAAACGGAGACCAGGTTTTCATCTCCCTCTACAAGTAGCATAGCAAAATAAGGAAGATGTCGTCTTTCTACTGGTATGGACAGTTGTTATATACTACTTTTAAGCTTTGTAATGGAATGCCAGAGTGTACCTATTTGCCTTTTGTGACTTTTTGGCCCCTCTTTACATTTATGACCCCTCTCTGTGGGTGCTTCCAGACTGTTGCTAAAACGAAATTCAATCACAAACGAGTAAATTCAGGTTGTGTATTTATAGCTGAATGAGAGGTCTTGTGCAGCTTCTTTGAGTCCAATCCCCCCACCTTTTCTTTCCAGTAAGGTGAAAGGGAAACTTACTGGAAAGTGTGGGATAACACTTGTTTTTGCACAATGGTCATCCCAACCTCTCCTCCATCTAACCTCCCTGCAAACAAATCGGGATGAATGTCCAAAAGCTGGTCTGGCAAGTCCACACAGAGGATAATTCTGAAGACAATTCATTTGAAGAAGTGGGCTCCAGTCCACCAAAGTGCATGTCACAATAAAATTGTTGTGCGGCATGTGTGTGTGTGGGGTCAGTAATAGGAAAAGACCCCCCTTTTCACCCGGCAGTGCTTCTGTGTCTTAATAGTTTCATGACAGGCAGATTAAGGTTCTCCCCACCCCACCCCCTTTCCGGAAAAGAAAGTGAAATGGTGAAAAAGACTGAGTAGTTTCTTCCTTCCGTGCAGTTGTTGAAGCACAGACCGAGCCCTTGTCAGCCAGGAAGAAAAGCGGCAAAAGAGAGACACGACACAACTGGAGGAGGGGCGCTACAATTTTCAAGAAGTCGGGCCCTCCCAAATGAGCCACCCTTCCCCAACTCTGTTCTTCGGGGCATCTGGCCAGCCACGCGCTCTCTGGTCCCACCCACGTGGACATTTGCCAAGGGCAGGGCTCGGTGAGCCTGGTGCGATGTGGATGAGCTAAACTGGGGATTTTTGGGTTTTTTTCCCCCAAGGAGGGGGTGAAGAGAGGAAACTTCAGGAGCAACAAGAGCAGCAGGAAGCTGCCTCCGTCCTAGACCCTCCATCAGCACCTCCAGGTACCTATCCAACGGGCCAGGGGGAAAGTTGGGTGCCAAAACTCCTGGGTTCTCGAGGGAGAATTTGGGAAACGAGACCTTGGGAGGGGGGATTAGAGCAGGGTGCTAGGTAGGATCCCATAATGTTCCCGTTTGGGGGTGGGAAGAGAGACCTAGAGATCTTACCAGTTAGGCTCGGAAGAGCTGACAGCCAGATTTTTTTATATATATATAAAGGAAATAGAAAGGGATTTGAGAGAATTGAACGGGAGATGCATCAATTTGACGCCTGCGGCTGGGGCTGGGGGGAGGAGAAGCCTTAGCAAACCACTCCCCTCTGTCAGATTGCCAGCCCCTCCCCCTGCTCTAAACCTCTGGACCCTGCGTTCTCTCCCCAAAATCCTCTCTTTTTCATCCGCTCGTCGCTATGATCCATTTCCTTCCCCGAGAGAATTCAGGCAGCCTTGCTTCGGACAGACGATAGCCCCAATGTCCCTTAGCAGCGCTTTTTATATGGAGTCCGATAAATGCATTGCTTAGGCCGATACACGAAGGTCGTTGTAAAAGGCAAATTTTGCAAATGGAGGTCCCCCCCCCATAAAGCTCACCCGCTCCACCTCCTGAATCGTCCACGTTTTAGCCAACTCATGGCGCACCATAAAGGGGTAGCTGCGAAACTTAAAACAAAAGCGGGGGGGTGTTCCCTCCCCCCCCCAGACCCCTGTCTGCCTTCAATAACAACGTGCTTGAGGTTTTGGAAATCAGGGAACCTCTCAGATCCCCAGATGCTGCCCCTTCTCCAAAGTAGCGTGTATTGCATTTTGGGATAATGTGATACGTTATGGGGGTGCGTGCTCCTTCCAAAATGGGTTTCCTAGCATCCTATATACTTCAGTTATTTACCTAAGATCAACATTACAGCTGACAAAATCCAGCCTAGGTTTTTAAAGGGACTTTTCATGTATGAGGTTTAAGATTAAACTGGATGGTTACAATGGAAAAGTAAATGCTGTTGTTGGTCTCTCTTCCAGTTTTTTAATTCCCCATTTGCAATTTTCATATGCAGCAGAAATGAGATGCTGAAATGCCTTTAATTGTGTGAAAATTACCCCAGGCCTTAAATTGATGGAGATATTCATTCCTAAAGATATATCTAGGACAATGATTTTGTTTTTTGCATTTGTTTAAAGGATTTTGTATCTGTTTAAAAAGTAGACACCGCAATCCTAATCAAGACTTCTCAGAAGTAAGTCCTGCTGAATTGATTGGGACTTATTCCCAGGCAAGTGGGACTATGATGCTGCAGTCCTGTGCACATTTGGAAGTAGGATAAATCTCACTGAACCTTGCTGAGTAAAGTTATGCAGGATTTGTGCTGCATTGCTACTGTCCTAAACAAATTTTCTTGGATTCAGTCCCATCAAATTCAGTGGCGCTTGCTTCTGAATGTGCATACTTAGGATTGTATTATATTGTGCCCTCCCCATTTTGTGAATTCTAATATGTTTTTATACCCATTATTTTGTGGATGCTTGTTTATTGTTAACATTGTTTTTAGTATTCTCACAGAAAAACTAAGCAAGTTATTCTAAAGAGCTCTTCTGTAATCAAGCAATTTAGGTTGCCTATCCATGCATTCTGACCTCTCTGCCTAGGAGTCAGATGTTAATTGCCAGTGTCAGAAAATTTTAGTGACATATGTGTATGTGTGTTGGCAGTGTTCAAAAGAGGAGTGCGTTTTCAATCTGGAATGAGTCATTTGCAAATGTTATTCATAGGAAACAAAAAGCAGAAGAGAACATTTTTTTCTTTTTTAAAAAAAACCCCAAATATAAATTCTAGACCATATAGCGTTCGTATCCAGTTTACAAATTAAGGGCATGCACACACAATTTTAAAAGTTGGTGGAAGCTAGCATAATTTTGCAGTTTTGTAGAGGAATTAGAATAGCGTGAAAACCTAGTCATGTGGTGCATGGTAAGATACCCAGATAGCAGAGAAACAGATCAACCCAAGCAGATACCAAAAGTTCTGTCTCTCACAGCTAGCATACCTTCTCCACCCTATGAGCATGGCCCTGCAAGTTGCTTTGAGTTTAGATTTTAGTAACAATTTTAGCTACAATTCTCAGCATGGTTTAACAACCCAATACCCTCTTCCCATGGAACTATGGGAATTGTAGCTCTCCTAACAAGCACTTGGGAAGCTGTGACCCTTTAAAGTGCTACTGCTTCAAATGAGAGCATTGAAGTTTAACTGTAGGAGCTAGAATCTTTTAAGTTTTCTGAGATGGGATCTTTTTGGAGACAGATGAAAGACCAGGAGGCAGCATTTGTGGATCTGGAAGGAGAATGGACTGGGCTTAATTTGAACCAGGATTCAGTCCAAGCACTTGTTTTCAGTACCAGGCCATGATATAGGACTTCAATACTTTACAGTGGGGTGGGTGGGAGGGATGTGTGTTTCAGACATGGAGGCCAAAGCTCACCTTCTAGACCGCTCTATCTGGCCCCTGTGACTTTACCGAGATCACACCCTTTTTTTAACCTCAGGCCACACCCTCTCACTAACTTTGCTTCACATCCCTCTTGACAGTTTTTGCCTGGCTGGAATGTGTCATTGAGCTCTGATAATGCCTCTTGCTTGCCTAGGTGGAGGCTGGAGCAGGATGTGAGGGTCAGTGCAGAAAGTAGCTTAATGTACACAGGTGAAATTTACATGAATATCTCAGCCACTTTTGCTTCTGGTTCCACGTGGCACTGGCATGTGGTCCCCAGAAAGTTGCCCAGAAAAGAATGTGGCTTGGCGGCTGAGAAAGTTTTCCCATCCCTGTTTTATAGGTATTGACTGTTAAGCCACTCTAGGGATTGTAGCTTCATGTGAGAAATATGGGTCTCCTAACAACTCTCAGCACCCTTAGCAAACTAAAGTCCCCAGGATTCTTTGGGGAAAACCGTGACTGTTTAAAGTGGTATGATCCTGCCTTAAATGTTAATTTAAGAAATTAACTACTGAGAATATGTAGTCGGAAACTGTAGAATTGTTGCTGCTGCAGGCTGTTGTTGTTGTTGTTGTTGTTAAAATTGACCTCATGTTTGCAACTTCATTTTGCCTTTCTTGCTGCTCTGCAGTTTCTGATGTATACCATCAGGATTCCCTTGCTGCTATTTGAAAGGCAGGGCCCCTTGGTGGGACTGAAGGAGGAGGCAGCGACACAGCCAGGCTGTTGCTACCTCCACCCCTGGCGTGCCCAGGGCTCACATGACTCTGCAACATCTGGATCACATTAGGGCAAAGCCTAAAGCCACAGGAATGTGCGCTGGGTGGATGAGCCCAGCTCCTTGCTTCTCTGGGCTGGAGGGGGCTGGGAAATATGGCGTGTCCAAGGAGGGGCTCGGAGCTCTAGATATCCCCAGACAGACCCAATGAGGTATGGGTAACAGCTAGACAGAAATGTACAGTATGTGCTTAGAAGCTGGGGCTTGCAAGTCCTCTGGGAGTGATGCAGTGGGTGAGAATAGTGGGGCTGAGCCTCAGGACTCCTTCTGGCTTCTCTTAAGTGGCAGGGGAGACAGGCCTTCTGCAAGTCAAAGACTTTGGGGGAATGGGTTCTACTAGTCTGAGGAGGGGAGGGAGTTAGAATGGGAAACCAGGGGCCCTTACATTCCAGAGGAGGAACAGAGTGGTGTCTAGTTGCTCAGGCTGGAGCTGGAAAGATTTCTGAGTGAAGAAGGTGGGAGGTATGGAGTTGGAAAGTCTGTTAAGATTTAATCAGATTTTAGACACCCTCACCTATCCCTAATATTAAGTGCGGGAAACAGGTTCGGGTTTTTTTCTCTCCCCCCCCCCCGTTTTGCAAGGGTTTGTTTAATGCTGCCCACCCTTCTCTCCCCAGCATCCAGCTGCCAAGATGGGTTTCCTTCTCTTCGCAGTCACTGCCCTCCACGTCCTCATTCTCATCTTACTCTTCGTCGCCACGTTGGACAAGGTGAGAGAACGCAGAAGCTGTCGCTCCCGGTCCATCTTGTTTTCCTCCTCTGTTATAGGTTTGTTCAGCTGGTAGCCTGTTGTGAGCCACATCTGGCTCTTGGAAGCAACTTTTTATTGGCCCCGTGCCTTAGTGGGCATACCAATCCTTAATCCAGGTGTGGTAAACAATTTCATTCACCCTGGAAGCAACCAATCTCTGTGTGCTTGTAATGTGATTCTTACTACGTACATTGTTCTTGTGGGCTGCCTATCCGGGGAGATCTTTCATAAAGCCCATGCAGTACTGCTACGGTAGGTGGTGCTGAATTTATTATTACAGAGCCCACCATCTGTCAGGGACCCTGGAGCTGGTCTGGAGAATAGAGAAGCCCCGACTGAAAGTGTTGGTGCTGGCTGGCTCTTCCTGCTCTGGATACCGAATCCTCTCCAAGGGCCCAGCCCAGCCCTTAAATTTCTCCATAGTCCTCCCCCGCCCCACCCTCACAAAAAAGGACAGTCAGTTTCTGAAGGTGCTGAAAGGAAAATGTTGATTCACTGAAGCTCTCCAACTTATTGGATAGTAGCATGTTTCAAGTACATGGAACCCATCAGAGGGTTGTAAGCCACCCAGAGTGGCTGGTGAAACCCAGCCAGATGGCTGGGGTATAAATACCGTATTATTATTTATCACTTCCCTCCTGAATGAGGCATTTAATCTTTGGGAACACAGAGTTAATTTATTGTGGAGGATAGCTTTCTTTAGAATGGGATTTCTGCTTTTGACATGGCATAAAATAGGCTGCAATCCCAACCCCACTGACTTGCAGGCAGTGCTTTTTTCTGGGGGGACGCAGGGCCGTGCATACCCCTAAACATTTTGTGAATCTAAGTTTAGCCTCATTTAGGGGCAGTACAATATGAGTAGGAAAATGAGAGTACCCCTAAACATTTTTTTTAAAAGCACTGCTTGGAGGTATGCCTCACTGAATATAATAGGATTTACTTTTGAGTAGACATAGTTAGGACTATGCTGATAGGTGAGAAATTGGAGCCAATTTTCTTTAGTACTTTTTGTGCTTTGCCTCCTTTATTTTGATCTCAATATTGATTTTTATTTTTATTTTTGGTTCTGTACTGCTTTATTCTGGTCCCTGGGGACAAAAAAAGGAAAGGGAAGAAGAGTCCTAATTTTATTTTGGTGTGTCTTAATTTGGCAGCTGTAGCCTTGGAATCTTTTTGTCGCTTCTACTCCTGACTCAAGGTGTTTTGTTAACTTTTTAAACTGATAATTGTGCTAGAGCCTGCATCTTCAGCCAGTGTTGGGGGTGGACTGACAATTTATTCATCAACTGTGTCTGTGTGTACTTCACTGTCTTCGTTAAGCCCTGACACGCATTTCCGTGAGATGACAGCTTATTGAAAATGAAAATGGAATGGCACACCCATTAACATAAGTTATGGGCTGTACTGTAAGTGTGGATGTTTCTTCTGCTTTGCACAGACTACTTACATTTGTCATTATTCTTTTATTCGTGCAGATACTTCATATTTGATAGAATATGACATGCTCCTTACCAAAAAAGGAACAATTAAAACTCAGACTCTGTATAGCTGAATCCCCAGGTTTTCATGGTGTATCTGGGAGTGAAACAACACATTATGAGGCTAACTTTGCATTTGCTTCATCATTGGAGCCAGCAGGGTTTGCAAGGGAGAATCTGTAGGTTAGATTCCTATCCATTCCCCAATCTGTCAGCTCTCCCCTGCAGCCCTTTGGCTGCCCCCACCCCACTCCCTTGCCTTAGAAAATAAGGTCCTGCAAGAGAAGCAAAAATAAATTATGGAGGAGAATCAGTGAATGAGACAACGATTTAAAAAGCTTCCCCTTCCACTCACTCATTTTCCTTTCCCCACTTCTACATTACTTTTAAATAGAAAGATTGGGTTTGCAATCATGTGTAATTCCACTCTGAGCTTCCCCGAGACAGACAGACAGACAGACAGACAGACAGACAGACAGACAGACAGACAGACAGACAGACATATTTATTTATTATATATGCAGTGTAGCTTATTAGGAGGTCTCAGGCAAACCGCCCTCTCTCAAACTTGGTTCCCTATCTGCAGCAGGGGGATAATAAAGCACAGTAAAGAAGGGCAGTGCCATTAGCCCTGGGAATTTAGGCACAGTGAGTTACTGACCCCATAAATAAATACTCGATTGGGAGTCACCCAGAGTGGCTGGGGAGACTCAGCCAGATGGGTGGGGTACAAATAATACATTATTATTATTATTATTATTATTATTATTATTATTATTAAGAATAATAAACACGTTTGGAGACACACATTATCATACAAATCATAGAGATACACTTGAGAGCCATGGTTAATGCTAGTTCCCTCTTATGTGGTCCCAAACTCATCTCATGTTTGTTGGTACGTTAGGTGTGGAAAGGCCTTGAGAAAACCATTACCTTGGTGCTTATCACTTTCAAGATTGCTCTCAAAAGCAAACTCCCTTTGAACTTTGAAAACTAGTCTTCCAAGCATGTCCAGTAATGTTATCAGCCCACTGGCCACACTGACCTGTGCAAGCCATTTGTGGTGGGAAATAACAGGCTTTTGTAAAGTTTTGCTGACTGCTTGGTTGGAGTCAGTTCTTACTTGGCTTCCCCAACAGAAAAGCTCAGCCAGCCAGCCAGCCCTCCTTGGAGGCCTGCTTCTAAAATCTCCGTTGCAATTCTCTTCCAGTCTTGGTGGGTCCTGCCTGACAAGGAAACCGTGAACATCTGGTATGATTGCTTACATAATAACCACAGCAGCGGCTGGGACTGCAAACCTGTCTCTGAGAGTGGTGAGTACCGCAAAGGCTATTGCACATCATATTAACTGCTGCTTCTCTATTGCATGTACAGTATACAGTCTCCTCCTCTCTCACCACCCCCACACTTATCTTTCCCCCACAGCATGGCTTCAGGCAGTCCAAGCCTTCATGGTTTTAAGTCTTCTCTTCTCCAGCTTAGCCTTCATTATCTTCATGTGCCAACTCTACACCATGAAGCGGGGAAGCCTGTTCTACGCCACTGGGATCTTCCAGATACTTACATGTAAGTATGGTGTGGTAATTTGCTGTTTAGAGACCAGTTTAATTAGCTGGCGGCGAGTAGTAAATCTCACAGGGAGAGATGCAGCATAGGGGCCAGAAAGGAAGTAATACTTTGGATGGGGAGAAGTATGAGTGCAGCCCGGGGTAAAGCAGTGTGATGGAGGGGGACATGTATATGTGTAGCAGCTGCTCTTGTGAGGAAGTGGTGAGGATATGTAGGAGGAAGAACCATGCAGGTATACCACAAGATCCAGCAACACCAAATTACTAACTATGCTGCCACTTTTGGGGTAATTCTACTGGATAAATCTGAAATATGTTATAGTTCTCTTCTCTTCGATGCTGAGACGCAAAGTGCAGATACCAATATGGATGCCGGTGAGATTTGTCCCCTGGGATCTCATTGTCATGTTGCAAAGGGATAGTACATTTAAAGCGCTTGGCTTTAATCTATGGTTTACATCTCAAAGAGCTACAATTCCCAGCACCCTTAACTACAGTTCCCAGGATTCTTTGGGGGGAAGCCAGGAGCTTTAAATACCTGGTGAGGATGTGAGCATTGAATGCAGCTTTAGGCAGTCAGATGTAGCCAGGGATCCAGTGCTAATTGTCTGCTTGGATCTGTTTCCAGCTATCTCCGTGTTCACAGCTGCCGTGATCTACACCACCCACGTGGAAGAGTTCCAGCATCACCGACCATTGGGTGGGTCTTTTGGTTACTGTTTTGTGCTGGCGTGGCTGTCCTTTCCTTTGGCTCTTATCAGTGGAATCATTTACATCCACCTTCGGAAAAAGGAGTGACCATCAACTGGATGATCTCTCCCACTTGCCTTGGAAGGAGCCCTGTTCTCCTCTGAATTTAGCTATGTATTAACTCTTTGCAGTTTTCAAAGGCAGTTACGGTACAAAATCCTATGCGATACATGGATTGGTCCACTGGGATTCTGCATTGTGAGTGTATTACCCCTTGTTTGCATGTTATCGGGTACTTCCACATAATACAGCAAGTTAAAGGGGTGTCATCTTGCACTTAGCATTTCCTAGGGCTCTTTGATTTTTCAGATTTGGCAAAAATGGAAATACACATTAAAACTCAAACTTGCAAACATTTCTAGCATTCTTTTTTTCTTTTAATCCCCATTTTTAAAAATGGAGGATTGAATATGTTTCTTGTGGGGTTTTTTTAAAATAAAAAATAATCAGTGTTCTTTCCACATTTGCAACTTGGAAGCTAAAATATCAAACGTGGGGGGAACCTAATAAATTCATTGAAATAACTGAAGCCACAAAAATAATAGAAAGTAGGACTTATATCACATTGTCCATACAGAACTTTTTGTCATGAACTGAAAAATCTGCAACTCTCTCTTGTTTCTTAACTGCTGGGACATTATGCACAGAGCCTGCAAGATAGCAGAGTTTGAAATTGGTCATTGATATCACCACAAAAAATGAATTTCATCTTCTGAATTTCAACCATGAAAGATAAGGGCATTTTTGCATGTGATGTTACGCACACTTAAAATCATGTATTTTTAGGTTTTCACTTAAGACTTTAAGCGGCAGCCTAAAAATGCGAGTTGTGATTTGGACAAAATCATTTGCTAATACTTGCAAAATACCTGCCCACTGTTCAGGGAGTCACAAGTGATTATAACTCCCTCTTGAGTCCACCTTCAGTAACAAACCCCCATTTTTCTGCAGAATGTGTTAAAATGACCCTGGTGAGAACTCAGCATCACTTTCTTCTTCCCCTCCAGCCAGTAACCACTTTAAAGGAGTACCTCACCCCCCACAGTCTGAGGTTATACTCTGTACTTTCCCCCAAAACAGCATAGGGTGGGGGATTAAAGCTAATCATATCCACCATTTTTCTTAAACTGGGAGGATTAATCCTGGCTTCCTGCCCCATAGTAATTATGCACAAAATTATTTGGAAAACATGGGAAAGATTTCGCTTCTCCAGTAGCAGCCTGCTTGCAAGTTATTAAAAACTGGTTCCTTCCAATGATATTTCTGTAACAGTATTATATATGTGCTGGCTCCCCCAAAGTCCCCTTTCACCTTCTTGACCTGGCCTTTTAATATTTTATATGCATTTTAAGAATAAAAGAAAACCTAATAAACAAAATTCAGCAGAGCCATGTGTTCCTTTGTGGACTCAAGTGTTTCACATTCTTGTCTCACATTCCCGTAGTCTTCACAAGGAAACTTTCCTTTGGCGAACAGAACAGAGTATCTTTTCTAATAATCTGTTTATTTACAAACAGTGCAGGCTGAGTGGATGAGAGTGCAGAAGCAAACATGCTGTTCCAAATCCACAACACCCAACATCATTAAAAAAAGCTTTCCTCCTTGCAGAAATGCTTGTGGCACCTCTTCCAGCCAACTCTGGACTGCTGTTATTCATTCAGTCCCTCCTTGCCCAAACTCTCTGCCTTCCGACTGAGCAAACTTGTTTTTATTGCATTTCAATCTCCCCTTCATAGAAGCTTCCTCCTCCACCCATGTTATTCTCAAAACAACCTGTGATATCGGTGAGGCTGGAAAAGATGGGGATCTGCATGGCTGAGTGGAGACTATGGTTGGAATGCAGCAAAGTTTTACTTTGAGTAGACTCAGTGAAATTAATGAACTTGGCCAAGTTGCATCATTCACTTCAGTGGCTCTGCCCTGAGTAAAACTTAGTTGAATATAAGACCCTACGAACCTTGTGTTCGCTGGTCCTGATCTGCCAGCAACCCCCACCCCCACCCCAGTTCCCTAGGTACAGCTGCTTTCCATCCTCACTGTGCACTTGGGCTGAGATAAAAGTGCAGCTTAATGCCTGCCAAGAGCACTAATATACCATCTGCTGATGCAGAGATCTGGGCACGTGAACCAATAAATATTTAACCTAATTGAAATCTGAATGTTTAACTATCCACCAGCCACCCTAAAGCTTGTCTTTTCACAAGAGTAGAAGCAAGGGAATGCAGCTAGAAAAAGGCAGCTGACACCACGGCGGGTGGGAGTAAGCTAATACCGTAGGACAGGTGTTGCTAAACTACAACTTCCACTAGCCCCAGCAAGTCAGTGGCCAGGGATGGAAGTTGTAGTTCAGCGACACCTGGAGGGCCAAAGGTTCCCCACACCTGCCTTAGAAGATGGTGGGCTTTGCTTTGTTACAAAGTTTTAAAGCAGAGGCTGGATGGCCACCTATCGGGGTGCTGTAGTAGTGGATTTCCTGCATGAGCTAGAGCTTGGATTAGTTGACCTTTGATTCCCTTCTGATTCTGGTTCTATGCGTCTGTCCTAAATAGAGGAAACGTAGCCGCAGGGAGCAAAGCGTATCTCTCACAAGTACAAAACACTGCTGCGTATCCATGGTTCATCTGACGCAGATTGCCAGCCTTTTCGAAGGCATGCTTCTAGTCCTCAAGTTAGTCATGAAGGCAACTGGGAAACAAGCAGGCAACATTAAGGGGTAGAAGGGCAGTCCATTCTGGATTTTGCATACTCAGCGGGGATTCTCAGTTGGGGGAAAAGAGGGGAACTCCTAATATTCTGCTACCAGCCACACTGGCTGTGTTCTGCCTCCACTGTCAGAGGCATCATGCCCCTGAATACCTATTGCTCAGAATCACAGGTGGGCAGAGTGCTGATGTGTTCCTGCCCTTACAGGCTTCCCAAAGGCACCTGGTTGATCACTGTGGAAACAGAATGATGATGTAGATAGGCCTTTGCCTGACGCAGCAGGTTCCTTATACTGTAGGGCTGAGATGATTACCATAACATGCAATCTGTCTGACCTGTAATCTTCCATTTTAATTAAAACAAATATAGAATTACATTAGGGGTGGGGAACTTGCGGCTCTCCAGATGTTGTCAGGCTACAACTCCCTTCATCCCTGCCCTTCAGTCCTGCTGGCTGAGCCTGATGGGAGTTGGGAGGCCGCCAACATCTGGAGGTCCCCCATCCCTGAATTAGAGGCTGTGCAGCTGCTAAAAAGAGCCCATAGCCCAGGGATGGAGAACATGCTTAACTTAGGGGAAATCAGACTCAGTACCCTGCACCTCTAATTGAAAGGGGGCAAGGCTGGGAAAGATCCCTGCCCGAGGCCAAGGAGTGCTGCTGCCAGCCCATGTCAACAAAACTGGTCTAGATTGACCAATGAGCTGACTGCCACAAAGCAATGTCCTGTGTAGCGCCTTTATCAAGGAGACAGTTTATTAGTTCCTCTCAAATATCTGTTGGTGTCTAAGATGAGGGGCTGGTAATCTGTAGCCTGCCCACCTCATTTCAGAAGTCCTCTGCAAGCTGTGTGTTATTATCTATCTATCTTCTGGCAACCGGCTGACTGGGGAGACAGGAAGAACATGGCTTCAGCCCTACCTCCTGCTAGTATGCTGCCTCCAACTGATGAGCACCTCCAAAGGAATGTGGTCTTTGACAGGGGGAGCCCCTTCCCCGAAGGTTTTAGGTGGTACCTCCATCATTAGGCAAGGTCTAAGATCAGAAATCATGTACATTGCTCAAGAAGCTATATGACTGCAACAGAACCTCTCCGGCAACTTTCTTCTTGAAGGAAACATCAAGATAAGAGAGCTCAAGTAATTTTTTGTCAGCAAGTGGCAGGATACTAAACAATGAAGCAGGCTGTTTTATTGTGTCACTTGTGCTAGTTTTCTTTTTTAAAGCCATAATTGGCTTTTTTCTAAGCTTATCACTGCTGAAAAAGTGATATATTAGAAACAGAATCTCCCCTCCACCAATCTGCCATAAAATGTTCAATGAAGCCAAGAAAGTCACTCAGGGGTGGTAGTTTGTCTCTCCCCCCCCCCCATATAGTGTGTCTGCCCCAATAATGTGTCATTTGTTAGGAAGGGGAGCTGTGTGCTCATTGGTCCCATAGCAAAACCCAGCAGCATGAAAATCTCCCACGGGCCACCTGCCATAACAGCAGGCATCTCCCAACAGAGAACACACAAAAAACGTCATCGGGGGGGGGGGGGGCATGATCACTGCCTAGGACTGCCGAGCTTCCTGTCTTGCTTGCTGCAGGAACAAGTGGGTGCCTCACCATGATGGATCTGTTTGTTCTGTAATGTCCTGGAAGGGATTCAACTTGGGTCTAGACAAAACAGTTGCTACTGAAAGAATGAGTTAATGGTAAAGTAGGAACTCATGGGATACAAGTGAGACACACAGCTACAGGGAGTCAAGGAAAGCCAGAAATAATGATGTCGTCGTTGAATGAATGTTAACGTTTCCAAATACCTGGCTGTTATTTGCTCAGTCTGCAACTTCAGTCTGCAAAATATTATAAATAGGGATTGTTAGAGGGGCTCCTGGTGCCCCAATTGCACACAGGATGCTTTGAGGGTGTGGAGCTACAAGGAAGCTTTAGGCCAGGCACCCCCAAACTTTGGCCCTCCAGATGTTTTGGGACTACAATTCCCATCATCTCTGACCACTGGTCGTGTTAGCTAGGGATGATGGGAGTTGTAGTCCCAAAACATCTGGAGGGCCAAGTTTGGGGATGCCTGCTTTAGGCCACTGTGGGATGTTTCTAATGCATTTCTTTTCTCCTCTTAGTTTTAATGCATCTATGTGGGTGGGTGGGGTTGTCTATCTTTAGGTTTAGTTGTAAGGTGCTTTGGGTTGCCCTGGGCAAGAAAAAGCAACTAACAAATTTAATAATAATAATATACATCCAAGCATAACTAACCACTGCCCTCCTGGCTGTTCAGTTCAGTGGAGTTACTTTAGGACCAAGCAGTGCAAAATGAAACAGAATAAAAAGTAGGAGAAAACTTGTCAATATGGGAAAATATTTATTTATTGCGCCGAAGATACAGACATTCATGCAGTTTCCCCTGAGCCACAATGACTTCCAACATGGTTGGAGGGTTAAACAAGCAAACAAAAACAAAAAACCACCTCCAACCACTGCTATTTTAAGACTAAGAGCTCACTTTGGGCATGAGAAACTCAGAACAAGCTGTTGTTAGAGGGCCTTCTCACACTACACACACCTGTACTTAAGAGTGCTGTTTAGGCATGTTACAAGAGACAAAAACTTCAGGTAGCACTCTCTTGGGGATGGGAAGAAATCAAAAGTGAAAATCAGGGCAATGCTACCATGTAAAATATCAGAGGCATTGCCCTGTTGTTGCTTTTAGACTGTGAAACAGCAGACCAGGGTCCACAAACAGCCTCCATTTGGCTCATATTTGCAACAATTTGAGGTTTTGCTGGCAGGTGCTACTTCAAATACCGCATCATGGCTGATGGGAGACTGCATGGCTGGTACATGCACTCCATAAAAAAAAAAGGACAGGAGACCTCTCAGGGGGGCAAGCTGGCCCCCAGTCTAACACAAGAAACAGTGAACAATATCACATCTGCTCAGTTACAAGGGCATTCATTAGGGTGAAGTCGTTTCCCCCAAGCACACATACATACACTGAACATACATGCACTACATTTAGAGATGGAGGCAGCAGAAGTCAGGTACCCTCCATGAGGGTAGAATTAAGACCTTATTGCATGCATTAATAGGAGGTAGCAGATGCCTCAACTTCAAAATCCATCAGCAACAGCCCTCCCAATAATTCCTACTATTTGTGCAAGTTTCTGAACTCCAAACCTCAACTGTAGACTGTTGACCAATTGACAACCAGAAAACAAAAGAGAGTGTGGTTCAGTGAGTACAATACTGGAACTTAAAAAACACATAGAAACCCTAGGCTTAAATCTCAATTCATTCATTAACTCGCAAACGTAAATTTGTTCCAAGGCATCAAATCTGTTCTCAGTATAGCGGCCTGAAGCTGGAACATCTGGGGGCAATAATATGGAGAAGTGACTCTAGAAACGTGCCGAGTGCCCTTCCCTAACAAGTCAAAGCACTGCATGAACTTACTGAGTTGTCCAAGACCATGCAATGTGAGTGTCGTCTCAACCTCCGTGGTCTCTATAAAACAGGCAAAACGAAAACCAAGTGCGTAGTATAGTCTTCAAATATTGAAAACCAAGTGCGTAGTATAGTCTTCAAATATTGAAAACCAAGTGCGTAGTATAGTCTTCAAATATTGAAAACCAAGTGCGTAGTATAGTCTTCAAATATACTGTGAATTTCAAAGTGCTATAGAAGTGATTTAATGTTTTTTAAAGCCCCCAAGCAGCAGAGCAAAGGAATATTTCTAAAACCCCATCTTGCCCTAAACGCAAGCAATTCATTACTTTATGCCATTCTCATTTCAAATGTAAACAGCCCTGCAAGGAACTTCATCCCCGCATTCCTCAGATACAAGAAAAAACAGGCAGACCCCCCCCCCCCCGGAAAGGCAGCAGCATATAATAAAAGTGTTTTTGCAAAAACAGGGAAACCTTTAAAAACAAGCTCCCCCCCCCAGCCTTCCAAATAGTTGAGTCTGAGGTGTAACATGTCCCCCTTGTAATAAGGTTGAATGTTGTATGCCAGGTGATATTTACACCTCTTATGGTGTTACACGCTTGAGTTTCCTTCCAACATGGATTCCTGGAGGAACATACACATCCAGGAGAGATACAGCAGCAGTAGTAGAAGCAGAAACCCTGAGGTTTCTGGGCAGCATCGACAACTGCAGCCCTGGGCACAGCTCCCATAATGCCATGGGAAGCAAGAATTCCCCTGCCTGTGCCTTGAAAGCCCCGCATGCTCAGCATTAGGGGCCTTAGCAGGAGGCCTGACAAAAGTGCTGGCCAGAACAATCCTAGGAAGCTCCTAACCAGTCACAGGATGGGTCCCCGTTGCGGGAGAGCCCACTGCCCCAACTCCCAGTTCCCTGAGATGCCTGCAGGCACGGTCGGCACAGAAGGTTACATCCAGACCAGAGCGGAGGTGCAGCCAAGCCTGAACCTCTTGCCTCATGTGTTCAATGGTTCTGGAGTCTGGGAGGGAGGGAGGGAGGGAGGGAGGGAGGGAGAGAGAGAGAGAGAGAGAGAGAGAGAGAGAGAGAGAGAGAGAGAGAGAGAGAGAGAGAGGTGTCAGAGAACCTTTCACAAGCTCAAACCTGTTCCAGGGGATGGCTTAGTTTTTCACTGCTTCGGTCCTGCCCCCACCCAAAGAACCAAGGCCAGGCAAATACCTATGTCCAGGGGGTGATAGCGTTGCTGCAGCTGGAGGAGGAAACTGTGTGCCAAGATGACCTCCTTGGCATGTTCTTCCTGGGCACGCAGAACAAGGGCATCCAGTAGCTCAGAGTTGTTGGATGTGCTGCGGTAATACAGCATGTGCACCAGCTCAAGGGAGTGGATATTCCGGCGCTGGCCAAAGACCTTTAACAAGAAGAAAGGGGTGTCCACAGGAAGTAAGACTGCTAAGAACAGCTCTCCTGGATTTCGCCAATGGCCCATCAAGCCCAGCATCCTGTTCTCACAGTGGCCACACAAGTGCCTGTGAGAATCCTACAAGCAGGACCTGAGCACAAGAGCCCTGGCCCCCTTGCAGTTTCCAGCAACTGGTATTCAGTGTAGCCATCATAGGTACTGATAGTAGCCACTGCTATCCCTATACATTAGTTTTGTCTAATAATCTTTTAAAGCCATTCAAGTTGGTGGTGATCGCTGCCTCCTATGGGAGCGAGTCCCATAGTTTAACTATAGCAGTGGACAAGTTGGGATTCAGGCCTCCTGGGTTTACAGCTAGTTACTGCAGTGCTTTTGAGCAAGGTTGACATGTATTGCGATTCCCTAGCAAAGTGTCCATCAATAGGAGGGACAGGGGTTGAGAGGAGGAAGGAGGACTTGCAGACTGCAAGTACCCACATGGGAAGCGTTGTGCATTTAGAGTTGTGTATTACAAGTTTTGTCCTGAAGGTAAAGGTATCTTTAAGTGCATCTTCAATGGGTAATTCCCCCAACTACCCCACACAATGAAATAAATGGTAGGTACTTCTATTTGAGAAAATGACGGGGTGCGTATGACCATGTGGGCCTGTTTTATCCAGAAAAACCGGACAATTGTTCCAATCTGTCTACCTGACAGCAGCTCTCTGGAATCTCATGGAGAGATCTTCACCATAAGTTAAAAATGAGAAGTAATAATTATGTTGGGCTTACTGGCTTTGTGACCCACAGATTGGGAAATGCTGCGCTAAAACAGTGGTAGAAACCTCCAGATCTTGCTGGAATACAGACTACGTTATTTTATTTTTATTTTAATCCCTGGCCATTGACCATGCTGATTGTTGGACTCCAACTCCCATCAGCCCCGACGTCAGAACTGTCCGCTGCTTCCTTAAAGGCTATGTAACCAAAGGTCACATGGCTGGCAATCGGTTTTAAGAGGCAGGGCCAGTTTTCAGCATCATGCATACCTTCCAAGCCCGGAAGGCCATAAAGGCAGCGAAGAAAAGCAGCAGGGAGGTGGTGCCAATCTTCAGGTCAGAAAGCACCACCATGCCCACGTTGACGAAGAAGGCCAAGCCGCTCACTATCAGCATGCTGTTGAGGAGGGCCCTGTAGAAGATGGAGGTGCGGACTTTGACCGCAGGCAGCAACTGCTCCAGGCCTTCCAGGGGAATGTCCTTAAAGCATTTAAGCATGAGCTGAGCATTCTTAATCCGGGCAGCCACCACCACCCGTTTGAAGTACTGTCTGGTTTGGGAAGAAAAGAGGCAAAAAATAAAACAAAAAACAAAAAAAACCAGAGGAAAGAAAGCATTTGCATTTTATTTATGGATAAATAAAATATTTCTGTACCACTATATCAAAAAATATCAAGGCAACATGAAAGATAATTCAATTAAAAATATAAGCAGATAATCATTAAGGTGACTCCCCTCAAATAACCCTGAGAACGGCAGAATGTTAAAGGCGCTGAGAGATGTTAGGAGATACCCCACCAACCCCCCTCACAGAGGTACAGTTCTCAGAGTGCTTTAAAAACTGGTCCCTCTTCCCAGGGAACTCTGGGAATTGTAGCTCTGTGAGGGGAGTCCTAACAACTCTTTGCACCCTTAACCAAACGACAGTTCACAGGACTCTGAGAGAAGCCCTGACTGTTTAAAGTGGTATAATATGGCTTTCAATGTATAGTGCAGATGGAACCTGAGCTACAATGTATAAGCACTCATCAAAACCCTGCAAACTTTAATCAATACTGTATATCAGGGGTGGCCAACTCCCAAGAGACTGTGATCTACTCACAGAGTTAAAAACTGGCAGTGATCTACTCCCTTTTTGGGGGTTCAGGTCACAGTTGCTGAGCTTTTATTAGGGAGGAGGAAAGCCCTGTTTTTCTGGGGTGCAGGGCGAAAATGTTGAGCTTCTTTTGGGCGAGCCTAAGTTGTTGAGCTTCTTTGGGGGCAGCCAGTTATCTACCACAGACGTCCAGTGATCTACCATTAGATCACGAGCTACCTGTTGGACATGCCTGCTGTATATTGTTGTACATGTATCATTTAAAGTTATAAAGTATTGAATAGGAACCATAAAATACAATGTTGACTGAAAGACAGAAGAGATTATCACTGAATAAACTGATGTGGATAAAACACCATACTAAGGCCAAACACATTGTGTCTTCTCCAGAGGCAAATACCAATAAAACATGGATACAGCACACATACAGGACTGTATGTTTCCTTTTCAAACAGGGATCATGCTCACATAACTTTAAAAAAAGTTAAGAAATTCCTTCAGTCTCCAAACTATTGGTAACTGCTTTGATTAAAAAGTGCCCAGGCATCCACAGTACGCTATGTCCCTGAATTATCCATCCACATATGAACAAAACGTATTCACTGCCTATCTTCCTATCCAGTTAATGCAGAGCAGACTTCCCCAAGCTGCTGCGATCCAGATGCAGTTGATCTCCAACTCCCAATAGCTTCAGCCTAAGGCCTAGATTTATGGGAGTCTGAACAGTGTAACAAGTTGGGAGAGGCAAATGTAGAGTCAGGGGAATAGCTCTCCCCAAAAAGGATCTCAGGGTGGGATTTATTATTATTATTATTATTATTTTTCACTTGCCTGTCTGCTGGAACCCAAGATGTGCCAAATAACCCCCTCTGGTTCTGAAGCGTAGACATCACACTCAGTGGTCCAAACCGTTGGCCAAGAGCCCAGAATCTTATGTATTCATACTGATCCAGATTTACTGACACCTGCAAAAAGGAAGGCATGGAAATACAACTGCTTTTTGGAGCAGGGGGGGGGTCTTGTGTTGCAACTACAGCAAAGGAGCATTCCATACCGATAGTGCGAATGCTTTGAGGGTGTGCGCGCTATTTTTTATTTTAAACATTTGTACATAAATGTTACAAAGAGGCGTACAAAATTTAAGAAATAATAAATAAATAAAGCCAACCTGCATATAAAATAAGGAACAAAATCTACAATGGTGGCAAATAAAAAATAAAAAAATAAAATCAGTGCCAAGCATGTTAAGTAATCTGAGCAAATGGATTGGCACGGAGAGCACTTTTGAATGTAAAAATGAGACACAGGGGCTGAAGTCACAAGGCTTTTATGCAGAAGTGCATGAAATCTACAGTCCTCCAGTCAGTGGCTGTTGGGAGCTGGAGTCCAATGGGTTCACCTGCTCTAAAGGTGTGCATTTAGCTTCACATGGGGGGGGGCTGTGCTGTTGATCTCTTCAACAATATTCTGTACATTTTAATATGAATTCCTCGTGGTTCTTGTATGAATTCTATTGCTGCAAGCCCTAGGATAATAAACTGATGACAGGAAGGCTAATAGTAACAGTAGTACGAAGAAGCTCAGACACAGGGAAGCTGAAGGGCCTCTGGTGGAGCTGTGCCTGAACTTAATCTCTGCAGTGAGAAAACCCCCGTAACATGTATGTACAGAATCTGGCTTTGTTAAGAGTCACATTGAGTTACGGTGAGGAAGAATGGCCCTATCCCGGGACAGGTCTCACCTGGACTTCATCGTGAGGATGCTGGACCACAAGGGCATAGGCCAGGGTTTCCTCTGACAAACTGTTGAAGTTGGCCTGGTCCAGCAATGGATCCATCCTGGCCAAAACTTCCTGTTCTTTTGCTAACCGCTCAGCATCAGTCAGAGAGAACTCCTCCAGTGTGTCCTGGTCGGGATTAATAGGAGCATACAGAGCCTGGGAAGGGGAGAATTAAATAGGCAGTATTAATGCCATTAACAGTGTTATTATTATTTACAGCATTTATCGGTCATTTTACACAATAAAAAGCCTGGAAGCAACTTATCAAGGTAAAATAGAATGCATAAATGCAACTTAATACCATAAGAAGTACAAAACAATGGGCCCTATAAAATTCCTTTGACGCTCATCCTACAATATAGTAAGGACAAGTCCTACCCATCCCACTAAAAGATGACCACCACCTCAGCAGGCAACACAAAAAGGCCTTAGTCTGCCAGCTAAAGATTGACAAGGATGGTGCTAGGTACATCACCCTGAGGGAGCTTTCAACAAACAGGGGGCCACTACTGAGAAGGCCTGATTCACACTGCACCTACCTCAGGTAGAGTATAGCAAGAAGGGGTCTGTGATGAAAAACACAGGGTCTGAGCTGGTTCATATGGGGAGAGGCAGTCCTTGAGGAATTACAGAGCTGTGGAGTGCTTTAAAGATCGGTTCCTGTACCTCTGAGCCCAGAAACTAGTGAGTAAGCCAGTATCTAATCACAATGCCTCCCACTAGCTTCCAACACATACTTCTCCCCTACCCCTTCTGCATTTGGATGAGCAATTCATGCAGAAACAAGGCCAGTCCCCACAAGGAGCGTACTTTGTCATTACCTGTAATTGCTCTAGGATGGAGTGGTAACGGTAAAGAAGGGACGAGTCCACTTGAGAGACAAATGCCAGGAAAGTGGTGCGATCTGATTGACTAGAAGAGTGGAACTCCTAAAAGAGGGAATAGACAAGGTTAGTCCAAAGGTGGTTTAGAAGCAAATGACCTGTTTACATAGTTTGTTGTGATATGGAATTGCAGCTGTTTATTAAAAGGATGCCTTACTTTGTCCTGAGATATTGTTATAATTGAGGCAACGGGCTGACAGATTATTCCATGCTGCTACAGCAGTGTTATCCTTAAGCTTCCCTATCAATCGGAAACAACTTTTAAAAAAACATAGTCCCCAACTGGACTGATACGAGTTAAATCAGTTTTGTGAATTTTGAGCCCTCTGGTTGTTTTTGATTACAACTCCCATGATAGGAGTCCTAGTCTAAAACATCCGGTGGGCACCAAGTTGGCAGAGGCGCCAGGCAAAAACATTCCTTTTCAACCAGGCCTTTGGCTGTTAACAGCCCATGGCCTTATAAAACTTGTGTGTGTGTTTTTTTCTTTTTTGAAAAGTCGCTTTGAGTTGCCTGCAGCAAGAAAAGCTCCTAATAAATTTAATAAATAATAGGCAATAGTAAAGGTTGGATTAAGTTGTTGTTGTTTACAGGTTTGATCTACATTTAGTTAAGAACATGTAACACGCATACATGCACACTAATTACTAAATTCACATCCTGCATACATAAACAAGTTATTAGTTGCCACTGGACAACTCCACACACACACACACACCCTGCCACCAATTCTAGGCCGATCCAAGCTTTTGTGGTGAACCAAGCTCCCAGAAAGCTCCTTTCAGCATTTGTGGCTTGTTTCATTTTTAGCTGGGGTGCTTGGCGTCATTATGAGAAAGGCTTCCATGTTCCAAGCTTCAAGTAAGACAACGCACATTCAGCTAGATAAGAGCACCTGTGCTTCAGCTTCTTATTACAAAAGGGACCACGGTCCATTGGCCAATCCTGTGCTTTGCATGTAGAAGAGATCAGGGATCAGGTGATGTGAAGGGACTGCTGCCTGAGACTCTGGAGAACCACTGCTAGTCAATACTTAGGCTTCATATACATCATACATTTAAAGCACATGGCTTTCTCCAAAAAATCCTGGGAACTGCAGTTTACCCTTCACAAAGCTACAATCCCCAGCACCAGTGCTATTTTTCTAGCAAGAGGTCACCATGACCACCACCCTCATTCTCTTAGAATGGCAATGGCGCTCACCAGAGAGGTGCCAGAGCTCACCTGTACTGAGTTCCTGTTGAGTTCCACCTGAAAAAGCCCTGCCCAGCACCCTTAGCAAATTACAGACCCCAGGATTTTTTTTTGGGGGGGGGGGTGGAGGAGTCATGGGATTTTCATGAATGGTGCATACATAGTCTTAAGCTAGAGGAACAAAAAATCTGACCTGATATAAAGCACTTTCTTATACAGTACCCCTATGACTATACATTAGGTAATTTATAATTGGCTTTTGTATGTTTTACACCTCCCACAGAGGAGGGGGAGAAAGGAGAAGATAGTCTTCTAGTCCTTACTTTATAAGTTTCTCCACCTCTCTATGCTTGACTTTAGCTAGGGTGGCCAATTCAGCAAGAAAGAAATCCTGGATGGAAATAAAAGAAAATACAAGAGATGCTTGCTGCAAGTTTCAGACACCGTCAACATCAAGGTGGGAAAACGTATAG
The DNA here is from genome assembly GCF_965207765.1 of Zootoca vivipara. Lineage (NCBI taxonomy): Eukaryota > Metazoa > Chordata > Lepidosauria > Squamata > Lacertidae > Zootoca > Zootoca vivipara. The sequence goes on from NC_142595.1 coordinate 36,531,363, forward strand.
CGCTCTTTCTTTCTCTCTATATACACCCACACCCCACAGACCTACTCGCAATGGAACATGATCTCATCGCACACTTAGCACTAAGCCTGCTCCATATTGTTCAGTGTCGCCAGCCCAGAGGGACACCAGCTATCCCTATCTGGTTGTCAATGAAATGTGTCAGGAAGGCATTCTCCTGACCAAGCTTCTGAAGGTGATGCTCTCCAAGAACATGCAGCCACTCTGTTCTTTCCTTCCTTCTCCCAATTCACAAAGGGGGGGGGGGCTTTCCTCTCTGACATAAAGCTCCTATCAAAATATTTCACTCACATACTGAAGATAAAAATATGTTAATAAGGTTGATGATAATATATTAAGATCCTATACAATGGAGTTTCCAAGGGTCTCCAGAGTAACGTTATACAATTTCAGAACCACAGGGAAATCCTGGAATGCTAGCAGCTCTTAACTATAGCTTCTCTTTCATCTCTCCTTATATCCCTTTCTTCCTTTTCTGCTCTGGGACAACAGTAATAATAATCCACATCCCCTTTCTGCCTTCACTTCCCTCATTTTACACTTGTTCAGCAAATAGTGTAGTGGCTTCAGAGCTACAGAAAAAACCGCTTCAAAAAACTCATTCACCTCCCCCAGCCTCTTTTATTATTATTTGCTATTACAGGCAGCAACCATTTTAGGCACATCCAACTGATGCATGATCACCAATGCACGGAAGAAGGCTTAACAGGGCATAGTGGGGGTGGAATGTGCTTATACGCACTCTGCCAACATATGCAGGGGCTGGGAATCAAATCCCCTTGTGAAATGGTCACTGCCAGTATTTATTTAATTTATATCCCACCCTTCTTCCTCAAGGAAGGAACTGACGATGATATTCTTATTATACCAGATATCTGGAAATTAGTTGAAGTTTTCTTATTGCTGATTTTACACTGTTAATATTTATTATTATTTTTAGTGCTTTAACTGAATGTATTGTATACTAGCAGCCTCATACTTTTTGCTTAGAACTTCCAAGAAACCAAAAAATCAGTAGTTAAAATCAGGCTAGGTTTGAAATGTTCAGTCTGTCATCTTGATTCAGAATAACATCCAACCGTATCCAAACCATAGCTGCCAAGTATCCCGTATCCGCCGGGAAAACCCCATTTTTCTTACTGTTTCCCGGCGGTATCCCGTTTGGCGATAAATCCCGGCATTCTCCCTTAAATTCGCTTCTTCCCGGCGGCCATTTTTCTGGTGCCGCTTTGCCCTTCTATGGGCACCAGAAAATGGCGATGCCGGCGCCGGAAGTCGCTTCCGCGCATGACCGGAAGTTGCGTGACGCGACTTCCGGTGGCGCTTCGCCCTTCTATGGGCATCAGAAAATGGCAGCGCCGGCGCCGGAAGTCGCTTTTACGTGTTTCCGGTCATGCGCGGAAGCGACTTCCGGCGCCGCCATTTTCTGATGCCCATAGAAGGGCAAAGCGGCACCAGAAAAATGGCCGCCGGGAAGAAGCGAATTTAAGGGAGAATGCCGGGATGCGTGACGCAACTTCCGGTCATGCGCGCGCTGCCGATCCCGGATCTTTATGACCCGGACTTGGCAGCTATGATCCAAACACAGAAAAAAAACCTGATCCCTGATCTCAGGAACTATAATGCAAAGTTTGGTTACTATGCAGTACTTAAGTAGCAAGAACTCGGGCCAGGAGGAAGATGAATTTCAAGTAAGTCTTCAAAAGGTTTTATTTATGTAATGATAGGATGAATTCAAATAGGAATCATTTCCAGTTTGATAGTGAGGCAAATAAAAATTAATTCCAGTGAAAAAATCCCAGGACAAGGCCCTGTTTCGCTAATTCTTCATCAGCAATGTTTTAATGGTCACAGTGTACCAAGTATGTTTGCCTTGATGTCTGTGCTCTTCACTCATCCTTACTTTGGCCATCCTAGTAGAGATTAAACCAGGCATCCCCAAACTTTGGCCCTCCAGATGTTTTGGACTACAATTCCCATCTTCCCCGACCACTGGTACTGTTAGCTAGAGATCATGGGAGTTGTAGGCCAAAACATCTGGAGGGCCGCAGTTTGGGGATGCCTGGATTAAACTCTCTATAAGGGCCATCATCACTTGTTAGATTCAGCACCATGCACTCTTGTAGCATGCAAGATGTGTTAAAGAGCAACAGTTTCATACTGTTTCCACACCAAGCATCAGGATGCAGCAGGCTCTGGGATTGTGATGGGTGGGTGGGAGGAGCAGGCTTCAATATAGAATGAGTTGCACCCAAGAACACATACAAATCCTGCTATGGCTTATTTTATGGGTATGTCTTAAAATATGAGAAACAGGGTACAATAATTGTAAAACAAAACATCTTCTGTACCAAGGCAGCCCAAGTTACTGGGCCGATAAATGCTATACAGTACAGCACTCAATGATCTGAATGGCTCATGCAAAAGTAAGCCAATTGCCATATATTCATTTAAGTTTAGCTTCAGCTTAGCTGTACAATCTTAAGTAAGACAAGCTAGCTGAGAAGAGGATTCTGAGTCTGACACTTACACAACATATTGTTGCACACCACCCCAATTTCTAAGCAGTGTGAGATTCCAGGGGTTCCAGGCGCTCCCCCAAAGTTTGGTATCCCTGGAATGAGGGACAGTGGAGTCTGTGGTGTCTTTACGATGTCGGGTTTATTTACACATATATACAACCTTAGCCTACGATGGAAGGGCTCACAGCATCAACACTGCAAGCAGTCTTGCTTCTCCCAGCCACAGCTGCTTGATCAAGCAGAGATCAAGCATGGCTCTAACTCTCTGGCTTCTGCCTGCACTCTGATTCTAACCCAGCTTATACTAATGACCATACTTATATGGTACTTAGGTGGCAACGATGACCCTTGCTGGACTAATTTAACAATGGAATTCTCCAGTAGCTTTTAACCCTTGCTGGATCCAGGGGATCAGAAGGAGCTCAGGCACCATACAGTCTGACCCACCCCAGCAAAAAAGAAAAGAAAAGCCCAGTCACAGCACTATGTTCATAACTTATTATGAACCCACGCAGAGCCCCAGTTATACCTTCACTAGAGCATCAACCAGGTAGTCCTTGGAAAAGGGGATATATCTCTCCCGATAGTCCACCGTCCAGTTCTGTGGCTCCACTGGTCTCCGCATCTTCCGGTATTTCACCATTCTGGCAGCGAGGGAGGCCTTGCCACGGGATGGCAACCCTACAACCCCAGCCCCTAAGGCTAACCGTACTGCACACAGCATTCTAGCAAAGTTCAAAGTTTTACCAGTCAGGCATGTTCAGCTTCCTTTCCAAAGGCTTTCAAAAATGACCCTAATTTGCAAGTAACAGGGCACATCTTTCTTCAAAGCAACCAAGTCAAAGACTTCCAAAGACACACCATGGAGGCCAAAATCCGTCCCTGGACGGGGATGGGGGGGGGAGGCTCCTTGCAGTCAGAGCCTTGGCCTGAGCAGCCAGGTCAGAGGTCTTCTGCCCAACGGTGCCACCACCACACCACCACCTGTGCAAGTGGGCCTGGTCCTAATCAGATCAGCCAAACAGGCGGTGGGGTGAGGGCAAAGGTCACTGCCCCAAAACGCATTAAGTTGGCTGAACTGATGAGAATAGCAATACTCTCACCAATTTACAGACTAAGCAGTGATTCCTTCCTCCTCCTGGAAGAAAAGCCTTTGCATTCACTTTGGGCCCGTTTCAAACGGGGCGGAGGGCGGGAAACCCACCATACAAGGTAGTAGATTCCTAACCTCTAAACAGAAAAGGGCTGACATTGGCTTTAGTGCGCACGCGCAAGCGTCTTTCCCGCCCTTCGTTCCTTATTTGTGCCCGGGGGGCGGAGCCTCCTTTATCCCGCAAGCGCATTAGCGCCTTTGACTTCAGCTCTCCTGGACGTCAGGCGCTTGCTTAGCTGTGCAGCGCTGTGCTCGCGAGTTTATGCTACAGATCTAGAAATTTTTTAGAAGGGTATCATCCACAGGGTTTATGGGCGACAAATAAAGTGGTTTTTCACTCCCATTTCCTACAGTTTTATACAAGAGTTTCAGCATATCATTTCTATGATTCAGAGCGACGTCTTTCTACGCCGGCAAAAGGCAGATTTCCTTTCATTTTTTAACTGGAAATTCGATCGTTTCATCACTCCACCCCTTTCTCTATAAACTTTATCTCCATGACCGAGTCACGGTCCACGTTGCGGACGGGCAAAAGAATCCTTCAACTTCAGAAACACGCAGGCGCACGTTCTCTCCCCCCCCTCCTTTGCTAAACTGAGCACGCAACACGTACTCGTTCCACTTTTCGGGCTGTCGGTGCAAACTGCGCACGCGCAGCTTTGCCTGCCGTCTGCTCCCGCATACAGAATTCTGGGATCCTCGCGCGTGCCGTCGCGCGCTTCTTTGGCGCCCCGCCCTATACCAACCGTTATTTTCCAACTGCCTTGCTGAGGCGGCGGCTGTCCGACCAGTGAAGCTTCGAGTTCCCTCACACGCTCTATTTGCTTTCCTCACCCTCCGTGCGCGGTGGCGCAAAAGCACATCACAAAGGGGCCCAAATAGGCGGGAAAATAACCTCTAAGGGAATTTCTGAAGGGGAGGGAGGTGAGGAAGAAGGTGGGTTTATGAAGTAATTTCTTAAAAAAAGAACTGAGATATGGTAATACAGCGAGTTCCTCATTAGTTTTTGAGGAGGCTCAGTCCCGTGACGCCAAGGAGCATATTTTTTATTCCTGTCAGAAAAGGCCATAATTGGGCTTTCATAATATCTCCTCACACCAATCCTGGGTAATAGTTTATGTTGAAAGATAGGCACTCTTGCAAAGCAATCATGTGAGATTAATAGCCAAGCAGGGATTTGAGCCCATATGGGTCTCATCTAAACCCAACACTCATTAAGCACCGCACTTGCTGGCTCCTGCTTTTGATGGAAATGACCTCAATGCGTTTCATATTTACCAATGAGCATTTAAGATACAGTCCACTTTGTTACTTGCCCCACTACAGTGGTGCATTGGAAATGTCCAAGTAGATAAGTTCTGGTTTTGTTAATGGTGAAGGGAAAAAAGGTCAAAGGATACAGGTTCACACTAAACCTATTTTGATGAGAAACAGCGAGAAATAAACTGCAGGCATGCTCTTTATGGTGGGGGTCAGGGAATGTATCTGTGCAACATTTTGTTCTGTTTTTATAAGATGTGTGAAGCAGAAAATGTTTAAAAATACAGGAAATAAGTCAAAATAATTCTCAAGAGTTTCGTTTATTTGCTTGGAAAATCAATACATTAATTATGTGCAGGAAACAAATGCAGAAACTGGGGGAACACTTGTCTGCCGTACAAAACAAGTTCAACCATTTTTGATCAGCGCTAGTTTGGCCACTGGGACTTCATGATGGTGGGACGTGCTGTGCAATAAGCTATTGCCCATGATTTTACTGAACAATTTCAAGAAGCTTGCTCAGATTCATTTTGTAAAATATAACTTGGGGTAAATTTGGAGAAATGTTATTCAAGCCCATAATGCTTGTACAATGCATGGTAGTTCCAGTACATTAGGCCTGGAGCACATATTAGATTGGTCTAATCCAAAATGTTCATAGCCTGTCCATAATTTAGGCAATTATTTAAAGAGTAATTCTCTCAGAAGGATTGCCATATGGTGCTTGTGGAATCAAAAGACAGCAAGTATCAAAGGTTGGAATTCAATGTCGTGCTTTTCCAGTCAATTCCATCTGTGCAACACCTCCACCCCCCATTCTTCTGTGTGTTGTTCTGGGGGTTCTCCTTAACTTCCCCGGAACCAATTTCAGGGGGTGGAGGGGAGGGGAGAAGGGATAGCCTTGCTGTTCTACTGGAAGCTCTTGCACAGGATTTCCGCTAAGGGCCTGGTTAGGTGAATCCTTCCCAAGATCTATAATAAAACTCCATAGTTCTCATTGAAAAATAACAATGCAAATTTCTCACTACTGCAATTTCAGGGCAAAATACATATATATATATTTGGCAATTAAATTTAATTCTGGTCTGTCTCATCCCAATGCACTATTACTTATTGCTTCATTAAGGTTTCCCAACCAATATTATGGGCTTTTAAAAAAGCAAATGAAGCATTGCCTGAACTGAACCACCCAATCAATTTAATCTTTACAAAACTTCAACTACATTATCAGTTAAGATTATACATTTGCTTTGCTTCTTGTTAAATTCTAATCTAAACAGATGTAGATAAATTTATTAAGTTAATTTTATTGGCTTTACAGTGCTTTTGGCATGACTGGTCAGATACTTTAGAGCAGGCATCCCCAAACTGCGGCCCTCCGGATGTTTTGGCCTACAACTCCCATGATCCCCAGCTAGCAGGACCAGTGGTCGGGGAAGATGGGAATTGTAGTCCAAAACATCTGGAGGGCCGAAGTTTGGGGATGCCTGCCTTAGAGTTTGGTGATTGGGGGAGACCCTTGTAGGTCTCGGAAAGATGCCTTGATATACTACTTTTGAATTTTCAGGTGTTGGTAGGTAGAAACTTACTGTAATAGTGTTTTCCTGCCTCATGCTTCTTTTCTAATCTATTTCATGTTTCCCAACTTCTGTTTCCAGCAGCTCTCAAAATCCAGTTTTGTTCTAGTGACAAAAAGGAAACTACAGAATGAGGAAAGTGATTACAACTTTGCGGGAATTCTCAGACCATGACCTGGTGCACTTCTTCATAAGACCTCAGATCATTGCTCGGATTCTGGCAGGGGTGAGAAAAAGTACAACAAAATCAAATACCGGTTCCAATGACTTCTAAATTCAGGATCATATTTCAACGTTGATTTGGTTTTGAATCAAAACAATGCTTCCAGAATTACCATCTTTTTTTTTTCTATTACAAACTATGAAATTCCAAAGAACATATCCCAGTACAACATGCATTGTTTGGACATCACCAGACACTTTCTGGGGCATTTATGCAAAGGTTGCCCTATACCTGTGGAATATGCAAGTGTAAAATGCACCAACACCAACTTGCACTCACACACACACACCATCCATCTATACAAAAGATGTACACAATTTTTGTTACCAACTAAGATCCAGCTCTTTGGTTTTATAAGCAGGGCAGCTTTTCCTAACCCCATGACTAGATTGCCTCTACATGGAGGAGCATCTGCAAGCTTGACTGAAGCACTGAATGCAAGTGTCTCACAGCTCTCACATGGATAGGAGCAAGGGAGCTGCTGATATTATTTTCTGTCTTATTGAATCTCAGTTTAGCATGAGGTATGAACTAGGAGTCCTGATTTCAAACACACTGGTCAATTTCTAAATAAATTAACTTCAAATCATAGGTTATGAAACTGATTTACTAAACTAGCTGGGGTTTGTTTTAAATCAGAATTCCTTATTTGTACACAACACTAAGCCAAGATTCAGTGAAACTGATACTGTACTTGGCAGCTCTTTCCTCAGCTGTGGGGGAATACAGTACAGGAGTCTGGTTTTTCACTCGGGTTTGCTAAGTCTCATTCAAGTTGCACTAAACCATGCAAATGTAGCCCATGTTCTTCCATCAACTTCATTTACAGTACAATTTCCATTATATGAAGCAGAGTTATCTACCAATTGTGTTTCCATGGGCGTAGCCAGGGTTTTTTTTTTGCAGGGGGGAGGACTTTTTTGGGGGTAGAACTGATGTGATTGGTCAGTTAGTTAGGTGCGGTATTTCTATTGTTTTACTTAGGGGGAGCAGCTGCCCCCCTTGGCTAAGCCTACCGGTATGTGTGTTCCCCATGATAGTTTCGGTTTGTGTAAGAAGTTTATACAAATCTCTGACTTTTGTATATTTTCTATGCTATTAGTAAGAGTGATGTTGGTACTACTTCCATTGCTATTTTGGTTTTTTAAATAGTAACCAGCCCCTGGCATCTAGACAGTGTAGTATGTTTTGGATTTGTCTCTAAATTCAAAAGCTTTATATGAACAGCATGATTATTTTCAAAAAATGTAAGCAAAAACTGCCCAAGTCTGCTGAGAACCTGAGACTTTAACTTGAGATACATGTGGGCCATGGATAGGAAGAGCAGAAAACTAGACTTATTCATCTTCATCTCAATGCATACACTATGGGATTTGATTATTGGAGAGGGTTGATTGTAAATACATGTATAGGCAAGAGTTTTACTGATACATAATATGGTATCTCAACAACAATCATACTTAACTCTTTCTTGCTTTCACCCTTTCCAGGTTTTATCCCTGACTATCTTTGCCTCCTTGGTGACTGAAGGTTATCAGAACCTGACAAATTCTTCCCAACTACACTGTGTTTTAAATGATAATGGGACAGCCTGCTGCTACGGCATCACAGTTGGCATACTCGCTTTCCTCCAGTGTCTTCTCTTTTTGGGTTTTGATGCCTATGAACCTTCCATTACAACTCACAAGTTCAAATATACCATCCTTGTCCTGGATGTTACCTTCTCCAGTGAGTTGACTTCCTTTCTTCCAAAGCCATAGGATAGAGTTTTGATATACAGTATGTGATTAATAGATTGGTGAAGCCCTGACACAACCAGATGCAAAGCCAGCATAATAATATACTGTATTCTAACCCCTGTTGTGTCCCAAAACTAGCTTACATCACTGTGGCCATTATTTACTGTACCTCCTACCACCACTTATTGTTGTGTCTCAGCAAACCAGCCAGCAGTTTCCCTAATGTATCAGCCTCAGTTGCTTTCCCACTTATCCCACTGCAGCTCTTTGCCAGTTGATAGTGTTTGGTACTCTGCTTTACCTGTCCCAACTGCCAAGGTGGTGGAGCCAAAGTGACAGACCTAATTACAAGATGCCATTCTGAAGGCACTGTAGCTTGTTTCCTATATAAATCAACTCAGTTATTGAAATCTGCTCCAGAGACCCTGCTTTGGGTCCCCTTGCTGTTAAAAGTGCAGAGGGAGGGGGCTTATCTAAGACCACCTTAGTGAGGAGGAAAAGAAAAAAAACAAGATCCAAATTATTCTATATTCACTTTTATCAATATGTAGTATGTATCAATATGTATTTTAGATTGTATTTTTGATTGTTTTATGTATATACTGTATGTGTATGCTGATCGAGAACCGTAACAATAACTAACTAACTATGTACATACACATTTTCCATAAGAAGCAGAAGCTTTCCATGGGTGGGTTACTCCTTCCATTTTCTGGGTAGACAAGGCTATATAAAATACCAGGCACCCCCAAACTGCGGCCCTCCAGATGTTTTGGCCTACAACTCCCATGATCCCTAGCTAACAGGACCAGTGGTCAGGGATGATGGGAATTGTAGTCCAAAACATCTGGAGGGCCGAAGTTTGGGGATGCCTGTAAAATACCTTCAAGCTTATTTGTTTGGTGAGAGATCATCTACCATTTTCAGTCCTGTCTGCTTTGCGACAATGAACTTCCAGATGGTTGCTATTTTGCAGTGGGATTCACTTGCATATCTACAAATTCAGTTTGTGCAAGTAAAATGGATTTTGTGCTCTTATGAGTAAACCTGCTTTTGAAAAAAATCCAAAACTTTCTGGGTTAATGGAAGTGATGGGAAAATGAACTAGAAAACGTGAGGTAACAATTGCTTGATACAGCACTATAACCTCCCTGCAAACACATCAGAATGAATGCTCAATAAACCGGACTTTGTGTAACATCTCCACAAACGTTATGCAAACAAATCAGGATGAATTATCAATAACTAATTCATCTATAAGCAACCTCTGGCAGGGAGTGCTAATCACCAGTGGTTAATAACCAGCTGCTCAGAAAAGTTACCTCAGAATACTGAAAGCTAAAGCTCTGCAGTCTTCAAGAATCTGATTGTCAAGGGCATGGAAAAATGGCTATGTCTCCTCAAGGTGCTAGTGGAGATCCAACTATAACTGGATTTATTGGTTAGTTTTTCAAATGCAACTCAAAGCAACTTACAACCAAATAAACAGAAACACACAAGAGATACATTAAACAAAAAATTAAAATACCCCACTACCACAGTTGTCTTATACTCCTTTCCCCATCTCTTTAATAACAGTCCCTCACATATTTGCCTTACCCTAGCACATAGCTGCCAAGTTATCCCTTTTTTACAGGGATTTTCCCTTATGCTGAATAGGCTTCCTCGCGAGAAAAGGGAAAACTTGGCAGCTATGCCCTAGCAGCATTTTTTTTTTTGCACAGGTTTCCACTTTTCCCCACTCCCACACAGAATTATCAGAATTGCATGTCAAAGCTTAACTACATCTGCAGGAGATTGAGGTACTCTGCCATCATATTCAGGCAGGGAAGGGGAGGAGTACCTTTGTGAAACCCTAGAGAGCTGCTAGTAGAAATCTGGAGCTGGATGAATAAATGGTCTTAGTGGGTGGGAAACCTAAGGCCAGGGAGCCAAATCCAAGCCACAACCCTCACTGGCCCTGTTCTGCACCCTCAAGTGTTTTTGCCTGGCTAGAATGCGTGTCCATGAACCTATAGTGCTTTTCACTTGCCTGGATGGTGGGTAGAGAGGCATGTATATGTGTAAATAGTTGACTTGTGTGTGGTTGAAATGTGGCCTATTGTACAAAGGCAAGGGAAGAGTCACATACGTTACTTTGGCCACTTTTTGCCTTTGTCCCCACTCACAATTGTTCCCAAAGGTTGCCCATGTACTACAAAAGGTTCCTTTAAAATATGTGAAAGAATCTACGCTGCTGATCCATGCTGCTGCTGGGCACACTGACTGCCTTTTATACTGATTGAGTATACTGCCTTCTTGTACCTCTGCCTGTTGTTTCATTTCTTAATGAGCCAATCCCTGTGCTGGGGAGCTCACAAAAGACAACAGACAAAACATGGAGACAGACAAGGAAACAATAAGAAAATACCAGTTCCATACAAAATGCTGTCATTTCCACATGCTGTCTTATCTGTTGCTGTCAGACTTATTGGACAAGCATGATCACAGAAAATGAGTGCTTCAAGTAGGGCAATGAGTTGGCATTATATATCTGAATGAAACATTTTTCAGGCCCTGGCTTTTGGCAACTCATCAGTGCTCAATACAGCTCCAGAAATGCCACTGAGCCATCTCATCTGTTTTTTTCCCCCCCGTGGTGTTTTTCTTTTTTTTTTGCCTTCCATCTGTACTGCCTGTCAAAGATCTCCACAACTTCTGTCAGATTAAGCTATTTAGTACACTGCCTTCCCACCCCACTGGGCATTCATTTTAGGCCCTCTTTATCCCTAGAATATATATTGGTCGAATTAATTACTTTTGCCCTATATGTTGTTCTGTGCCAGTACAAATCTAGCATAGTTTCTTTATCTCAGAACCAAAGAATAAAGTTGAGTTCACTGAAATGGAAAGGTAGCATAGTTAAACCACATCAAAAGGAAATACATTTTACTATGCAAATATAAAATCCAGGAAAAGAAAGGTCAGGTGTTTCGGTGATTTTCTCAGGAGTGCAATAGATAATACTACCAAATTTGTGAGGAAGAGCAATACATTATTTTGCCTCTGTGTTTAAAGCCATATCTCTAATAATTAAAGATTAGTAGAGGCCAGATTATCCCACACCTGCTTATTATGGGGCTCTTGCCGCTAAAACATCTGGCACAAGTCTTATTTGAGATAGGATGTTTGGCTGATGCAATCTGGCAGCTTTCCTTTTCTCCCTTATTGTTCATCAGCTACAAAGGCAAAAGCTCCTTTTAATACACCTGTCAATTGTGCAGTGTTTGTTTTAGGGAAGGATTGCCCTTCTGATCCCTGAAGGCAGTTGGTTTATCCATGAATGCAGGAGCTTTTATTAAATTTAGACTTTGCTGACTTAGTTCTGAAGCTGCTATAATGCTGCTGCTTCTGCAGTTTAGAGCCACCTTCTCAATTTCTCACTATGAGATTGGTCAGATTTTGGAATATAGCAAGAGTCAGCTGGAACAAATAAAAGGCCCATCTAATCCAGTACCCTGGTCTCACAGTAGCCAGCCTATGGGAATCCCACAAGCAGGATATGAGTGCAGCTGTGCTCTCCTACCTTGTGCTCTCTAGCACAGGCATGTCAAACCTGCGGCCCTCCAGATGTTTTGGACTACAATTCCCATCTTCCCCAACCACTGGTCCTGCTAGCTAGGGATCATGGGAGTTGTAGGCCAAAACATCTGGAGGGCCGCAGGTTTGACATGCCTGCTCTAGCAGCTGATATTCAGAGGCATGCTGCCCCTGATAATGCAGGTAGTTCAGTCGCCATGGCTAGTAGCCATTGATAGAGGTCTTATTTGTCTAAACCTCTTCAAAAGCCATTGAAGTTAGTGGCCATTTCTACATTTTGTGGTAGTGAAGCACACTATGAGATATGTAAAAAAAAAATACTTCCTTTTGTTTGTCCTGCTGAATCTTCCTACATTCAGTTTCATTGGATGACTTTACCGGTAGGTTTCAGTCTTATGGGGTGGGGGACTTCTCTCTATCCACTTTCTTCATGTAATGCATAATTTTATACATCTCTATCATGTCCCCCATACCTTTTTAAAACTAAACAGTCTTAAAAATTTTAACTTTCCCTTACAGGAGAGTTTTTCAAGCCTCATGATAGTTTTGGTTGCCCAAAGCTTTTCCAACACTGGAATATACTTTTTGCAGTGCACCAAGCAGAACTTTACATAATATTCAGAGTGTGGTCACACTTGTATCACAGCACTACATATAATAGTTATGATTTTATTTTCAATCCATTTCCTAATGATCCCCAACATGGAATGTGCCTTTTTCACAGCTACTGAACACTGAGGTGACATTTTCATTGAGCTGTTCATCATTACTCTGAAGATCTCTTTCCTGGTCAGTTACCAGTCACCACCAATTCAGTTTCCATACATCTTTACGTGAAGTAAGGATTTTTGTCCCAGTGTGCATCACTTAAACTACTTTACTTTGAATTGCCATGTTAATATTTATTTAGTTATTATATTATTTATTACATTTATATACCACCTTTTTCTTCCAGGGAGCTCAAAATGGTGAACATGGCTCTCCTCCTCCCCATTTCATCCTCACAACAACCCTGTGAGGTAGGTTAGGCTGAGAGGCAGTGACTGGCCCAAGGTTACCCAGTGAGCTTCATGGCTGAGTGGGGATTTTAACCCTGCTCTCCCAGTTCATAGCTCTACACTTTAACCATTACACCATTCAGAGAATTTGGAGATATTATTTTGGATCTCCTTATAATCCATTTTTGCTCTTACTACTCTGAACAATTGTGTGTCATCAGCAAATGGGGCCACTTTCACTGCTAGCCTCTAACTGCAGTTCATTTATGAATAAGTTAAAAAGCACCAGTCCCAGTGTAACTTTTTGGGGATCCTACTTTATACATCCCTTCAATGATAAAACTATCCATTTATTCTTGCTCTCCATGTCATGTTCCTACTGATCCAAACAGGTCTTACAGTCTGCTTATTGCTAAGCTTACTTGGTGAGGGACTTTAACAAAAGGTTTTTGTACACAATGTCTACTTGACAAACCTCAAACAGCTTTGTGTGTTGTTTTTGTTTTACAATCAAGCAATATATAAAATGAAATTACATAAATAAATAAATCATCTCTATCCATATGCTTATTGACTTCTTAAAGAACTCTAAAATGTTGGTTAGAGGGAACTTACATTTATGAAAGCCATGCTTGTTCTTCTTTGGCAACACTTGTTTTTTATATGCGATCTTTAATAATATTTTCTACCAGTTTTTCTGAAAAAGATGTTAGCCTAACCAGTTGTAATTTCCCTGGTCCTCTCTGGATTCCTTTTTTAAAATTGGGGTTACATTGCCCATTTGTTAGGGTTGCCATATGTCCTCTTTTTCCAGGACACACACTCTTTTAATGAGTAGAGTCGTCATAGTGAGCCATAGTTAAAAGTAGAAGTTGGCAAATGTGTCCTCTTTTTGCTCTTCAAAATATGACAACCCTACATTTGCTATATTTTACAGCAAAGCTATCCAGAGAACTTTTATCAGTTAGAAAGAACAGAGCAGTACGGTGGACACTAGAGGCTACTGAACCTTATATTATCTTATTCACCAGTTAACACAAAAAGTCCTGCTCTAAAATGAAGCTTCATTTGAGTTTTTAACTGTTTGTATCACATTCTAACCTCTTGTTTTCTCCTCAGTTATCTGGACATGCCTGTGGTTTGTTGGGTTCTGCTTCCTAGCCAATCAGTGGATCAGATCGACAAGCCACTACCTGCTGGGAGCTGGTGCTGCCCGAACCAGCATCACCTTTGCGGTCCTCTCCGTTCCATGCTGGGTGAGTCAGTAAAGTACTCCCCTTTTATTTCAGAGTAACAAGAAAACCTGCTGAGTCAGCCACAATAAGGGGGGGTGTCCCTCCCTGCAGAGTGTCAATAGAAAAGACAAACCCATCTTATCAAAGCCAACGTTGATCCCTTCGAAGAAGCAGGTGGCACATACCCTAGTTATTTAAGGAGATGAGGGTGATGCCATAAGGGGCAGTATTTTTCCTTCTATATAGTGAATGTTATTTATTTTTCTGAAATGTCGTATGATAAGCCTAATCCTCTTTAGCATGTACACGTTTTTTTTTTAATCAGAGAGTGTTTGATTACAAATCAAGAAACAGGCAGTGAAGCTACTTTTTAGCTGGCATGAAGCAGCATATAACAAGACATACAGGTGAAACTTGGAAAATTAGAATATTGTTGAAAAGTGCATTTATTTCAGTAATGCAACTTATTACTTTTTATTTTTACAAATGCTTTCTTTTGGAAATTCCACAGTAATAAAACAAATAGTTACAATAATACAAAAATAAACATCGCTACTACATTCTATTTATAATTGACCTGCCTAACGACAAATAATTACAACTACAATAAATAAAGGCTTGACATATCTTGCTTTGCATGTCATGCATGTATCTCATATATTGGTTTCACCTTTTAAGTTGTGTTACTGAAATATATGCACTTTTCGACGATATTAAAATTTTCCAAGTTTCACCTTTACAAGTCCTTTCTGGGGAGGAAAGGTAAGTGGCTAGTCAAAGTTCAGTTAATACTGAGAAAGTGAGCTCAGGGCAGAGTCAGGCCTAGGCCAGGCCAGTTGTCTTTTGCTAATTGCAGCCTCCAGTTGTGGGTCCTTGGCAGCAGAAGTGCTTCTCTGAGACAGGTGTGTGTGTCATCCAAAGGTGTTCTCTGCAGTGGTGGCTGGTGTGTTTGGCATATGGCAGTGTAAAACATGTGAAAATGTTGCACATAGTACTTCATGGAGTGCAAGGCCTAATCCCTTTAAGCATATACAGGTATACTAAAACTGGAATAAGGCAAACTAGCGCTGTATTACTGCTTAAATGCACTCAGTTTAGAGTTTGTGCATTAGAATGGCTGTCAAATTGATTTACAGTGGCAGAAGAACATTTCAAATTATTCCCAGGAAATGAAAGAAAAAAGAGTAGTTTAGTGTGTGTTGGTCTAACGTCAGCTTTTGGTAACATTGACATTTTTAGAACCATAGAGCAGACAATTCAGATTAGCAGTTCATTGACAGGAATAGCAAATGAAAGAAACAAGACAAATAGATTGTTAGCAAAGTTAATCCAAGAATAAAATCTTGAAGCAAAAACATATTAGGATTATGCAGGTCAGAAAGTTCCAAGTTTCTGCCACTGGCCACCAAGACAATGTAAAGAAGCTAATCTTTCTTGACATTTCCTCCCGCAGAATCATTTGGTTAGAGATGGAGTACTGTACTTACCGTAATTACAAGTGTTGCTAATAGAAACGCACTGCTGAATATGGCTAGAGTAGCTGGTGAATTATAGCCACAGCAACAGTAGCACCATTTTCTTTTAGCTCTTAGTTGATAGCAAGATTTACTGTTTCAATCCAGCTTTGGGGTTAAATGCACCATAAATTGGCCATAAAATTAAAATACCTTGGAATGGCATTAAACATGGCACCACTTGCAAGTAATAAATAAATAAATAAATGAAACCTTCATTGAAAACTTTCATTTTTCAAATAAGTGAGACCCAGGTGGCGCTGTGGTTAAACCACTGAGCCTAGGGCTTGCTGATCAGAAGGTCGGCGGTTCGAATCCCTGTGACGGGGTGAGCTCCCGTTGCTTGGTCCCAGCTCCTGCCAACCTAGCAGTTCGAAAGCACGTCAAAATGCAAGTAGATAAATAGGAACCGCTATAGCGGGAAGGTAAACGGCGTTTCCATGTGCTGCTCTGGTTTGCCAGAAGCGGCTTTGTCATGCTGGCCACATGACCTGGAAGCTGTACGCCGGCTCCCTTGGCCAATAATGCGAGATGAGCGCGCAACCCCAGAGTCGGTCACGACTGGACCTAATGGTCAGGGGTCCCTTTACCTTAATACAGTTTTAAAGAATCAGGATCAAGAATGAACTTCAGTGTACAGTGCATAATACCTACAAGAAAGTTGTTTTTTTTAAAAAAATGTTCCATTAGCATACAGTTATGAGAGTATAATACAATAGTGCAATAATGAGTTGTTAATTATCTGCAAAAACAAATTTTGCAGAAGGTGCAACTATAGCTCATACAACCTATATAGTTACCACATTTTACAACTACATGGTCTAGATAAAATCATGAAACACATGATTCCTGCAATTTTCTGTCATTAGTTCGATCACAGAGGTGGAATCTGCCCCTTTTGTGGATGTCAGCCATAGCAAGCCATCTCAGGTCTGAAGCTGCCTTTCTTTGAATAGTCCCAGGCAAGCTGGCTATGTTTCTTGATTCAATCAGGGTTTGTTAAACTCCAGGCCCAAGTCTACTACAAAGCTACATCTTTCATCCCATCCACTGCATTGTTGGTTGTTTAGTTGCTAAAGAATGCAGGCATTTAAATAGGCATTATCTTCTGTATTTGAAGGCAACACTATTGGCCACAATTTGATTATGATTTTTAATGTTAAATGCAGCCCATCTGGTTACACCAAGACTTGTTTTAGGATTTGATTTGTTGTCTGAGATAGCTGTATCTATGGATTTAAGAAAGGTGGATCACTGTCATTCCTTTACTTGGCAGATAACTTACAAATCAAATCTTTTTGAAAACCAAAAATGCTGCTATTGATATTTCTTGATTTATGGGCAAGGAATAGAACCCTGCATAAGTAGGGATTCCCCTGTATATGTGAAGGGATATGGAATGGGCCACAGACATCACTTTACATAATCTCAAGCTCACAAATGTGTCTCAGTGCATGGGAGAAAGATTGGTTTGTAACTTTTCTGCAGAATGCAGTTTTCACAATTAATTGTGTTGTATGAGCCAGGTGCTATCTTAATGCCATTTGCCGGGTCCTTTCTCTGAAGTATGTGTGTGCTTGTCAAAGAAGAAGAATTATTGTAATATACAGTTACTGACTCACACTTGCATTCATGAAAGGGTTAACCTGAGCTCAAGTTGCCAGTGGGGGTAGAGCTTAGCCCCATTTCTCCCCCCCCCCACTTTCTCTTTCTGCTTTCTGGAACAAGCAAGAAGCCATGTGATCCATGGTTCCCAGTTGAACAAAAACCAAGAGAACAGAATCTCTCTAAAATGGATTTATAAAGCCTGCATCTTTCAAATATAACCAAGTTTTAATGTGCTTTGAGCAATCGCCATTGTGCTCACAAGAAAGTATGGATCTCTCTTCCAAACCTCTATCTCTAACAGAAACCCTTCCCCCAACCAATGTTCATCATTATCTGAGAACGGGCCATCTGAATGGACCCACTACCCTTGCAGGGGGAAATTGCTGCTACCAGTCCAACTTCACCAAATAATGGTCCAACCATGGCAAGAGAGTGCATTGTGCACCCCATCCTACCTTCAGACCATCCCTCAAATCACACGGGGGAAAGACAACTTCAAGGGTGTGTCCTGTCCAGTATGTTGGACCAGTGGTCATTTGAGGTAGCCTCATGGTTGTGAGAGAGTCCCATGCCAGCTCAACAGTAGCCTTCGCTTGGATGTTGAAGTCACTCAGAAGTATTCTCTAGGGGTTCTCCAAAAACTTGGATCTAGAAAATTTGTTATTTGTGGCCCTAGAAGATTAGGAGGAATATCATAGGCAACTAATCCTTCCAAAAGATATATAGCAAGTATATGTACTGTACATATAATAACTAAAATTATGATGCAGGTAGAACAGTTTGGGTCACTTTGATTAGGAAACTGTTCCTTGCTGCTGGTACCTGAAGTTTCTGGTTCATAATTAAGGGAATCCAGCCCATACTCTAAGCCTGATAGAGTGTACATATGGGGTGCCTAGTGTTCCGAGCACATAAAGAGAATACAGTCAAACCTCGGTTTACGTCTACCTCTGTTTGCGACCCGCTTCGGCGAGTGACCGCCGTGGACCCGGAAGTGTTTACATCCAGGTTCCGCGGCGTCGGATGCACAGATGCGATCTGTGCAGCGCGTGCGTGTGCAGAAGTGCTCTATTGGCGCTTCGCGCACGCGCAGAAGCATACCTTCGGGGAGCGACCGCCTCCGCGGAATGGATTGCGGTCGCAAACCGAGGTACCACTGTAGAAAGCACTTGCCTACTCTGCTTTAGTCTTGAGGGCTCAATACATTTCTACCAATTTTAGTAGTGAAGAAAACTGCCTCAGGACTGAGCTCTTTGGTGCATGTTTATTCCTTCATTCCTTGTGGAACTGAGTGACTCACACTTCCCATCAACAAGCTGTAGAATTAATCAGGAGGAGCCTTCATATAGGAGCAGTTGCAGCAGGCCTTAATTTACAATCTGGCACAGAATGAGCCCAAGCAATTCAAGACCCAGTCCAGCCTGCGGCTGGAGTTTGTTAGATCTGGAAGGCTGAGCAGCTAACAAAGATTTTAACTCCAGCAGGGACCATTGGTAATGTCTAACCTGACCCCCTGTCAAGCATAGGGCAATTGAATTCCCTCTGCTAACGGTAGCAGCCCACTAAGTAGAATTTGCAGAAAGCACACCTTTGACCAAAGTCGTATTTTACAACTGCAGTGAGAAACTGGAGGATTTGCAGTCAGGTTTTTTTAATCAATAATGAGGATACCAGTAGATTTAAGGACAGTTACCAAAACACTGAAAACAGAGTTCCCCATTTTGAATCTTTTACAGTGGAAATATAAAATTTCATTTTAAAATATTTGTTTTCCAAGAAAAATCAAATTTGCATATTTTTATAAGATTTTATTAATACTTTTTATTGAGTTATATTGCAAATACATACAAATCAAAAATTTTAAACGTGAAAAGAAAAAAGATTTTAAAAGGTTACAAATAACAAAAAAGAAAAGAAATTTAAATAAATTACATAAACTACAGTAATACAATTAAATCTTAATGAAGGTAAGAAAAAAATCATAGATGGAATAGCGTTACTTCATTCATTATTAAACTAAGACTTTGCAAACCAAATACATACACTTTAAACAGTTACCTCTTACATATCGTCTGTTTTACTAAGAACTAAGAAGCTAACACTTCTTAGGTATTTCATTTTTGATATTCTTGTTCTTTGGCCTTCCATCAGTCTCACAACAGTTCATTATTCCTAATTAAACCCAACTTATCTATATTTCAGTACATCCCTCATCTTGGTACCAGGGAGCTTTTTACCTTTGCAGGGTTATTCTAGACACAGCCAGATCTTCACTGCTGAACCTTGACTCATCAGATATTTATTTAAGTACTCCCATTCTTTCTTAACTGTCTTATTTGACTTGTCTCTTATTATATCTGTCAGCTTCGCGAGTTCAAAGTACTCGCTCAGTTTACACAACCATTCCTTTTTGATGGGTATGGGTTCCTCCTTCCAATATTTAGCCACCAATACTCTTGCTGCTGATGTAGCATAGAGAAATACTGTAGGCTTATTTTATCTTTAGGGAAATTGTTTGTCAAAATTCCCAGAAGAAATGCTTCAGGGTTTTTTTTTTGCAGAAGATTTTATTAATACTCATTGTAATACACTACATTAAAAAACAAACCTAAAGAAAAAGAAGAATGCAAAGTCCTCTCTCACAGGTAGATCTTAACTCTTGTTCAACACAGAAAGAGGTAAACCCTCCCAGCTCTCACCTGGTTTCCCTCTCTTCTCCCAGCCTTCTACCCTGGGAGATCTTCCTTCCCTGCCTTTCACACAGGGTCCTTCACCAACCATCCATCACGGTCATCTGCTTGCAATCCCCTCCTTAACCCAGAGTAGACAACAAGAAGCAAAAGCAAAGCAAATAATGGGGTTGCCATATTTTGAAGAGCAAAAAACAGGACACATTTGCCAACTTCTACTTTTAACTATGGATCGCTATGATGACTCTCACTTTACATACCCATGAAAAAGAGGACATACGAAAACCCTAAGAAAAAGTAACAAAAAGATAAAAGTAATAAAAGAATGAGAAAATAGTAAAGGAATAGAAGATAAAGAAATAAATAGGACTTCCAATTTTCCAACTGTCAGTTGTATGTATAAGAGTCATTCAAAGTACTCAAAATGTTTACTCCAGGCTGGTATCTAACTGTTCCTCCTTCTAATAGGTGATGTTTTCACAGTCTTCTAGTCTGGACATCTGGAATGCATTGATTTTTTCTTCACACAAAATGTCTAAAAGAGTTTCTCCAATTACTATTACAGATAAAAGTCACCAATAGTCTTCCTCCAGTCCAACATAACAACTTTACCTCCAATACTGAAAAACAATAACTCGATCTTTATTCCCTCAATAATCTATTCGCTGTGTCCATATATTGAGACAATGATCCATAGTTATTTACTGTACTTATCATTAATTCACACCCAGATCTGTATATTCCAATTACATTTTCCATTGGCCATGGTTTTCTATTCTACTTCCATTTCCTCTTCTTACATTCTTTTTCCATGTGTTGCCAGAGGCTTAATAGCTTTTCCCTCTAATTTTAGTCCAAATTTAAAAACTTTCTTGGGTAAGTATGTTTAAATCATGCTTTTTGTTCTATTTTATTTTCAGCCCTCTAGTGCTGCCTCTTCTTAAGCCAGCAGTAGGGTCTTATTTCAGATGTGCCTTTTAACCAGCAAACTTGTCATAATTTATAGCAGTTTCAGAAGTGATTGAAGAAAGGGAGGTTTAACTGATCTTTGCCCTAGGGACTGATCCCTAGGGTTATTAAGTGGTGTTTGGGCAATATTTTGATTCTTCCACTCCCTGGTCACTTACCTGCCCAGGTTACTTGAAGGTTCCTTGGTCCCATGATGAGACAGCAGCCCTTCCATAGCATTGGAAATTAATCTCTGTTTCCCCAATGGCTATCATTAATCACCATCTAATTATCACTGTTGATGGAGTTTTGACAGGAGACGTCTAATCAGCCATGATTCTGCTCCCGAAGTCCGAGTCCTTCCCCCAAAATTCTAATACAGTGGTACCTCGGTTTATGAACACAATTGGTTCCGGAAGTCTGTTCATGAACTGAAGCGTTCATAAACTGAAGCGAAGTTTCCCATGCAATGTAATGGAAAGTGGATTAATCTGTTCCAGACGGTCCGCGGAGTACTTAAACTGAAGCGTACTTAACCCGAAGTATGGGTGTAATTGGTTCCGGAAGTCTGTTCATAAACTGAAGCGAACTTTCCCATTGAAAGTAATGGAAAGTGAATTAATCCGTTCCAGATGGGTCCGCAGCATTTGTAAACCAAAAATTTGTAAACCGAGGTGTTCATAAACCAAGGTTCCACTGTACTGTATGCTTATTGAGAAGCAAAATAGTACAGCTGTTCTCTTGCTTACCTAACACAAACACTGTACTAGAATACCATTTTGTATTCTGATATTTGCCTTGCTCAACTGTTTACTTCCTCAAGGCTCACCCACACATCCCTTCCAAGCTTCCTTCATCTCCCAAAACCTGCTTGCCAGTTCCCCAAGAATATAAGCACTCTGTTGGATGAGACAAATGACTTATCTAACCCATTTCCCACAGTGGTCAACAATATGAATTCCTGTAATCTCATTTTAAAGACATTAATTTAGATGCCATCACATCTTGTGGTAATAAATTCCAGAGTTTTTGCATTGTATGAACAAGTACTTTGCTCTATCCTGAACAATTCAGCTTAATCGGGTGACCTCAGATACTAGCATATAAAGGATTTAAAACTCAAACAACTTTCTTCATACCATGCATAATTTTATACACTTCTCTCATGCCTTCTCTTACTTGCTCTTTTCCACCTCTACAATACAGTATACTTTTTGAGATGCAGCGACCAGAAATATATACAATATTCAAGTGTAGCATTAAAATATTAGTAGGGAGGTGTTTTGTCCTTTTCCTAATGATTCCTGGCATATACTACCTTTTCCCCAGCTGGAATATTGTGTAGATTTCTAGCTACCACATCTCAAAAAGGATATTGTAAAGCTAGAAAAGGGGGAAGGGGCAAAGACTAGGGGGTCCTAAAGTTGCAGCAACTCCCTCAGGAATAAAGGTTACCTTTTTAAGGCTGTTTAGTTCAGAAAGCTATCATCATGACCCCAATATGTCTTTCCTGGTAAGTCATTGCCAGTTTATATTTTTTTGTTTGAATGTGAATCACTATATAGTTGCTTGCATTGAACTGTGCTTGCCATTCTGATGCCCAGTCACCAGGCCTGGAGAGCGCATTTTGGATCTGTTTTTACCATTCTGAGCAATTTGGTGTCATCCACAACTTGACTACTTCACTGTTCACCCCTATCTCCAGGTTATTTATACACAAGTTAAAAAGTACTGGTCTCAATACAGATCCTTGGGGGCTTTCTACATCTCTCCGTGAGACCTGTCCATTTATTCCTATCCTATTTCCTGTTCCTTAACTAGTTACAAATTCATAACTGAACAAGTCCCCTGACTGCAAAGTTTACTCTGGAGCTTTCAGTGAAGAACGTCTTAAAACCTGAAAATCCAAGTATACAATGAGCACTGGTATCCCCATAAATATTTTCTTGTCGGCACAAATAACTCCAAAAGATCAGTGAGCTAGGACTTACCTTTGCAGAAATCATGTTAACTCTTCAACTTGTTATTCAATATGCTTGATAATTTTATCTTTAATAATGCTTTCCAGCAATTTCCCCAAAACATATTAACCTTGTAATTTCCCAGATTCCCTCTCCCCCACACCCTCACCCTTTTTTTAAAAAAATGGTGTTAAAATGGCCAATTTCCAATCCTCCAGTATGGAAGCCAATCTTAGGGACCAGTTACAAAATCAGTACTTCTACATTTGATTTTTAAAGATATCTTAAGACGGATAGAATTTCCTCTGAAAAGCCAGATACAAAAAATTATTCTTCATCAGCTGCTTATCCTACTGAAGCATACCTCCAACCCCCATCATCCTGAGGTTCAGCTGCCTCCGTAATTGGTATCCTGCTTCTGATGTATTTAAAGCATTTGTTATTGTTGGGATCAATATTCAGTCATGTCCGTCAAATTATTTTCCCCACCCCATCCCTTATTGTCTACTTGCATTTCTTTTGTCAGTTTGTCTTCCTTTTCATTCTCCACAATTGGGCAACACTTTCATTTTCAGAAGGAAGCTTTCCTGTGGCTAATGACTTTCATGATTCTGTTTGTTAACCATCTTCTTGAAGTTATTGGTACTTTTGTAGTATATGCATTTGAGCCAAGCTTTTATTGTTGAAGATTTGTATAAACTCTCAAGTGCTTTGGAGAGGTCAAACTTTCTTGACTTTTGCTTCAACTTTCTTTTTACCCTCCTTTTAAAGACATTTCTTCTTTGAAGTCAAATATTACTTTGCTGGACATTTTTGGCAATTTTCTTTTTGCATACATGTTGAATTTGATAGTGCTGCAGTCAATGTTCCCAATTGGTTGAACACTTAATGTCTTGCACCATATTGTCCTCACAATAGTTACTTTCTAAAGGCCAATACATCTCAAGTCCATAACTGTGCTGTGGTTTTAATCCACATCTTCTGGAGCTAACCATTGCCCTTCACTTGCTCTCTAAATAGTTTGTGCCATTTTCACAGTTGCATACAAGTGCCTGATCCACCACCTATTCTCTCCCACAGGTGTACCTGGCCTATGTGGCTCTGAAAAACCTGCAGGCTGAGCCACCTGTTCCTTACAAGCGGACCTTGGATGAAGGATCTGTTGCATTGACCACACTTTCATCTTCCACTAGCACTTCCCTTCCCAACAATATGGGTTACCCTGAAAATGTGGGTGTAGCCTCCTACCCATCCACTCCTGTACCCCACCGGCTGACATTAATGAATACTGATGACTAGGCAATTATTAATTTCACAGTAAATAAAAAGGGGATAGAAAAAGAATTTATTGCCAAGCATGAACATTTATTTTATATGTGTAAATCTGTTTCTGCTAAAGTAGAGCACCATGAAAAATAGGGAGACCAACCACCTCCTAAGCACAATAAGGACATGGGGCCACAGCTTCACAAAAGCAGTGGGTGCTCACCCACTCACCGTTCCCATTGTCTAGGCTTGCCCAGCTTCTGCAGCACTATTTGTTAATTCTAGCCCTTTAAAGCCAGGGTTAACTGTAAGAATAGTCCCACATTGCTGCTTCTATATGAACAACTGCACTACTATGGCAGCTGTGCACATGTGTTGTTTTCCAGTCATAAAAAGCCAAAGATATTACAGCCAGGGGACATAACAAAAAAAAGGGAGACAACCTGCATGTGCAGCTGCCACACGTTTTTTCCTCAACTGGATATAGCAAAATGCAGCTATTCTGGCTGCCAGTCCCAGCTTTAAGAAATCAAGGAAATAATGAAAGCACTGGAGTGATATTTGCCCTCTGCTACCCAACTGGTGTGCAGCACTTCAGATACAGTCCTTTCCCCATTGTACTGGTTCAACGCTACTTGTTTAAGCCTTGTGAATGTTAATGTATGGACTTGTGTGAACAATTTTAAGCCTGAACCAGGCTATAGTCACAGATACATCCTGCACTTTTGCTAACTACTTTAATCAAATAGATGTTAGCCACTGAAGGCTGTATCAGTATAGAACCTAGGTAATCCAGTAAAGTTTCTGTATGGTTCCATGAAAGATATAAATTATTAGCTTATATATGTATGCTGACACACAGACTCAAATTTACCTAGTAATTACTACTGAATGTTTCAAGTTGCTACTAGCTTTCTATAGCAAGGAACAACTCCTTAAATATCACAAATATCTGGAAAACAACTGGCTATTTATGATAACCAAAATAGAAACCTAGTGACTGCTACTGGATAATCATATTAAAGGTATAGAACTTAAAACATTACCCAGGCCATTCATTGCCCTATGAATAGTCACTCAAACTATGGCAACTCTTAGGCTTTACTTCTATTTGAAATAGTTTTCTGTCTTTGACGCTGAAAGAAGTTTGAGTGGAAATGCCATCTTGCTCATGTGCATGTCTGCTCAGAAATAATTCCAACTGAGTTCAATAAGACTTACTTCCAGTAAAGTATGCACAGGATTGCAGTATGAGTGCAATTTTCAATATACCCCAATTCTAGAAGAGAAATCATCCATATGTAAAAATCCATCTGCATAAATTACAAATGCAGATTTGCATGTGGGTGCATGTCCTCATCTGCAGAGCTCCCTCGAAGCAACATGCATGACATGTTAGCATAGCATTTCCAAGAAAGAGAAAACTTTTCATACCATTACTTGCAAGTCAGCAATTAATTATTTCCCAAGCTGCTTTCATACCTGAGATTTATAGCATTTTTGCTTAAGACTTTAATCTTTACATATTCATACATGGGAGTAAGCCCCGCTGAACTTGGCAAGATTTACTTTTGCATCAGCACACTGTAAATCGGTCTACAATGCAAACTGAGAGCTTAAGTTGACTAGAACATGCTTTCAATTTATCTTCCATATTCCATCTCACATTAACATTTACATCTGGCCAGAATAGAGGGGCTCAAAGGCCCCTTTTAGTGTCATGTTGAGACACATGACATTTTTGATTGGCTAAGATGAAAGGTAATTTTGCTGAGACAGCAGCATCTTTGAGAACCAGAGAAAAGTGGCAACTACAGAAAATGTGTTTTATTATAACACAAATATTAAGGCTACAATTGTATACAGTCATACCTCGGTTCAAGTACGCTTCGGTTTGAGTACTTTCAGTTTAACTACTCTGCAGACCCGTCTGGAACGGATTAATCCACTTTCCATTATTTTCAATGGGAAAGTTCACTTCAGGTTAAGTATGCTTAACCAATTGTGTACTTAAACCAAGGTACCACTCAACCTGCTAACTTAGAAAGCCCCACTAAACTCAGTAGGTTATATCCAACTAAGCTTTATTCAGAGTAGGCACACTGAAATGAACTGATTGAAGTTAGCCATTTCCATTAATTTCAACGAATCTATTCTGGTAAAACTTAGTTTGATATAAGCCAGGCATCCCCAAATTTCGGCTCTCCAGATGTTTTGGGCTACAGTTCCCATCATCCCTGACCACTGGTCCTCTTCGCTAGGGATCATGGGAGTTGTAGGTCAAAACATCTGGAGGGCCACAGTTTGGGGAAGCCTGATATAAGCCAATGAGTAGAGAGAGCTTCAAGAGATGAGGGAAAGCAGCCACTGTTTTAACAGAAAGCAGCAATACTGTACTGTACAGGAGAATAGCTTGGGAAATGAGGATGAATATGCAGGAATGGGAAACACAAAGATTTCAATACAAACAGGCAACAAAACAGATTTCTTTTTATTTAAATTCCCATCCCTCCCACAAAGGCACTAATTAATTGGGATGATGGTTGTTTGTTTTATTTAAAGTAGATGAGGAATTAACCATCAAATAATATTCAAAATGAATCAAGTGTAAGAATGTATTAGGGTAGTCTTTTCTTGCCAGCAATATTTTTTTAAAAATAGAGAAAAATAATCAGTATCTAAAGAAAATAGATTAAATTTGTAAGTGCTCCTGTTTATCTGGATAGACCCACGGCACTCAGATTTCTTCATAGCTGTGGTCAACCCAAAGCCCAAAACATGAGCACAATGTGAGAGGAGGGAGATGTCCAGTTGTTGTAGCTGTCGTTGTTTTTAAAAATATTTCCTACCTGTGGCAGTTCATTACCAAAATAGAGTCAGGAGTATAGAAAGTGAGGTCAGTGATAAAAAGGGCCCTTGAGAAACCTACCACCTATATATCACCAGGAGTAGTCCTTATAAGCTTGGAGTCCAAGCTGTTGCCCACCTCACCCCTTCTATATCAGTCTCTTGAGCAGAAGGACAATCCATTGTTTTGACCCAAATCACACTCAGGTAAAAGTTCAGGGTGCAAGAAGAGATCAACAGGTGACTTAACTTCGTTGGTAAGAATAAAAAAAAGAAAAAAACCCCAGAAACTTTGTTTTTAACTTCCTGTGAAGGATTCCCCTCATCCTTCTTGGCCAAAGTATCTTTGTCATGTGCTCAGTGTGAACTATGCCGGCAAACTCAACTTCTTGCCTTTTAGAACTGAAGAAAGAAAAGAGAAAAAATAATGTATGAGAATTTTGCTTTGCTATAGCTGTAGAGCTGTTGAAAGTACAAAAATACAACAACCTCTGATAAGGGAAAAATACATTTTCAGCAACCTCTCAGGAAAAAAAGGTGCTTCAACCAGGAATAGTAATTATAGCCTTGAAATTAAAGTAGCACTATAAAATGCATGGTCACATCTGAAAATTCTGCTCATTATATACTACCTATACATATAATAAAAATGCAAGTGTGTTGTCATGCTGCAGTTTGCTTGAACACAGAACACCGCAAACTACAGTGTGACAAGAGGTTGGAGGTGGGAGGCCAAAATTAGCCACAGAGGTAGAGTCAGAAATTCTGCAGCCCCCACCCAATCAACTGCCCTGCTCCACTGCCTGTGTAGTAATGCAATTTGTAATACAATAAAACAGAATGTAAGGGGGGGAAGCAATAATAATACAATCTAAACCAATATACTTAATGTGATGGATATACAATCTCCTGTCTTCAACCAAAAATCCATGGAGACACTGCAGATCACCTGAATGACGCTCATGGCCTGCTGGTCCATGGACCACAACTTGGGAACCTCTGATCTAAGGCAGGGTGTGGGGGTAGTTGGGGTTGGCAGGTGAACCCTTGAGTACCATATATATATTAATAGTGAACTTGTTTCAAGATACAGCAGCCACGTAACCAAAATGGAGCTACTAAGAAACAAGAGGGAGGTAGCAGGCTGGGGAACCATGAGATTTGCAGAAGCAGGGGGAAAAAAATCAGGAAGGGAATCCAAAACAGCCGAATGAGACCTAAGCATGTGCTCAGTGACCACAATATGATGTACATGAAGGGAACAGGACCATTCCACACTGCAATATTTGGTGTGCAAATGTGTGCACACATACACTCAGCCCAAATATACCCTATCATTATCTTTAAAAAACAACAAATGCCTCAGTTTTGAACATCCTACAAGAGATATTCCAAGTCATTTTAGTTATTGAGACAGAAAACCCAACAGGCACCCCTACATAAGTAAAAATACCACAGTAAACTAAATAACTGACAACCAGATGCCTGGTAGGCCAATTCACCTGGCAGAGCTGGACCAGACGTGCTCACAGTATATGGATAAGTTCCTAGCATTTATACTTCTTCATGTGGGAAATATTTATCTGTATCATCTCTTCCCAGTCACAAGGAGAAAGAACTAACAAGCTAATTAATTTGTTGCCTATTTACAATAAGTAAAGTGTCAATAAGTCTTTCCAAGCTACAGAGGTGGAGGCCTGATACTAGCTGTACAGCACCCTCTAGTGATCTTTTAGATAGCAGCACTGCTCATTCAAGATAAAATATGCATCTTCTTGAGATAGACTCCCAACTCATTGTGCGAATTCCACCCCACCCTAGAAGCCTTGAATCCTAGCCTCCCATTTTATCGTATATACACATGAGTTTCCTCCCCTGTTATTTCCAAAATACCTTTTGTAATGTAGAGGTAGAAGAAATCGCAGTAGAGTATGGTTTGCACCAAGCCAGCCACAATGGCAATGAGGTCGAAGAAGCCCTCAAACTGGTAACGCCAAATCCAGTTGAACAAGTAGAGGGCACGGTAGACACCCAAGGCGAAGAGATAGTGACTTGTGATGGTCTCGGCCTCACCTGTCTTACTGACCATGAAGAGCTGTGGCAAGATAGCCACCGACTCCAGATAGATGGAGAAAGTCCAGAGAATCTGGAGGCATCCAAGAGAGATACAATATGATTGTGATTTACATATTACTGATAATGAAGCACAGCTCTGGGCCAGTCCATAATAACCTCAAAGTTGTGCTGCCATCTCAACATTAGCTTGAGGATTTTAAGAAGGGAAAATAGGGAATTCTAGATGCTGAGAAGTGAATTATTTGTACTGTCTAGTATTACATAGTAAGATTCAGGACAGAAATTAAGGGTATACCTGCCTCAACTCATTTTTACATGATTAGCCACTGGAAATACTGCAACGAGTAGATGCAGCCTGCATTAGATTGCCCGAGACTAGCATTTGCTTTGGGTGTTGTGTGCAAAACCTTGTACCTCACTCAAGAGATACAAACCACTCCCTAATTCAGAAATGGAGACCAGATGTCATTGGACTCCAACTCCTATCAGTCCCAGCCATCATGGCCAATGGTCAGGGATGATGGGAACTGTAGTTCATTAACATCTGGAGGACAAATATTCTAGTCCTAGCCATTCTGTCCCTCTGCCCTTCCAATTATAGGAAATGTTTTCCTTTTTTAACAAATTGCATTTCTTTTTTGGCAGAGCAGCATATAGTCTCAGCTACATCACAATCCCATTTGAATGCCATCCAACCCTCACTGGAACTAATTTTGAATAATGAACTTCAGGTTTATTTGTCTGTGCCTAAGCACACAAGTGCAGTTGAACATATTATTTGTTGCTTTAGAAAACAAAACAGCCCAATCCTATAATCCTAAAAAGAGAAAACAAATATATAGAGAATTAGTACCGAGGCAAAATAAGACAAAGTGCAAGAAGTCAATGCCAACACATAAGATGGAAAGATATCCCATGACATAGGTGCCCCTTAGCCAGAACACTAAATGATGCCAAAAGTTGGTGATCCCTGACTGCTCCCTGTGTAGCTTTGCTCCAGGAAACACTGCAGTTTCCCCCACTGCTCAGTTGATCACCCAAGAAGTGGGGGATAGACTAGATTAAAATTAAAAATGGTTGAGCTTTTCGTTTTTTAGGAAACCACCCAAAAACCGTGATTTTCTTGGTTTCCGCAGCTTTTCCCATCACATTGCCATACATCCGATTCAGCAAAATTTTCCCCTTGCGCCATTTTTACACCCCAAAACCACGACATGTCAGGAATTTTCAAGCAAGCCTAGACTAGAGTGAATTTGGTTGCATAGGGTGAAGGGCTTTAGAACGCAGTCATCCTAATAGAGAGAAAGCAGCACAGGATGGTCACCTTTACATGCCTTTCTCTGCATTCAAAACCCCCTGCCTTCCAAACTTCTGACTGGGAGGCTCAATTACACGCGCGGGGTGGGGTGGGGTGTGAAATGCAAAGGGAGGGACATCCCTGCATACCTTTCATCTCCATGGGTTTGTGCACTTGTGCATACACAACTGGACACTGCTGTATGGATGCGTTACTATGTGGACAGGCAGGACTGAATCCTGCTACATTTGCTGGCATGTGGCTCCTACCAACCCCTGCATGTGTGGAGTCAAAAAGATTGCCTTCCCCTGTTTTATGAGACAACCGTTTGGAGGTTTGGATCTTAGTGCAAAACAAGATCAACCTATACATTAAATTACCTCTAGGGGAGTGAAATCATGATTCACTAGGAAAGCTAACACTGCTGTGGGAATGACCAGGAACTCCACTCGGAAGGTGTCATGGTTGCCATCATAGGTAGCTTTGAATTTGTTATAGATCATCCACACTGTGGCATAGGAGCACGCAATATAAACCACCTATAGGAGACAAAATAGATCAAGAGGGATCACTGAGATAACTATCACCCCACCTCCCCAATTCTTAATGTAAACTAGCCCTCCTATAGTCTAATCATGTTATAGAGAATCCCTAGGAAACCTGTCTTAAGGATTAAATAGTCCCTCTCTTATTTCTAGATTCAAAAGCCCTCTTTAGCTTCTAACCAACCTCCCCCATGCACCCCAAGTCCCTTATAACAATGTATTCCCCCCCTTTTCCTTAATTCTACCAGCCTCACATCGAAAAATGGTACACCATGCTTGTAGATCTTCTCAGTACATTCTGTAACTTTTCAGTACTCCTTTTCAAAGTTTTAGTTCATTGTTTTGCTTTTAACCTTCTGGTATAATAATATGCTGTCGTTAAGCTTGTCCAGAAATATGGGGCAGAAAGACTTCAAAGTCTTAGACTATAATTATTCCGCTTAATGAAGTGCCCTGCAGAACTCAAAAGTTTGCTTCCTCTTATATCAACATTTTACAACTGCATCCTGCACACACATATCTGGAAATAAGCTTCACTGAGCTCAGCAGGACTTACTTCTGAGTACAGTACAAAGGCTTGCACATGTCACAGTTGAACAGCGCAACTCTACCTAGTCAGAAGTAAATTGTATTGAGTTCAATGGGGCTTACTCCCAGGTAAGTGGGCATAGAATTATAGCCCGCCTTATCCTATCTCCTACTATTGTAACTGACTGTGGTGTCAAGGTGTTTCAGGCGGAGTGAGGGGTAGAAGCTGAGAACAAGGCCTTCTCTCCTACCTAAACATTTCCCTTTCTCTCTGATTTATGACAGACCCACACTTCATCCAAGCCTGTTATCCTCTCCTTCCACCCATCTAACCCATTGTCGAAGCCAGTACCTTCATGGAGGTGTTGTACAAGGAGATGTAGTTGGTGAACAGGTCAAGGTACCGAGTGGTGAAGACAATGGCAAAAAGAATTTGGCTCTTCCCAGAAATCCCTGCACAGAGAAGCACAGGGAAGTGAAACTCAGAGATAACCACAAGGGTTCTGTGAAATAACAAACGTTTAAAGTAGCCATGTTCATTCACAATAATTTTACTTACACACGCATACTCTCTCTCTCTCTCTCTCTCTCTCTCTCAAAAGCAATATAGTAATCAATATATTTATTAGGATCAACTAAAAGATAATGAAGAATTAAGCAAACTCTTTAGGATTTCACCATCCAGCATCACAACCGCTCAAGCCTCAACACAAAAAATACATACCGTAGGCATACAACACATAGGCACATAATAAAAACAATCCAAAAGAGCTACAGAGGCAGGATGGTAGTGTGCTGTGATGCATCTCCGACTGGGCCTAATGCATGATATAATCCACGGCCTTTCCCAGTTCTGCCCAGCAGGAGGAAGTTTCCTATTCAGGCCTTAGGAAATCCACACATGTGCAGGGCCCCTGGCTTCCCTCCACCCAACCCTTTTACTCTCTACAGACCACCTGGCACCACCCAGACAACTAGAAAATCAGATTCTATTTTTTTTCAGGAGGAGGAAACCGAATAAACTTTGCCAGTCTAATCTGAACTATCTTCCACGTCATCATCCAGCCTCTGTCAAGCTCCATGCAACCAGCTTCTCCCCACTGAATTCCACAAAGGATAAAATTAAAACTTCCACTTTAATCCCCCCTCATTATAGCTTTCTTCTCCACCCCAAAAGCCAATTAACCCATGCCTGGCCAGGATAACTATGCTACTTTGGCGGGGGGGGGGTATCCTTTCCTAAAAGCAAGTTTCATATACTATGTTTTAGTTATAAAGCATTGCTATAAAAGATGGAAACAGAAACCCACAAATGAATGGTGGATCTCCTTTTAAAGGACAAGTTGAATTCAACACAGATACATAGATCCTACACATAGAAAAAATTACTCCACAATCAGTCACCAGCTTTAACAAAATCATTTTTTTCTGTAAGGAAAACTCCCAAACACATTTAGGAACATAGGAAGCTGCCTTATATGGAGTCAGGGGCATCGTTCAAGAGAAAGCATACTCACAACATTACAGTAGTAAAGTTCCTTAATTACTGAAGTTTATATGAACTCTTAAGATGATATGGAAATGGATGTTTAAATCTACTATCTGAAGATAGTACTATCTACTACTACTGTACTATAATTTTTTAAAATGATAAAGGGGGGACATTTTCGTATCTTTTAAGATTGCAAAATTTATGCAGTTACTTAAAAGTGATCCTCACTGAGCAGTGGGGCATGACTTCAAGTAAACATACATAGACTCAAGAGTCTGTACGTAGTTTGAGAAGGAACTATTTAGCAAAGGAAAGGTTTAACAAATAATAACCAGCTATATGGTTCTGCATTCCTTATGAAAACAGATTTTGTTGTGCATGATGTTTCAGCGACAGAGAAGAAATAACTTTTCTATTATCAAAACCCAGTATCACATTTTTAAAAATTACATTTCATAAATCTCCAAGTCAGGAAGAAAACAGAATTGCAACAGGACTGTCTTTCAGTTCCTGAAATACAAACCTGGAAAAAATAAAGGGAAATTGCTTAATTTTAATAACCCGATAGCTAAAAAGTAAAGCTAAGTTGTCACTATGCAATTCTGTGACAGGTTACTCAGAAGTAAGCTCCAGTGGGGCTTACTTCCTGGTAAACGTGCATATGATTGTAGCCTTCAAGGGAAAGGAGAATGAGTAATTGCATGAGTAAATTACAAGCGTAAACTAGTCAATTACAGGTTGTCTCCCATTGTTACGTGATCACTTTCAGGCCGAGAATAAATAACATTTTACATTCCCACATAAGAGGGTGAGCAGCGGAACGCCTTCTTTCTTACCAGCACATGATCTTGTCTTCCAGATCTTCAGCAGCAAGATGATTATAGCTAATAGATGAGAGATGTCTCCCAGGAAGCGGAATACATTCATGGTGTTCCGGGTGTGTTGTGGAGAGGTTTGCTTAGCTTCCTAGCGGGAAATCTGCGGAGAAAGTAGACGAATATAACCTTTGGGAGCAGGAGCAGATCCCAGGAGGATGGGGGTTGGTAGTGTGTGATCGGGAGGAAAAGAATCTTTATAATTATTGTTTCTTCTTCCTTTTTGATCTAAGTAAGCTGGCGTGTGTGGATGTAAGGATTCTTGGGAAAGAAGGCCACAAAAGGGGGAGGAGGAAGTCTCGCCACACCCACAGCTGGGCTGGGTTAGGCAAGCTGGAGGGTTGGGACTCGACTGAAGAAAGCAGCGAGAGTTCCAACTCCTATTTCTGGCTTCCGAGCGGAGGGGCGGAATCACTAGCTTAGGGAGGTCAGAAGGGTGTTCCAGAGCCTAGAACGGAAAATTCATAATAAACACCAGCAGCAGATAATAGTTTACATGCATATTGAAACGGGGGGAGGAGCATGGACGACAGACACACTTTTGGTAATCTCCAGGCATCAATATTGGTGACTACATGCTTGAGGTGGTAGACGATTTTGTCTACCCGGGTTCCACCATAACCAGCAACCTCTCCAATCGACGCTGAGCTGGACAAGCGTATTGGCAAGGGAGCTATGACAATGCCAGCCTTCATGTCATGTTTGCAGACACCTTTGTAATGCAAAGATGGTCTTGTACCTGAAGCCACCTCCCCATAGAACATGTCCCTGGGGATCCTGCCATCTTCCATTTTGTGGACATGACCAAGCCAGCAGAGACGTCGTTGAGACAGACGTGCAAACACGCTGAGAATGTGAGCTTGGGAGAGCACATCATTGTTTGAGACTCTGTCCTGCCATGTGATGGCCAAAATCTTCCTGACACAGTGCATGTGGAAGATGTTGAAGCATTGCTCCTGTTGTGTGTTAGTGGCCCACGACTCACTTCCATAAAGCAGCATGCTCAACAAGTAAGCCTAGTCGACCTTCATCTTGGTATTGAATGTAATAGCATCACATTCTCCCATACTCTTTAGGAGAGGCGAGCCAATATCAACTCCGCCCTGTGGGAATCCTTTGCAGATGACTGCAGTGCCTGCAGACCAATGACCACTGGGAGGAGCACAGAGAGAAGAAACACCGTGGTGCATCTGCAATAGAACAACTTCATCTACCCCAGATGCAACAAAACATGTCTCTCCTGTATCAGTCTCTACAGCCACCACCACTGTAACTGTCCAGCGATTTGACTTCACCCCCAAAGGTGGTGGTCTTCCAAGACAGACAGATGCCAACCAACCATCTGATCCACCAGAACAGGGACTGGAAACCTGTTGCGCTCTAGGGGTTGCTAGATCACCACCCCCATCATCCCTCACCCTTGGCCATGCTAGCTAAGGATAATAGGAATTAGGAGTCCAACTGGAGAGTTACAGGTCCTGTCCCTCCTGCATTGCAGCCACTTCCCATCCCAGTAATCACAAGAGCTTGTTCCAATCCACTCTCCAGAGTTTGTGTTTGGTAGCATTCTGTCTTTCTCTTTCTGTGCTGTGGGGAAGGGGTGGCAGCTCAACTAGGAGAGAGGTACATACTGTAATGTTACTGGGTATGGAGTCTCAATAAGTCTTTAGGAAGTGAGCAGAAAAAAACTTGGCTCTGGTAGGGGCAGCTGTGCTTCATAGGAGGCCCTGAGCCCAGCAGAGGGCGCTGTTGCCAGCCAGTGGAATTTCTGCAAAACTACAAAGCTCCCCAAAGACCTGCCCTTTCCCCCTCAGTTATGATGGCATTTTGGTAATAAAAAATTAAGCTAGTTTAATTGTCTTGATGTAGCCAGTTATTAAGGGTGATGCGCACGCACGCGCGCACACACACACACATCGGATATGTCTGCATATATCTGTTCCTGTCCTGTTGGATGTAATTTTTGCTGCCCCCTCCCAATTTTCAAATTTAGATACTTGATGTAAAATATAATATTAAAAGTGGTTTGGAACAAACAGTTCAATGAAAATTACAATCATAATCATAATATATGTCGAAACAAAAAAATTCCTTCCAGTAGCACCTTAGAGACCAACTAAGTTTGTCATAGGTATGAGCTTTCGTGTGCATGCACACTTCTTCAGATACACTGAAACAGAAGTCACCAGAGCCTTATGTATAGTCAGAGGGTGGGGAGGGGTATTACTCAGAAGGGTGGTGGGAATGGGTGATTGGCTGATAGGAGTGGTAAACCTGTTGACAACTGTTAACGACTGCAATTGGTCTTGCAGGAAAAAGCAAGGGGTGAGATGGCTAAAGAAAGCTTATCATGTATAATGAGATAAGAATCCAATGTCTTTATAAGAATTAATAATAATAATAATAATAATAAATAAAGAATAATAATAAAGACATCTATCCCCACCCTCTGACTATACATAAGGGTCTGGTGACTTCTGTTTCAGTGTATCTGAAGAAGTGTGCATGCACACGAAAGCTCATACCTATGACAAACTTAGTTGGTCTCTAAGGTGCTACTGGAAGGATTTTTTTATTTTTTGTTTCAACTACGTCAGACCAACACGGCTACCTACCTGTACATAATATATGTATACAATACAACATATATACACGTAGTGGGAAGTTGCAGCGAATCATGTCTTCCCACCACATGCACATATAGCATATGTCACATGTTTAGAATCATAATACAAGACAATCTATGCACACTTCACATAAATGCCTAGGCAGCAGTGACTCCCATGCAGGAGTTTCATCATTTGTGAAGTGTTCCTCACTTAACAGTGCCAAGCAGAGAGGGTACCGCAGGGGTTGTCAGAACAATGACTTAAAACAGAAGGCGAGAGGCAGGGGGTGTCAAATTTTGGTGTTGCACAGGACACCACTGAAATTTGAAAGCCCAAAGTCCGCCACTGCTGAATCCCACACCAAAATATTGAGAGTCTGGAAGCACCCCTAAAGAGTGAAAAAGTGGTTTGTCTTTTCTTCATTGGCAGTCTCCTTTGTGGACAACAGAGGGCAGTGTAACCTCAAGATTGGTATTTAGTCCCTTCCTGTTCACACTGGGTTGTTTTTTTTAAAACACTTTATCCACAGGTGGACATAACTCCATATCAGTTGAAGAGTGTTTAGGGACATGTTTAAAAGCTTTGAAGACAACTACAGCTGTGGATGATTTCTGCATTTCTCACAGTGCTGTGAGACTTTCTGGCCCAGACATTCATAAAACAGGCAGCTAGGATAAGTCTGCTCTAAATCCAGCGAGCGCTTTCTTCCTCCCCAGTTTGTACTGTCAGGTTTGTGGATGCTGAGCCTGGATTTGACAAGACCCTGCCTAACTTGTGGCATCTCACTACAGTGCTGTAGCTCCACATTTGAGCAGTTCTACTCCAACAAATTGGGGCAAATCTTTCACCAAGTCAGACCACTGATCCATCAAGCTCAGTCTTGTGCTAATTGCCAGCTGCTTGTTGGGATTTCTGAGAGCAGGGTCTTTCCCAGCCATACTCGGAGCTGCCAGACATCAATGGGACTAGGACATTTTATATTCAATGTGTTCCTTCTGTCGCTGAGCTACAGCTATTCCCACCCCCACCCCCAGTTGCTTCCCTTGCTTTCTTCAGAGGTGCCCATCTGACCAGTAGTCTGTGCCTCTGGTTTTCCATTCAGAAAGAATGTATTCAAGGTCCGAGTGCAAGTTGTGGTAACCAGGCCTGTAGTTAGCCGAAGCGGAAGTCATCTGGTTCTGCATGCAGATTTAGCTTTGTCTTCTCCAGAGCAAGGGTGGCATGTTTTGCGGCCTCCAGATTGTTTGAATCCTGACAATCCCATCTTTCTTTTTTGAAGAGACAACATGATTTTAATCGGGCTGTTGAAGCATTCAGGCAAATCAAAAGACTCAGGAACACAAATCTCTATTCATACAAGGACAATTCACATTAAAAGCGTCCCTTTTTCCCTCTTTTTCATTTAGAGGGTTGCAAAGAAATCTCCAGAGAATGAGATGATGCCCTCCCTCCCCGCTGTTTACCCTGTCCAAGTTACTGACCTATTGCCGCCTTACATCTTTTTTCTTGCTGTTCAAGTTATGCTATTTCCAAGATTAGCATAAAATAAGCACAGCACCCCTGTTGACTGCTGCTTGGCACCTGCCACATCCACATAAACTGTATGAAAATGATATGCATTTAAAATGTGCCATTAGCACTGGCTCTCCAGCTCACGGCATGTTGTTTTCCATCTGGTCCTCAGAGGTGAACAAACAAACCAATTCCACCCTTCCTGTGGAACTGCACAAAGGGTAAGAAAGCTTGGAATGGGGGGAAGCCAAGAAGCCTAGCTCCAGAGAAACCCTGTCCCATCTATAGATTAATTAACAAAATGCTAGCCTTCCCCTTCTGATCATCCAAAGAGCCAGCACCCCCCTTTGTGCCTCCTCCTGCCATCCCCCCTCCATGTTCCGACTCAGTAGACTGCAGACTCTTGCATGGCCAACCCCCAACTCTCCCCTCACTGTATAGCTCACTAGGTTCTTCCAGTGAACCCAAAAATCCTGCTTCCCAGGGCATAATAGTTATTCTGGCCTCATTCGTGAGGAGCAGAGCGTATCCGAAAAAGCAATTAACAAAGTATTTAAAAAGCAGGGAGACATGAATTTCACTAGGCAGCAACTGCCAATGGCAACCACCATGGGGTGGGGAAGAGGAATAAATGAATCACTCTCTTTCCCATTCACTGCCACAGAGACCCCCAAGGCCAGATGGTACCACTTTCCTCCTCATATAGGGGCAATAAACATAATGGGCCTTCCTTCCCTTCATCGGGAGCCAGCTTCCACCTACCACATCCAATACCTCCCAGGAAATGTCCCTGCCAGGTGGGGGTGGAAGAGGAGCACACACCATTTTGAGGGAGGGAGAATTGAGGACCTTCAGGGGCTTGTGAGGGCTGCCTCCTGCATTAAAGCAAGGGATGTCTGGAATCAAAATATGAGAGGTTTTCTGGGACTGAGTCAAATTTGGTGGGCCAAAGCAGGGGAATTTTGAGTGCAGGGCTTCCAGGACGTATCTTGTGATAGGGCTCA
Organism: Zootoca vivipara; assembly: GCF_965207765.1. Lineage (NCBI taxonomy): Eukaryota > Metazoa > Chordata > Lepidosauria > Squamata > Lacertidae > Zootoca > Zootoca vivipara. The sequence continues at coordinate 36,570,439 of NC_142595.1, forward strand.
GCCAAGCCTCAGCCCTAGAGCCTGTTGTCAATGCAAGGTCCACCCTGGAAGAGTGAACAATAGAGAAATGGGCCTCTAAACGTTCTTCCCTAAATCCTGAGCAATTGCAGCCTGCCTTTACACAGCCTGCCTCAAGAAGTGAGGCTTCTGGGGAAGATAAAAGTGCTGAGGCTCAAGTCATGTCAGGTTAAAAAGAAAAAACCTGAAGGCATGCAGGTGAGCGCATGTCATTTGGATCAGCTGGAAGCCTGGAATTCCTGAGTGGAGAGGAAGAATCAAAACAAAGAAGCCAAGCGATGTACACATCAGGAACAAAGTCGTTCCAGATAGGCTTGAGTAGTGTAACGTTTCATTACACTTCCAGGTGTCGCCTGGGATGTACATTTTCTAGCCTCCACCTTGGTTGTAGGCCTGGCTTTTTTTTGATGGTTGTTGCACCGGCTGCTGCTGTGGCAGTTTTAATTGCGTTGGAATGATTAGGGGGCTCAAGTGAGAATGTTGCACATCTTCTGTAACATGATGTTCCCACATCTACAAAGAACACACTGTTCCTGCACAAGCTCCCATACTGGAGCTGGAGAGAGAGAGAGAGAGAGAGAGAGAGAGAGAGAGAGAGAGAGAGAGAGAGAGAGAGAGAGAGAGAGAGAGAGATAGGAAAGAGGAGAGGGATATGAAAGAGGAGTGGGGTGCAGGGAGAGACTGAGGAAAAAATGTGTATGCAGGAGTCTCTGGATTCAAGCACCTGTGTGAATGGGGAGCATAGCTGCCAAGTTTTCCCTTTTCTCGCGAGGAAGCCTATTCAGCATAAAGGAATTTCCCTTAAAAAAAGGGAGAACTTGGCAGCTATGATGGGGAGCACCTGGCAAATGTGTATGAAAACACGTGCAGATTAGTACTGTATATTTATCTTCACACTGTATACACATCTACTTGTGTCTCGTTTGCCCTGGGTGAAATCGAGAGCCTAAAACATGCTTTCATAATAATTGTATAATGTGTGTATCACAAACCTGTGGATTGTTCTGGTGAGCGTTTGCTTGTGAAAAAGTTGTATCTGCAAGCAAATGTTTGTGCACAGCAGGGAAAGTGTATGATTGTGTGGCTCTTGGTGTAATCCCACAAGATAATTCTTCTCACATTTTCAGTTGGGAGCTTTTTAGTTCTGAAAAAAAGGAAGGTGGGATAGGACATGAGAGAAATTCATAAAATTATTAACTGTGCAGAGAAGAGGAAATTCTTAAGAACAGAACTCAAGATCACCCAGTAAAACTGTTCAGAAATTGGTTCAAGATTGGTGCCAGGACATCTTTTTTTCCAAACAGCTCATATTTCACCTATGGAGTTCACTACCATATGAGGCAGCAATGGCTGTTACCTTAGGATGCTCTAACAAAAAGTCTGATTAGACAAATAAGTGGAGTTTAGGGTCAGCAACAGCTTATTTGTCATGGCTGTGAAATGGAACCTCCATATATAAAGTATACCTCAGAAGAACAGGGGCTGGTGACATCAGAGAGGAAAGCCACTGCCTTCATGCCCTCCTTGTGAGCACCCAGCAGCTTTTGGCTTGCCTGCTACTGGGAGCAGGATGCTAAACAGAAAGGATGCTGGTTTGGTTCAGCCTGGCTATCCTCCTCCTAGGATTGGGGCATATTCAGCCCTCAATATATACATACTGTACCTGAAAATGTAAAAATAAATAAATATGTGTGTATGACTGTGTGTGTGTGTTTCTGTATCAACATAAATTTCCCCCAGGGGTGGTTTTTTTTTAATGAGTGGCTTAGTTTTACACCTGTGTGTCAGTAGATATTTATCACAGCATGTACATGTGTGTTGGACAGGTGGATCTGTATGCATGCACAGCATCTTAGACACCCATCTTCTTAGACACCCATCTCCAGTCTTAGGCACACCACCAGTCTCAGCCATCTCCAGTGTTAAGACACCCCACTTCCCCTCAATGACTCCCCAGTAGCTCCCCTTTAAACCACTAGAATATTCTACCATGCTGCCAAGCATGATTCCAATGTGGGCTTTTTCTCTTCTCTGTCTGTAAAAGAATACATATGGGAAGGAAACACACAAGTGGGGTGTGTGTGGAAATGGTACGTTAGAATACAGAGAATCCACAGGGAATTTCCAGGAAAGATCTGTGAGCAAACACAAGCAGGAATTGTGTCTCCTACTCATGAATTTTGCCTGCCAAATGTACTTGAATTTAAAAATCTGACGTAAAAGTATCTGTGTTCCTGCTGGCCCCTGATCATGGATTTTTCCTTCATGTGGATTAATTCTGATGTCAGGCTCTTCCTTACCTCCACCCCCACCCCGAGTGCTCAGAACCTCAGTTCCCAACACCCCCTGCTGCTCTAGTCCCCTGTCACCTCACTGCTGCTACTCAGAGAACCCAGGAGTCCTGCCCTCCTTCCCTATGCTATCCCATTACCCCCCATTCCTTTCCCTGAAGGGAGGACAGATCTCTCTCATTAAAGGCAGCTGGAATCCTGGTGCTGGACATTTTCATTCTCTCTTGTGTCTATTTTTCTCTCTCTTTCTTCCTCATTCCCTTGTTCCCTGCCAGCAGAAGTCGAGTGTCATGAATAGAGAAGGGTTCCTTTGTTCCTCTGAGCTGTTCTGCTTTCCCACTGCTGCTAGAACAACTCAGCCAAAATGCTCCCCGTTTTGTGGTATCTGTGTTTCAAACTTCCCAGCCCTAATTCTATGGTTGCAGCTGAAGCCGTGCACTGTGGAAGAAGAAGAAGTGGGGCAGGGGGACACAAGTGAGAGGGAAATAGGCATCTCTCAACAACCTGGAGGTAGCTGCATCTTAGCTCAGTGGTGGAGCATCTTCTTTGCATGCAGAAGGTCCCAGGTTCAATTGCTGGCATCTCCAGGTTAGGGCTGGGAGAGAGCCACTGCCAGTCAACTTGGACAACATTGAACTAGATGTGCAAATGGTTTGGCTCAGTATAAGGAAGCTAGAAAAAAAAATCCCTGGAGAAATAACTGATCCCACCAACAGCAGCATCAAGGAATGAGGGTGACACCTCCATACTGTTGTGAGTTTGGGGAATACTACATTTTTTTAATTAGCCAGGCAAGGGCCATAATGGCTCCTAGGTATGGGTCCTTAGTGTAATAAAGGAGGTTGCTCTGTGCCAGAGGGCAAATGGGTTGAGTATGTGAGCTGGGCTAGAGGCAGGCAGAAGCCTGAGAGTGAGAACCATGCTTGATTTCTGCTTGAATCCAAGGCTGTGACAATGGGAGAAGCAAGATCTCCTGCGCTGTTAATGCTGTGAGCCCCTCCATCATAGACTCAGGTTGTATACATGTGTATACTGTATAAACCATATACCCTAAAGACAGTCTCTGCTGTCCCTCATTCCAAGGAAACCAAACCCTGGATAGACCCCTGGAACCCCTGAAATCTCGCACCGCTTGGAGACTAGGGTGGCGTGCAAACTATAAACAGCTACCCCAGCCTGCCAAAAAAGCTTCTGAGTTCAGTGAGTATTTAGATACAGTATAGGGACTGGACTGGAGCCAAGCAAGGCTTGGTGCTAGAGAGGAGGAGATAGGTGAGTTTCACAGCTTGTAAGTTTTGGTGAAGGGAAGGGAAGCAAGGGTTGGGTTGTTGTTTTAAAAAACGTTTTTACGAAAAAGCATTAAGATGGTAACTTTATGTAAATATAAATTGCTCCCAACCCTGTATTGATTAGATTGCTGTTTATCCTGCTCACTATTCCAAAGCAGTGGGTCCAAAACTCAAAATATATTCCAATCTCAGGTTAAAGGTAAAGGTAAAGGGACCTCTGATCATTAGGTCCAGTCGCGGACGACTCTGGGGTAGTGGCGCTCATCTCATTTTACTGGCCGAGGGAGCCGGCGTACAGCTTCTGGGTCATGTGGCCAGCATGACTAAGCCGCTTCTGGCGAACCAGAGCTGCGCATGGAAATCCCATTTACCTTCCCGCCGGAGTGGTACCTATTTATCTACTTGCACTTTGATGTGCTTTCGAACTGCTAGGTTGGCAGGAGCAGGGACCCTCACCCCATCGCGGGGAGCTCACCACGTCGTGAATCCCCGTCACGGGGATTCAAACTGTCGACCTTCTGATTGGCAAGCCCTAGGCTCAGTGGTTTAGACCACAGCGCCATCTGTGTATTTAGCAAACTCAAACAGCAATGTGTGAATTATCTGAAAGGAACAACATCTGCACATAGACACAGATATACTCTCTTCCCAAAACAGATGAGGAATACTTTCCTGCACTGAATAATTACTATACTGCACCAAAATTGTGCCACTTTTTATAGCATGCTGCTTCTGTTAACATGCCAAAAGAGTAGCATCTTGATTTAGGAAGTAGAGAGGTCTCCCACATCCACCCCTTTTATTCCATATGAAGAGTTAACGTTGGAGTTTTGAGCATCTCTGGTACACAAGGGCTCTGCCCCAATGCAAGGGAATTATTTTTATTTATCCTTACCATTATATTTATGGCATTTATATACCATCCTTCTTTTCATTAGAGCCCGGGTTAGGCTGGATCCCCCAAGTTCCCCTCCACCCCACACATTTTATGAGTCAGATATCAAACAGCTACAACCAGTAAGAAAGTTTTAGAGGAATAAATTTGTAGTCCGAGCCACAAGATGAGTAGAGACAGAGGTGGCTATCCAAGTATGAGACTCTTCAGAATCTCAGGGGTCAAAAGTGATGGAAACTCAGGAAATCAGAGACCTGGATTATTTCAAAAGGACTTGCTTTTATTCATATTTGCCAAAGCAATATTGGCTGTTGCAAAGTTCTGGAAAGCCCCCATCTCCAATATGTTTGAAACCTGATACCAACAGATTTGGTTTTTAGCTCTAATTGAAGAACTGGCCGTACATAGAACTACACATATACGTAACACCTAGATTGACAACTTCAATATGTATTAGTCTGGTTTTATTACAAATGCAGCTACCGTATTAAAGAACACAACCAACCACTCTCATAGCCGTAGCCAGGATTTTTGTGAGGGGGCAGAACTGACATGATTGGTCAGTTAGTTAATTATTTTATTGTTTAACTTGATCCGGGGGGCAGCTCCCTTGGCTATGTCCATGACCACTCTCCACACATGGATTGCTATGGCAAGATGCCTTGAGATATCAGATATTTTCAAAATCTGATCTTTTCACATAGAAAACAGTTTTTGTACTGAGTGGGGGTTGTGATTTCTTTGTTAGTGTTGTTTTTGTTTTGTTACGGTATATACAAAAATAAACAATACACATATGTAAAGAACTATAGACAGCAAGCTCTATAGGGCAGGGACCTATTCTCTTTATGTTTCACATTGATATATAATAATTCAGCTATTGACTAGCAGCCATTGACTTTACCTGCCATGAAATGATTTTAAAAGGAAACTGTGACCCAGAAATTACTATTTTCAATTTCCAGCGGAGGATTTTGGGGTGGAAACTGTGTCAAAAAGGAAACAGAGATCAATGAGAACAAGAAGTGGGCCATTCTAGCACTCCATAGAAAATTCCAAAGGGCAATTGCTCTTCAGGCCTGGAAGCATGGGGGCGGGAAGGCACCCAAAGAGATTTTGCAACTAGAGTAAGTGGAACACTGGGTGGAACAGACCCGAGTTCCAGTAAAATTCCCTCAGGGTGTATGAAATGGGTGAATTTTGCATGGCACCCGTGCCTCCCTGACCAACTCACCTGGGTCCAAAAAAGAATGTTTGGTCCTGGGTCAAGATGGTCAGGGAAGCTGAAGGTGGGCTTGAGGTGTGTGCACCTTCTCTTAGTGTGTGTTTTGGCTCACTCACTTGATTCACCTGGAGCTCTCCTGCAAGCACGTTGGCAAGAAATCTTGGCAAGCGGCAAGAAATCTCCCCTTCTCTCTTACTCTCTGCTGCAGCCTGGATTATATGGATGAAGGGTAGAGCTCAGTTGGTAGAGCGCAAGACTCTTAATCTAAGGGCCATGGGTTACAGCCCCACGTTGGGCAAACGACTCCTGCAATGCAGGGTGTTGGGACTAGATTACCCTCGTGGTCCCTTCCAGCTTTACAATTCTATGAATGGTGTATGTGTGTGCATGTGGGGAGAGGAGGGTTGGACTTCAAGAGTCTTTGCTTCCCACTATCTTCTTGATCCTTAGGGGGCAGGTGCTGAATCACATTACAAATGGCAGGTGGGAAGAGTTTAGAACAGTTTTGTGTATGTAGTGCTGGCTGGGTTGTAAAAAGGGATGGTGCATTTCTCTTGGGCAGAGCCAGGGAAGCTGATGGCTTGGAGGGAAGTCCACAGCTCAGTCGTGGAGCAGTGCAGAATGTCCCACGTTCAATCTCTGGCATTTCCATAGAGGGAAATACTGGGAAAGACTTCTGCTGGATTCTGAAACCCTGGAGAGTCAACGGCGGTCAGGACGGAGACATGTTCCTTGCAACCCACCCTGAGTCTTTGAAATAGGGTGGGCTATAAACCCACACAAATGACAGCAGGGCTTCCCTACCTTCCAACTGTTACCGCCAAAAGATCGAACACCAAACAGGATTCTTTTGCTCCCTCCCCAACTTGGACTAAACCTGCCTTTGTTGTCAAATGGCTTCCCCGGCTCTCCGTGGCTCCTGCACTTCCTCTTATACTCCGCCCCCATCCCTCCCGCCTCGCTCCCCAGGCTGCCAACAGAGAACCAAATGGCAGGTGGGGACCTGGCCGTGCAGCGCCCTCTAACGACGCCCGGGCCTGTACTACCACAGCCATTTATTAATTTATTTGACTTCACTTCTTCTCCCATCGGCGGCTGTGTGACAAGATCTCCCCTGCTTGGCTTCTCATAGCCCTGTGATGTCTCTCTCCATCCTGCGTGACGCTACAGGGACAGAACCAAAAAACCTGTTCTTACTGCCTACCTTTGGTAACACGGGATCTGTATGATCTTTTTCACTCCCTTCCTCTCCTTTTAAAAAATGCCTTCTCCAGTCTCCATCCGTCCTAAGCATCTCTCTACAGTCTTCATGGCAGGGTGGATGGCAGCCAAAGGAAGACTGGCATGATCCCTCTCTTCTCCGCCGCCCCCCTCCACTCTTCTGCAACCCGGCTGGCTCGCCTTCTCATCGATGCTAAGCAATGGGCAAGCTATATTTGCATACATCCCAATGATTAACCATATGCAAATCATGTGGTCTTTTTACCTCCCCCCCCCCTGCGGGGTCGCCTCTTTCTTTCTCGCTCTGGGTCAGTTCGCACCTCTAATGCTGTGGGCACGTTGAGAAGGCAGCGGAGGGAGGGAGGGATTTTTGCAGGCAAGTAAGCGGAGACTGTCAAACTTCACCTTCTCTCTGCGTTGCATTTCCACCTCGGCCTCCTCGCGTGGCCGTGGTGGGAGACAGACCACATCTCCCACGCAGAGGGGGCGACCCTCCTCCCCCGGTGTGGGTCACCCCCTCAACAACACCCCTTGATTCCCCCTTGATCCCGGCCTCTGCCAAGAAGACCCACGGCTCCTAGCCTCACTTCAGTCGGAGGAGCCAGGTTGGTGCGTGCCGGCTCGCTTTCTTTTTCGCGCGCGCGCGCGTGGACGTGTGTGCGCCCCCCTTACTTTTGAGAAGGGATCCGGGGAAGCCAGGGATCCTATCCAGCTCCCCGCACCCCCCCCCCCCACCAGCGCCTAGGACTGCAGCGCTGTGCTTCGCCTGCTCTGCCTCGCTTTGCAACCTGCCTCTGCCGTGGTGCTGGTGGGGACGTGGTGTTGGTGCGGAATGCTAATGACCCTCTCTGGTTTGTGTGCCTGTGTGTCCGTGTGTGTGTGTGTCTGCGTGTGTGTATCTTTGCCTTGCGCGAGAGGGGAAAAGAACAGACGACGTGGTCTGGTCTGCGTTAAAGGAATAAAAATATATCAGTGCCCGCTCGCCCCCCCTCCTCCCCATGCGCTTCTCTTCACCTCCCCCTTTTTTTCTTTTTTGCACCGCCGCGTGTTTTTTTAGAAAGGTGACCCGGGAAAGGGGGGTGGGAAAGAAAGGAAAAACCGTGGGGTGGTGGGGGTGGTTTTGAAATAAATAAATAAATAACTCAACTCTCCCCAAGCGATGCGGAGATTTCTAGGCTCAGGGCCTCGGGGAAAGGCAGCCTGCGAGGGAAGAAGGGAGACTTGGGCTTCTTTCCTTTCTTTCGTGCGAGCCCTCCCGGCACAGGCAACCCTCCGCCCGCTCGCCCGGCTCCCCGGCGCCGGTTTCTCTGCTTTAACTTTGGGATGCAACATGTGTAGCGCGGAAGCTGCAACAACCTTGAACGGAGACAGACGCGGAGAGGGCGCGGGGGGGGGGGGAGCGCCTGAGCGGTGAATGAAGATCGGGTAGAAATTTTTGGAAGGGAAGGGAAAAGCGGGGAGGGGGGCAGAGAAGAGGACGAGGTGGGGGGAGGAAGATGCTGCTGTTGCTGCTACTGCTGCCGCCGCTCCTGTGGCTGGTTGGATTTAGCGCTCGTTTGATTCCCCGCAGGAGGAAAGCAGATTAAAGCGAGGGGGAAATGGGGATGATAAATAAAATCATTTTTTTGCAAAAACGCGAAGAGGAAAAAACCTCTTTTTTTCTCTCCAGACGCGGAGAGATTTTTGCACCCCTTCCATTCACCTCTGGCTTATTCTGTCCCCGGGAGTTGTCATGAAAAGGTAAGAGCGGCTCCCTTTATTTATTTACTTAAGACACCCCCCGTCCGTCCGCCCCCCCCCCAATGCCGAGACAAACGTCCGTCCGGGTGTTGTTTTGCAGGGTCACGGGCAGAGGGATTGGGGGCTTGGAGGAAGTGGAGGGAGGAGGGGGCTTCTCTGGCACCTCCCCCACCCCCACCCCAGCACCTTTCTCTCTCTCTCTCTCTTGACTCGTGTGTGTGTGTGTTTAAAGAAAAGTGACGGGGGGGAGCTTGAACTGCCCCCTTCCATCATATGGATGATCTCGAAACACGTCGGACTAATGTGCAGCTTTCCCTAGCTGGAGAGAAAAGCCCGCACCCCCTTGATTTTAGGATTTTGCCCTTTTTCGTGGGAGGGGGCATACCAAGGTTTGACTTCAGACTTCTAACAGCACCCTTTCTCTCTAACACGCCCCCCCCCGGAGTGGGTTGCAGGGAAAATAATAGTGGGTGACACCCGTTTCTCTTTCCCTCCCTCGTGTGTGTGTGTGTGTGTGTGTGTGTGTGTGTGTGTGTGTGTGTACACGCTCGCGCGCGATTTGTTTGTGGCATTAATCACCCAGACTGCAAGAGTGTGAGATGCAAAAAAGAAAGAAAGAGAGAAAGGCTTTTTGCTGCTGTTGTTTAAAAAAACCTTCCTTATTATTCTGAATTAATTCCAACCTATGCAACTGCAAAAGAATATCAGAGAGAGAAGAGGCGTACAGACTTGATTGCAGCGTCTGGCTTTTCTTAGCAGTCTGTATTTTTTATTTTTTATTTAGAGAGAGAGAGAGAAGGGGAGAAAAGAAAAGAAAGCCAATTGAAGGGCATCTACCTTTTTTCCGTTGAGAGATAAAAAGAAAAGCCAGGAAAGCGGGGACGGGGGGGGGTCCCTTCTTCCCCCTTAGAGCGGAGTCTTTTTCTGGTTGTATTGAACGGGTTGCGTTAAAGCGGCGTAAAGGAAGGGGGGAATCTAGCAGGATCGGGTCCCGCGTTCCCATGGGAGAACGGAAGGGTCTGGAGGGGCGAGTGGGAGGAAGACTCCGCAGGGACCCTCTGGGAGCGGAGCCTAGGCAGCCGGAGCGGATAGGAGGCAGGAGACTTTGGCAGAAGAGCGCCTAGTGGTTAGTGGGCCTGGGCAGTACTAACGAGTAGCATAAAGGGGTGCGGTGGGAAAGAGATCCAAGGCTCCTGGGTCTTCTGGGAGGAGCGCGGGTCTGAGAGCAGGAGGGAGCCCAAAGCAGGAGGGAGCCATTCGATCCTTCAGGAAGGGAGTGGATCGCGGTGGTTCAAGTGAGGCAAGAAGCCAGACATCTTCAGATCTCCACTGGGGGCTGGAGGACTGGAGCAACAGAGCACCACCCCCCAAAAGGATTCTCCCACAAAGGGGAGGGGCGCTGGAGAATCTGGGGTGGGTGGGCGACAGTGTGTGAACATTGCAGGGTTGTGCCCATTCCCCGAACACACACACACACACACACACACGTACGTCTGGGTCCTAGACGCCAGCAATGCCACGCGCCCTCTGAAATTGGGTTTGGAGGTGTGAGAAGAGCCAGAGTCAGGCCCCCGCTTGGGTCTGCCAGAGGATCTCGCTGGGTGTGAGCTGCAGGACAAAAGGAAGCCCAGCCTGAGGTGAGAGCGGGGTTGAAAAGCCTGGTGGAGCTGGGGAGGGAAAGGAGACTTTCCCCCAGCGCGGTTTGGTCAATGAATGATCATGGAGGGACCACACCTCTCATCAGCAGCAGGAAGGCCAGCAGAGGGAATCTTAAGATGGCAGTTTGCAAGACCTGTGAATGGAGGGGTCCCAAGCCAGACTATGCCAAGGAAGGGGCTGCTTGAAGATGCTTAGGAGGTATTCAGGTTCCCCACCGGGTGGCAGGCTGGCTCTTACAGAGGTAACTCTCCCTCGCAAAGTGGGGCGGGGAGGGGGGCGTTGATGGGAGGTTTGCCTAAACTGGCCTCTTAATAAGGGTTTTGACAGGTAGGATGGGAGTTAAAGGAGGATTTTATTCGTAAGCGGGTGGAAAGACTGGGATGTTGAGACAGAGAGTGATTTATCTACCAGTCATTAAAAGAAAGGAAAAATCTGCCATTTGAACGCTGGGGCTGAAACACAACAGAATCCTTTCCGAGTCTGCCGAAAATGAGTTGGGAATGGATGTAGCCAAGATCTAGCAGCAGAGGTGGGAGAGAACCCAGGCATCCTGGTTGGCTCAGGCCCCTCCCCTCCCAAAATGACAGAGGGGGGTGGTTTCCTAATTCTAACCCTGGATGCAGAGGACTGGGTTCCCCGCCTTCCCGTTCTCAACACAGAAGCCGCCTCCTACGCCACCCCAAGAGTCCAGATAAGGAGCACACTTCCTTTCCCATCCTACCCAGGCCACTCTTCCTTGGCTCCATGTGCCTGAGGTAGAAGACATCTCATAGGCTGCCACATCTGCCTTCCTCCCCAGCATGCATGTGTGTACACGCACACATGCATAGCAGTGGCTCCATGCTTCCCATGCACTTGTGGGCCCAAGGAGGAGGTAGGTGGCTTTGCTGGGTGCCAGTCAGTCACTGACTGAATAGTGGACAGGGAACTGGAAAGGGCACAGAGGTAAGAGAGAGGAAAAGAAGGGGGGGTTGATGACCAGGCCCCTGAACTCCTTGGGAAAAGGTTTGGTCATTAAGAATTGGACCCAGAATCCCCTTCCACCACCTTGTGCTTTTTCCAAAGAATTCACAAGGTGATTCCTCATATGCCCTCCTAGTACTCAAATTACAGGGTGGAGTGGGGGGCGGGTGGGTGAGAGGTATACTTTTTGTGATGCCTCTCTTTAAAAGGCATGATTTGGCTAAAATGGGAGGAGTCAGGAGGTGGGGCTTGCCCATTTTATTAAGGCCCTCTACCCTTACCCCCCCATAGCTCAAGCATGGTGTTCTCTCTCCTGTGTATGTTGGCATCTGGGCAACTCTTTTCATACATAAAGTATCGTGCCAGCCCATGGAAACAGCCATCTAACAGAAATAGCAGCAAGGTATGAGCGTGAAAAGGAATTGAAGGGAAAGAAAAGAAGGGGCCATGGAATTTAGGGAGTTGCCTGGCGAAAGGCCACAGATCCCTTCTTTTTAAGAGGAGGCTTGGGATTCAGCATGCAAAGCACTTGCACCACCTATGATCCCTCAACAAGGCAGAGGCTTGGCTGGAGAACGTGGGCCACAATCTCATGACCACTTGCATGCCAAGCAAAGGGTGAGGCAGTAGGTGAAGAAGGTAATGTTCACAGGGTGCTGTTTAATAGAGAGGAGCAAGGCAAGAGGTGCTGTACCACAGGAAGAAAGGTGGGAACCATTATAGGACCTTTGGCGCTTGAGTAAAGAAATACTGTTTTGTTTGTGTGTGTGTTCCATTCAGTATTCCCTTTTCTCTGTCCTGCTGCCTCCTGCTATGTTTGGGACATCCTTCTCTAAAAAGCTCTCCTCACACTTCATGCACAGTCCTTGAAGTACCTATGGAACTCATTGTCACCAGACAATGCAAATAGGTAGGGATTCAAAGTGGGTTTTTGTAAGGAAGGGAATCCTTAGAGAGAATAATGGAGAATGGGGTAAAACTGATAGCAGCCAACAAAGATGGGTGCAGGAACCAGCCTCTTGAAGAAGATGAGTGTGAAGCTGAATGCAAGGCGGAGGATAACATCACTTTGTAATTACTACTGTGGTTTCCTCAGGAAACAATGTTTTCCGTGTGGGGAGGTGGGGGCGGAATCCCTAAGGTGATGCTTGCTTTTCCGAAAGGATGTGCCAGCTCCAGCTTTTCTCATCCTTTTTTCAGCCCAGTTTCTTTTGCAGGTGGGTGTTTTGCTACAGCTTGCAGGCTAGCTGGACCACTTTTCATCTTTTGTGCAATCTTGGGGGCAGTCTGTGGCTGCCAGTCACAAAGATGTTTCTGCCCGCTTTTTCCCTAGGAGTGGAAATGGGGCCACACAGTGGGCTCCGCAGCTGTGGGGGCTGAAGCGCTATTTTCCTTGCCGGATTCTCTGGAGACTAGATTAAGATGGATCATTGGTATGGCCCAGTCTGATGGTGACTATGACCTTTGAGTGTGTGCATCTTTGTCTATGAGTATCTGCGCTTCGGAACCCACATCGTTGGATGTGTAGTATCTGAGCGTGTGCTTCTTTTCATGTGTCTATGTGGGCTTTTCACACCTGGAGTCTGGCCGTTCACATGTGAGATTGCTAGCATTTTACAAAGCAGGTGTGTCCTTGGCTGTATCAGTGGCTGTTTCTGCCTTTCTGATTGTGCATGTGTGTCAATGATCCTCTTTGCTGCTGTTTCGGGTGCATCAAAGGCTGCCTCTCTTTATTGATCACTGTACTGGGGTGTGTGTGTTAAATCTCACCTGCTGTGTGAACCTGTATCAGAGGCTGCCTCTCCCTTTTGTGCACATGGCTTGTTCTCTCCTCTCTGACTGTGCGTGTGGATCAGTGACTGCCTCTGCCCTCTGACTGTCTGCTTTGCCGATTGCCTCCTCTCTTGATTGTGTGTTGCTCGGGTGACTCTTCTGGCATGGGTATAGCTCGGTATCAATAACTGTCTCTCTTCAGGTTGTGTGTGTGCGTGGCTGTTTTAGTGCATCAAAGCAACCCCCCCCCCCTTTCCTGATTGCCAGCATTATTTAGCATGCAGGGGTTGGCCACAGTTCAACCTCACCCCCACCCCTGCCGCCTCTCCAGCTCAGCCATCAATTCACTCAATGGACTTGGACCAATAACTCTCAGCCATTCACAACATGGCAATATTAGTCATCTACCTCCAGAGGATGGACTAGGTAAGAATGGTTAAGCACATTTGCCCTCTTGGTCTGCTGTGGATGGTATTACAAATGAAGTTGCACTATACTGAGCCAGACCACTGGTCCATTTTGCCCATTTGTTTACCCTGACCTGCAGCAGCTCTCCAGCCTTACTGGGAGATGCCAGGGATTGAACCTGCAACCTCCTGCATGGAAAGCAGGTGCTATGCCACCGTATGGCCTTTCCCCTCTCCATACTTGGGTCAAAGCAACTGTCTCTCCTGCTTGAGAAAGAGACCACATGTGTGGTCCCTCCATCCAAGCACACAATCGGAATGGCTTCCTCTTTCCTCCTGCCACTTGTAGATTTTTCTCACTGGTTGTGCCTTTTCTCCCTTGAAGAGGTGTTGGCTGCTACAAGAGCCTCCTAGCAACAGATTAGCTGGTTTGGGTGTGGTCAGTGAGAGATGCTGAGGCGCACGTCTAACTGTGCTGCACAGATTTAGTGCCCAGAATGCATTAGAGTGCCTAAAGCAATGTTATTTGTTGAGATTTTAAATTATTGAGCTTTGAAAGGTTGGAGGTTTAATTTATGTTTTAAATTTTGATTCTTGTAATTTTATGGTTATAGGCCCTTTTGAGACCTGCATGGTGAAAAGTGGGATATAAATTTTTGAATAAATAAATGGTATACAGTGCAGCACTACTAATAGTACTATTACTAATAGCAGTAGTACTGTGAACTTGTATGAGGAGGCACACAAAACCAGGAATACACATTGAATACAGTGGGGACAGGAAAAATTTGATACTGCCTGTGGCAACAATAGCCTTCCACCTATATTCCCATGTTTTCCCCAAATATACAATGAAATTGCAGCAACACAGTTGCATAGTGAACCCATCTGTCTTTAAACACCCCGGTAGCTCTATCTGCAGGCCTTGAGACAGAATCAATAGTTTGCCCCCACCATTTTGCAAGCGATTTTCATCAAATGTACTTCCAGCAAAGTAGCTGTGTCCTTTTAATTATTGATATGTATGCACCTTGGTGGTTAGTAGTGTGAGGTGAATGGAGAACACACATGAGCACTGGTTAGTTTGCAGATTCGCTAGATGCTGTAGACAGTGTACTGAAATGAAGAGCATAAACAGGGAACTCTGCATATGTGCAAAAACTCAAGTGATGCTGGGAAATATGTGCAAACTTGATGGCATATTTCACACACTGGCTGGTCATGGTGAGTTCACCACGTGGAAAACATGTACATTCTTTGGTCAGGTGTAAAATGCTCAGATTCACTAATATCCCTTGGACTGGTCAGTGTACACAATTCCCATTTGTTAAGATATTCTCCACATTGACTAGGGAGCGTGCACTATTGCCAGCATTTGTCAGACACATTTCCCCATGTTAACCATATTTCTGAAATACAGATGCTTTTGTGAGTAGGGTTCTATCTCTACATATCTTCCCCATGTGGTTACTAGAGAATTTTAGGTACGTGATTTATCACTGCTCCTTCTTGCAACAGCTAGAGTTAAGTATACTGCCATATCTATTCCCTTGTGCAAATATGGACTACTTACCTGCTCTTGTTCATGTTCTCAAGTGCTCTGCTTACCCTCATTCAAGGAGATGTTGCCATCCTACACAGTGTGAATTGACACCAGTGTGATTCTGCCCTGTTGCTACATAGCCTCATGGCTGGTATGACACAATTTTTGTCATGCAGGATGCCAACGTTTTTTAAGACAGGGGTGAGGAAATGAGAGTCCAACAACTTTGGGGTCGAGGGGGGGTTGCGGCGGAGGACAGGTTCCTCATATGCACATCCTTTATGCCAGTAAACACTGTAACAATATTCTACTTCACACACTACTTACACAAAACAACATGGTTGCATATTAGCACACACACCTACTTAGCCATGCCATTGTGTTTTGCTGCCATAAATACACTTTAATGTAGTACTTTAAAGAGCTCCTTTGAGATGATAGTCCTCACACTGCACCATTGTACCTATATGTTAATGCGCTTTTAGATAATACCTGCCCGCTTTCACGTTCTTCAGGCCCATATTAAAAAATCTATCTACAAGACAGTAAGCTCTAGGAAGGCCTCAGCTCAGTAGTAGAGAACATCCTTTGCATGCTGACGATCCCAGGTTAATCCCTGGCATCTCCAGGCAGGGCTGGGAAGGATCCCTGTCTAAAACCACAGAGAGAGGCTACCACTCAGTGGAGGCAATACTGAGCTAGATATGGCAGCTTCACTTGCCTTCTAATGTCTGCAATTCCACAGCTGACATCGTTGCACACTAAATAACTCCAAATCTGCAACAATTGGGCTGTCAAGCTGTACAATACTTTGTAAATACATCCCCTAATTTTTGGCCCTGTTTCTCACACATTTCATCAAGGGTACTGTTTTACTCCATAACTACACATTGCTACTAGAGAGAAGTGTCTTTGCCTTTTAATGCCCAGGTCGAAATAAAGGAAACTGTCATCCTTCCCACCCTTGGACAGATTCTTTTGACTGTAGCTGCCAATATTGATCTTGTGTGTGCAGCCCATCCTATTACAAAGCTCACCCAGGTCATTGGTACAGTTTATCACAGATACACTCACAACCAAGCAAAAACCTTCTCTGGTTGCAATGTTTCCATGCTGTACACAGGGATGCTCATGAATCTAGTTTTGGGCTGTAGCTCTTACCCCTTCCCCAGACAATTCTATAGATAACACCCATTCAGAAAGAGATGCCACGATTGTAAACGGCTGTATGAGAGAAAGTGCCTCCTTTTCAACACACTCTGCCCACCCTCCTTTGCATGGTGCTGCTTATTAATACCATTCTTCAGCCAAACCTACAGGCCCTTTCTGGCAGTGCCAACACTGATTCTCACCACCAGCCACTTTTTTCATACATGCTGTCTCTGTGTTCATTCACACCCTCTCTCATTTATCTGTTACTGCCGCTGCCCGCACCCTTGTTTCTTCCTGCAAAAAGCAGAGGATTCTGGGACCATTGCCGACCCACCCCCTTCCTCCAGGTGCTCCAGTTTCCAGATCAAGCCATTAATGGACACTTATGAAAAGCTTTCCCCCCGCCCCATGCCCGGCTCACGCTCCACTAAAGAGCAAGAGTGTGTGGGCTTCACAGAACTGCCAGGCACAGCTGTGCTAGCAAAAGTGGCCTGTTGTCCGGGTTCCAGGAAACAGAGGTGATCCAGCGCGAGGCAGGGGTTTTTGGCAGCTTTGCATGGAATCTCTGCGCACATCAAAACAGCTGGGAAAGGGCCTTGCCAATGGAGGGAAGGAATGAAAGAGAGTTCAGGAGCAGTTGTTTGGGCAGGGAATCTCCTTCACCTGGCACTGAGAGGCAAGTGCCTATAAATTAAGAATGGAGTGGTTTAAGGTGGTGGTGGTTTTTTTTTGGGGGGGGGTGTAGATTGCAGAATCCAGGAAGATTTAGGCCACAAACACCTTGCCTATTAGAAGTTAGTAACTTAGGAGAAAGGTTTCTAAAATGAAAGGTAATATGACTCAAGCCTCTTCTTAGACCCTGAGACAGAGCAGCCAAATAGCAGTTTGGTTTGCAATTATATAACTGAAATGAACTCTGCACATGCTTCATCACTACTTCACAAACTGAAAAACAGAGGCCCTGGCTAATCTCTGACTCGGCTTAAAAGTAGGGTATGGTGAGGTATGTAAAGGTAAAGGGACCCCTGACCATTAGGTCCAGTCGTGACCGACTCTGGGGTTGCGGCGCTCATCTCGCATTATTGGCCGAGGGAGCCGGCGTACAGCTTCCAGGTCATGTGGCCAGCATGACAAAGCCGCTTGTGGCAAACCAGAGCAGCGCACGGAAACGCCGTTTACCTTCCCACTGTAGTGGTACCTATTTATCTACTTGCACTTTGATGTGCTTTCGAACTGCTAGGTTGGCAGGAGCTGGGACCGAGCAACGGGAGCTCACCCCGCCGCAGGGATTCGAACCGCCGACCTTCTAATCGGCAAGCCCTAGGCTCAGTGGTTTAACCCACAGTGCCACCCACGTCCGCGTGGGGTATGGTGAGGTATGTAGGGCTGCATAAAAGTAGCAGGTTAGAACTGGGAGAGACAAGCCCAAAATGGAGGTGGGAGGGAGGAGTATTAACCTGGGATTACCGGGCATCAGCAGGGAGAGATTTTGTGCGGGCAAGTCTTGAGTGTGTGCGCGCATGTGTGGCTTCCAAATTAATTACAGTCAGAGAAGAGCCTGTGAGCGTCACTTGATGGGATTAAGGGTTTGTGGGAGGCGTGAAATTGACGCATGAAACCCTAGACCCTCTCATCTCCCCTCTGGCCTTGGGAACCTGGTGATTGGTTCCTGTTGGCTAATAACTCCCCCCCCCCCAATTTCCTTCCCTGGCAGCCTTTCTTGGTCCCCCACTTTTCCTCCCCCCAAAACCTGTCGCAATCCAGGGGGATTTTGCTCCTGCAGGCAGCTGGCAGGTGGAAATGAAACCTGCCGACTTTGATTAAACCTCTCTGAGGCGTGTGTGTCTCATTGGTGCTGTGTGTCTCAAAGAGAAGCAGGGGCTGATCATCCCAGCATCACCTTCCCTCTCC
The DNA here is from genome assembly GCF_965207765.1 of Zootoca vivipara. Taxonomy (NCBI): domain Eukaryota; kingdom Metazoa; phylum Chordata; class Lepidosauria; order Squamata; family Lacertidae; genus Zootoca; species Zootoca vivipara. The sequence goes on from NC_142595.1 coordinate 36,588,526, forward strand.
CCCAAATAAGGATGCCTCACAACTTTCAACACCAACTGTTTGGATTTATTTATTTTCAGTTTAGAAAGTGAGGGGGATACAAGGGCTTTATAAATATGCCCAGTGGGCAGGGAAAGTGGATACTGATGCGTTTTTCCTCTCTCCCCTAACTTGGGGTCACCCAATTATGTCAGTTGGTAGGAGGCGCAGGACTGAAGGAAGAGTTGCTTCCGTGCAATGCATAATTAACCTGTGGAATTGCTGCTGCAAAAGGTGTGAGCAATGTGTTTAGAAGGCTTTAAAGGGGGATTGCATTGATTAATGAATGAATGAATGAATGGTAGCCTTTGCGTGGAGCTTCCAGGTTCAGAGGCAGTGCCACTGAATACCAGTTGCTGGGAAGAATAAATGTGGTGAAAGCTTTGTTTGTAGGCTTTCTGGCAGCATCTGGCTGGCCACTGTGCAAAATGGGAGACTAGACTAGTTGAGTCTTTGGTCTGATCTAATGGAGTTCTTTTTTCATTTATTTCTTGCTTAAGAGAATGATGGAGCGGAGAGTGGGACCAAAGGGTATCCACACAGGCAAATCCCCCCCCTTTGCCCCATATATGGCAACCAGCCGCATCCACCAAGTCATATCAAGGGGTCACCCAATATCAAGCTGTTCATTCATTCATTCATTCATTTCATAACATTCATACACCACTTGATTGTAAAAAACAACAACTACCTCAATGTGGTTTACAAAAAGATAAAAAAATAAAATTGAGAAAAATTCATGGCTATACTTAAAAAACATGCAAAAGTTAAAATGCTAAAGCAGTTTAAAATCGCTTCAACTTTCTAGCATCTGGGTAGACTTGTCTAAACAAGAATGTTTTCGGCAGTGTACAGAGTACAGTGAAGGCACCTGCTTGATCTCAATAGGCAGGGAGTTCCAAAGTGCATTAAACAATTGAGTTCTTATCAATGTGGAATGGGTATATGTGGCAACTGTAGTAGTGCCAATTCTGCTGATCAAATTGGTTGAGTGGGCACTTGGGGCAAGATGATCTCCTAGGTAAAGTGTTCTCAAGTTGTTAAGGGCTTTATATGCTAATAGCATATACCTTGAACTTGGCCCAGTAGCAAATGTGCAACCAGTGCAGATCTCTGAACACATGTGTTATATGCTGACAAGGCCTCACTCATGTCAGCAATCATGCTGCAGCATTCGGCACTAACTGCAGCTTCTGGATGAAGCTTGAGGGAAGCCCCACATAGGGGGCATTGCAGTAATCCAGTCTTGAAGTAACCAATGCAGGAACTACTGTGGCAAGGCTTTCCTGGTCCAGGAATGGCCACAGCTGTCAAATCAGCTACAGTTGGTAAAATGTACTTCGAACCACTGAGACTACCTGAGCCTCCAGTGACAGAGCCGAATCCAGAAGCATCCCCAAACTGTGAACATGCTCCTTAAGAGTCAGTGCAACCCCATCCAGGGCATAGCTGCCAAGTTTTCCCTTTTCTCGCGAGGAAGCCGATTCAGCATAAGGGAAAATCCCTGTAAAAAAGGGATAACTTGGCAGCTATGATCCAGGGTAGGCAACTGACCAATTCTTGGACACAGGAACTACTCTCACACTCTCAATAGGATACAGTGTCTCACTGCAGTAAGGCCCTGTATCCTATTGTGCTCCAACCTCACCCCAGACCCTCCAACTGCCCCCTTTTCCCAGGGACGTCCCTGATTTAGAGAAGCCATCCCAGTTTCTGACTTGATCCCGGAATGTCCCACTTAGGATTTCCCTGTTTTCATTGGTGAAATGTTGGAGGGTGTGGAGTTATCCGACCACCGAGCCATCTGAAGACAATCCTGTAAAGTTGTACCTTGGTTGTCGAACGCCTTGGTACTCGGACGTTTTGGCTCCCAAATGTTGCAAACCTGGAAGTGAGTGTTCCAGTTTGCAAACATTCTTTGGAACCTGACCATCCAATCAGAAGCCGCACTTTGGTTTCCGAACATTTTGGAAGTTGAACGGACTTCTGGAATGGATTCCATTCGACTTTCAAGGTACCAAGGTTTTTTCATGTTTAATGTTTTGTTATGATACTTTGTATGTATGTTGGAAGCTGCCCAGAGGGCTGGGGCAACCCAGTAAGATGTGTGGGGTATAAATAGTAAAATTATCATTATGGAGTGGGACATCCCTATTTTCATTGGAGAAATATTGGAGAGTACGTCACTCCACAATAAGGATGCCCATCAACCCTAACCCATAGATGCCTCACACTATTTTAGCCTTGTTCTACACTCAAACTGGGCCATATTTCTATCTGACAGAAGGCTCCAAAATGTCAGGAAAGGTTCTTTTCAGCCCTGCTATCTGATATCCTGTAACTTTGGGGAGGGTGGGAGCTTCAAGATGGAGTGACAGAGGGAAAGAAAGAGTGAGTGCTAGATGAAGTTGCAATGCTGCTCGCTCCGTCCACTTTTGTTTCTGCCCCCACCCATGGCTGAGTTGTCTTTTCCTATGGCTCAATGTCCCTTCACAGGGCCCACTTGCTTTAGACAGAGGTGCCAGGGGGACACAGCCAGGGTCTATGTTGGACCACTGAACTATGAGTCTCAGAATGTTTTTTCGATCTTGCTGCCCTCCCCTCCATCTGCACCTTCCATCCCTCATGTTCCCCAGACCCTGTGATTCTGCCCCTCAGACACACGGACCTCAAAGTCTTTCTGAATGTGGGATCTCCACACCAGACTTAGCTGCAGTGGCCTTTGATTTAAACAGCAGCACACAACAAACACAGGGGATTCAAGGAGGTCTTTCAAAACTTTTCCTGCAGAGGACTTGGACGCCTCTCTTGCCCTCCCTCAGCCTTGAGGTGCTTGAAGGTGTCCGCTTCATTCCTCCAGTACTTCAGCAGAATTTGTGCTTGCCATGCCAGTGAAGAAAAAGTATGTGAGCTTCGCCAAGCCAATGTCCCTGTTGTATCCCAGCTGTCCTTGAGTACTAAGCAAGGGATCCCTGTGTTAGCCCCCGTCCCAAGAGCAGCTGTAGAGGATTGCTGTGTCCATAGCCCCCTCTCATCCTAGAGCAAATTTAGGGAATGTTTTTGTGTTTATAAGTCCTCAGAGGCAACAATGGTCTAGTCCAGGCACCCCCAAACTTTGGTCCTTTTGGACGACAATTCCCATCATCACTGACCACTGGTCCTGTTAGCTAGGGATCATGGGAGTTGTAGGCCAAAACACCTGGAGGGCAGCAGTTTGGGGATGCCTGGTCTAGTCAATGCAACCACCCAACTCTACCTCAGAAGCAGCTGCCTTAGTCCCAGGCAAAAGTGTGTTGTCTGCTTGCAGGGTGCGGAGGCTGTTTGCCCTGGTGTGTGGCATCCACCCGGCGATGTCAAACACCCGGGGGCCATGTTCGTTTCTGTGTTCCTCTAACTGAGACGCGCGGAGGAAAGAAAAAGCGAGAAAAAGGACAAAAACGCAGCACGACTCGGGGCCCCGAGGGGAGAGAAAGAAAAGGCAGGAAAATCAATAACTCCGGCAGGAACCAAAGAGAAAGGGGAGAAGAGGAAGAAAAGGGGAAAGAAAGGAAAGCTCATTGAGGGAGTGGGGGGAAGAGGCAGTGCAAGGGAAGTGGGGGCAGAAGTCTTACAGCAATGGGGGCAGAGAATTAGGAAGGCCTCTTGCGGTCTTCTGGAGGATGTGGAATGCAGGCGAAAGCGTCAGCAATAGCTGGCTTGCCTTTATGTGGTGTGGGTGTAAAGGCAGGAGCTGAGTCTGACTATGTGTGTGTTATTTCACACGCATTTATTTAAGAGCTGAGACTTTGTCCATTCTATGGACTGCTTCACAATGGCGAAATTCCTACACGCAGGGGGCATAGGAACATAGGAAGCTGCCTTTTACGGAGTCAGACCCAGATGACTATCTAGCTCAGCACTGTCTACACTGACTGGCAGTAGCTCTCTAGGATTTCAAGCAGGGGTTTCTCCCAGCCCTATGTGGAAAGGCTGGGAATTGAACCTTCTCTGTGCAAAGTGGGTGCTCAACCATTGGCATTGCTAGGGCATATTAATTCCTACACAGAAGTGGCATCTCTATAAGAATTTCTTCTTCTTCTTATATATTTACCCTGTTCCTTGTCCAAAGAGATCATGGTGGTGTACGTGGTTCTTCCCTCCCCTGTTTTATACTCATGACAACCCTGTGAGGGAGTGGGGAAAGAGAAGGGGAGCAGGCACAGGGTCCATGGGTTTAACGGCTGAGTGGGGATTTGACACTCTAGTCCAGGCATCCCCAAACTGCGGCCCTCCAGATGTTTTGGCCTACAACTCCCATGATCCCTAGCTAATAGGACCAGTGGTCGGGCAAGATGGGAATTGTAGTCCAAAACATCTGGAGGGCCGAAGTTTGGGGATGCCTGCTCTAGTCACTAGACCTGGCTCTTCACCCTTCACATCTTGCCCAATGTGAAGGAGTCTCGGGGGGGGGGGGTTAGGGGAAGAGAGCAGCTCTTTATTCCTAGCCCCCATGTGGGTACATTGTGCACTGCTCACTATTCATAATTTACAGAGCACTTTTTAAAAAATCGACTTTGCAATCTACATTGCTTTCACAAACAAGCCTGCAAGGAAGCAGATCATCAGTAGTCCCATTTTACAGATGGGACAAGTAGGGCCGTAGGAAAAACAACTTATCCAAGGCTGTACTAGTGATCTGTGGCAGATATGCCTCTTGGTCCAGCTCTCTAACCACTAGGCATTGGCATATCTATTCACCCACCCTTATTCTTTTCCCCCTTTGGGGCCAGTAAGATGGTATGGTCTGAAGGCAGCCCTGTTTAGGGAAGCTTTTAATGTTTAATAGGTTGTTGTATTTTAATATTCTGTTGTAAGCCGCCCAGAGTGGCTGGGGAAACCCAGCCAGATGGGTGGGGTATAAATAATATATTATTATTATTATTATTATTATTATTATTATTATTATTATTATTATTATTTCTGTTCCTGATAGTGGTAGGGTGTCAGGAGCATGAAGGGGGGAAGGAGGGGGGGTCTTTGCTTGCTGAAGGCCCTGATGAGCCGGGCAGAGCGCCGGCTTCTGATTGCACTCCCAGGAATAGAAACACTTCTGTGATTGCGGAAATTACTGTCTCCTCAGCAAAGAGGCACAGGGGATATATGGGCTTAACCTCCTCTCTTCCAGCTGGGATCATACTTGTATTCCCACTTACCCTGGTGTCAAGCCTTGTTATCATGTGGCCCCAGGGTAGACCAAGGAAGCCCATGCGTTTCAGTATTTAGCCTTCTGTGGTCAATGTGTGGGTTGACAGAAATGGTCCAAATACAGACATACCGGTATGTGTATGTTTGCTTGCCTGAGTGTTGTTAACATCAGGGCTTTTGACTACGTATATTGCAGTTTAAAAAACCCTGGTGTCAAAACCAAAAAGTCATTATTCTGTTTATTAGCAGATGTCTGCAAGCCAACCTCAAAGCAGGGTCACCTGAGAGAAAAGAAAGCCAGCGGACTAACAGAACCCTGCCCCTAGCATGTGGGGAAAGAAGGGAACTCTCCTGGGATATAATCAGCAATTACTAGAACACACTGGGTGCTTAAGACGGTGTGGCCATCCATATACTTCCCAGCAGATTTGTGCCAGATATTGCTAGTGAGAGGTTCCAATCCTGGCCTGACTGCATTGGCTGCCAATTAGTTTCCAGGCCCAATTCAAAGTGCTGGTGTTGACCTATAAAGCCTTACACTGCTCAGGACCTCAATACCCAGAGAGGCTCACCTGGTCCCATCATTACATGTCTTTAGGCACCAGGCATAAACATTCCTCTTTACCCAGGCCTTTGGCCATTAAATAATCAAGGGTTTGTTAAAGCGGGTTTGTGCATGTCTGTTATTATGATTATATGATGGTGATGATGCTATCTATTATTATGCTTTTTATTGTGCTCCATAAATTATGTTCTTAATGTTGTACACCGCCCTGGAATCTTTTGATAAAGGGTGATATATAAGTAGTAGTAGTAGTAGTAGTAATTAATAAAAATAATAAAAATAAAGTGTATGCATGGGGAAAAGCCACTGCTCAGTCGCTTTGGTGCTAGCTAGAGGGTAGGGAGCAGGGTGTTTGCACCCGGTGATCACAAGATCATAGCATTGTGTTCCAAATTAATTAACTCAGATTGCTTACACAGCAGCCCTTTTATCTGGAACTGCCATCTTTGGATCACTCACTTTTCACTGAGCATCCAGACACCTTTGTCATTCTGTTGCATCCCGGTGTTTTCTTCCCATGTTTCTTCAGACCTGATCTGTGATCATCATCATTATTTTTGGTAATAAAACTTAATTGTAGCAGCCACCGCCAATCTAGTTTGTCAGGCTAAGCAGTACAGTACCAAAATTTAAGCAGCAGTGGAGCCCTCCTGCCACCGGTAGCACCGCAGCTTACCTTGAGGGAGCTGGGACAGGGTGGGGCTTAGCATGGGCAAGACTAGGGCTGCACAGATGTACTGGCAGAACTAAACTTGTGCTCCTGTTGGTGCATCTGTGCAACCCGGACCTTCTCTTTGCCCCAACTTTGCCAGGGTAAGCTGCAGTGGTGCCAGGGGCAGGGCATCTCCATGGCTCAGCCCCACCACACCGACTGCTACTGCTTTTCAGTCAAGGGATGGGGAACCAATGGCCTTCCAGATGTTGCAGGACTACATCTCCCATCATCCCTGACCATGCTGGCTGTGGCTGACAGGAGCTGTAGTGCAGCAACATCTGGAGGGCCACTTGTCCCCTGCCCCTGTTTTAAGTCCTTATTTGTCTTAAATTAAAGGCTTCCTATTTACAGGTTCATCCTGTTTTATTGCTTCCTAATGTGCATGGGAGCTGATTAGAGGTGAATAGCCTTTAATGCACCTTTAATCTGCTCCCATGCATGGTAATTGCCACTCGGATAGTCTCTTGGATTTGCTCCAGTGCTAATTCCTGTTCTGGGGTGGGGGAGGCTTTATATAGAGTTATTTCACTATAAAAATGAAGTGGGGGGAAATAATGAAAGGAAATCAATAATTAAGGTCTCCCCCATCAGAACAGACTCTGACACTGAAGCAAATCAGAGAGGATATTCAAGGGACAATTAAGAGGCTATTCATCACTACTCCCCCATCAACCCTCATCAGGGGGAAAAAAATAAAGCAGGCTGAATGCACAAGGAGGAAACTTTTAATTAATGTTGCTGGTATCCTCCTCCATCATCCATCATCCCTGACCCTTGGCTTTGCCGGCTGGGGCTGGTGGGAGTTGGGAGTCCAATGATAGCTAGAGAACTTACTGGTACTGAATAGGAATTACTTGTGAGCAAACATGATGGGAGGATCTTAACCATGGGGAAGTACATTCCTACATAATACAGTGCTACACTGTCCCGGTTGTTGAGCTGCCTGCCATTCCACCTGGCTGCAGCAGAGGAAGAGAGTGGCCAGTGTGGTGCTGCTGCCCTCCCAAGAGTGGCATTACCAGGATGGGGGTGGCAAGGTTGGGGCTGTGCAGGCCCACTGGTGGTGCCAATCTGGTGCACCTTGCCACCCCATGCCCATCGTGGCCTGTTAGGTGGCAGCAACACTGCTGTTGAGAGGGCCCACGGGGCAGAGAGACCCACATCATCGGTTAGCCTGTGGGGCCAGTTGGCATTTGGTTCATTCTCGCTCTGAACTGTTTCCATTCAAGTTGGCAATTATAAGAAAAATTATGCAACTTTAATAACTTGTCCGAGTTTGCTTGTTTCAGAGAGTAAGGCTGTGTGGGGAGAACCTGCTTTGTTTTTAATTGATTAGCATATTTTAGGGATTTAAATATAATGTGATTGAATGGAGTTTCTGTGGAAGCTGTTTAAAATCTGTTTCCGTCCAGTTGCGGAAAGCAGGGCTTTTCAGCTGTGCTAAGGGGCCCTGGTATGGTAGCAACCTCAGAATTATGATGGTTGCTTGGCTCTCTCCTGCAACTAGTAATGCAGATTGGCCTGGACATTCCACATATGATCTACTGCAGCAGTGGAGGGAAAACCTCTCATTTCGCCACATTTTAAACCCCTGCAATGAAGTATGTAAAAAAGGGGGAGCTGAGATGAGAGATGAATCGTCCGTATGAAGTGATCTTACGATTGTCGTTTAGATATATGGAGAGAGATGTTACTGCATAGCAGCGCTGTTGTGCGTTTGCACCTATGCCTCCTCAGAAAAGTGTTTGGCTGTCATGTGTGGCGTAAAAATGCACTGTGTATGTGTGTTAGTCTGAGGTGTGGTTATAATTGGGTTTGTCATCTGGCAAGCTGTGATGTGTTAGGGAGCTCAGCATAAATGTAAGAAGGGTTCCCTGACAAGTAGCATACATGAAGGCATAAAGTGTTCTTCTTTAGCCGTGCATTTCCAAACTGGGAATTAAGCACTATCTGACCTGCTTCATTCCTGCTTGTTTTAAGGCTGGTTTCTATTTTGGTCTTTATGGTAATTATTTACTGCTTTATTGGGAGTTTTATAACTTCGTAATATGTGATTTTTGTGACTGTAAGTGGCCTGGAGCGGTTATGCTGAAACAGGATATAAGTTTAATGAAGAGCAATATTAATAGGCAAGTGTCAATGCTTGGATGCCTGCTCCGTGGGAGCCTGCAAAAAGCTTCACTGCTGTTTGTGGATGTTTGGAAAGCTTCACCTATATATATTTACTGACTGGCATGTGCATAACACATTTTATGTTCCTGATGGTTTTTATTGTTTCCACCAACACCCTGTGAGCAGTGCTGCAAATAATTCTCAATACTTGGGCTCCCTGTCCCTCTCTGCTCCCCTCCTATCCATGCCTCACCTACTGCTCTTTGCTGCTGCTTCTCTTGCCCTATCAAAGCTTCCACTGTGAGCTCATATTTGCAGCTTCAGAAATGATGCCCCCTTGTCAAGTGAGACAGAGTCGTTGCTGTGCTTTGCTATCTTCCTGGCACAAGGAGTCACTGGGAGGCTGTCTTTCCCCTCTTCAAGTTACACAGCAAAGGGCACCAATCCAGGGGTGGGGGGGAGAGGGAGGGAGTGTGCCTACTCCATGAGTTAAACACTGTTCTATCACTGTATCCTCACTAACATTATATTGCCAGTAACTCTTCAGGTTAAGAATGATGGTGAATAAAGTCACACGTAGCTCTGTCCCTACAGTGTGTGTGCATTTGCCTTGTTAACAACCTGGAGGCAACCAGGCAAGTGGATAACTGTAAGCCTGTCTGTGAGGTAGATCCATTTGACAGATGGCAAATCTGAGGACAAAAGGAACTTGCCCAGATACTTATGGTCTAAGCAGGAACAGGCTGAGGATTCCCGAGTCCTGTTCTTTGTCCACTGGGCCACATGGGCTGGTGTGTGTGTGTGTGTGTGAGAGAGAGAGAGGGGGGGGGGAGATTTTCCTTTTGGACGAGAGTGTGATTTTCTATTTTGCTACAAAATATTGCCATTCCACTTTTCCATTAATAATGCTCAGAACAGCTAGCGTGATTTTTAAAAGAGATGATCAATGCAAAACCGAACCAAACAATAAATAAGAAATACTCAGGGTATCCCTGGATGCATGGGTCGGTCTGCATGAGCAGGGAAGGGTGGTGTTCATGTTACTGGGTGCTGATGGAGATGGATAGGGGCACACTTACAGAATTTGCACTGTTGCAATGGAGGAGTCCTCTCTCTCTCTCTGTGTGTGTGTGTGTGAGAGAGAGAGAGAGAGAGAGAGAGAGAGAGAGAGAGAGAGAAGTAGGTAGCCGTGTGTTTGTGTGTGTGTGTGTGTGTGTGTGTGTGTGAGAGAGAGAGAGAGAGAGAGAGAGAGAGAGAGAGAGAGAGAGAGAGAGAGAGAGAGAGCACACCCATGTATCTATATAGTCATCTGCAGTATGTTGGGTTTTGTGTATGCTTGCATCTACATATAGAGTGTGCTTCTCTCTAGCTTCCTCCCTAGTCACCAGTCATGGGCATTTGGCACCTGCTGTCCAGGCTCTATATCCTGGTACTTCCTGCCTTGGCACCAATTGGTTTCCCTGCTGGTATCACAGCTTCTCAGGTAGATCAGAGCCCAGAGGAGATGGGGATGACAAGCAAGCTCTGTGCCAGGGATTTGTGTAATATTCCCTTCTCAGCAAACACCTGGTAGGAATTATCCCTACATTTCTGCCCAGTTCAGCATCTGCTATATGCCCCCCTTCAATCAGCTTACCCTAGGGAGGCAATTGATTATCACCATGCTATTGCCAGGATTACAAACAGGGCTATGGAAGGAGCATGTCAGGATGGAGATCTGTGCACTGGTAGCAAGGAAGTCAGACCTCTAAACTGACCTCAAGCAGGTTACCTGTATGGGGCAACCTCCACCAGTAGGCTAATGACAAGCCACAGTTGGAAAATCCATCTCTATTGGGTTTAGGGCAACCAGGCATGTTCAGTCTGATTTCCAGGTCCTATCTAAGTCCAGGAATGCAGTCCATACAAAAAAGAAGCATGAGGTGGTGAACAACAATGAGGCATGTATGGATGTGTAGACCTTGAGACCCAACCACTGGTGCCAAGAAATGGCTCTTCAGAACCAGAAAAGAGAGTAATTTGGAATCAGGATCCCAGACATATGAAGCAGAGAACCACATGGTGTGTTCCATTCAGGATCAGTCTATTATCTGTGCTTTGGAGAAGCTTAGTGCCATGGTCAGGGAAAATATGGGATGCTCACTCCGTGTGATATAGGATGTAAGAGGAACCCTGCTGAATCAATGCAAAGGCCCATCTAAGTCCAGCATTCTGTTTCCCCTAAAGGCCAAGCAGATGCCTATGAGAAGCTCACAAGCAGGACGTAAGACCAATAGCACTCCTGTTGCTGTTCCCTAGTGACTAATAATCAGAGGCCTACTGCCTCCAATTCTGGAAGCAGCATATAGCCATCATGACCTATAGCCATTGATAGAGGCTTTGCATTTCAAATGGGCAATGACCAGGTTTGGGGAGTGGGTGCCTATTCAGCTCAATGAGGAGTGTGAGGGAGGAATTTGATGGTTTGCCTAGTGGTGCTTGGGATACCCAGGTCAGAGGATGCTTCTGAGCATGAAGGCCAATTTAGGAGGATAAGTCATAGCAGCAGCCTCTAAGGACCAGCTGACTATACACTCCAGGGTGGTTGGTGGTGGTGGTGGGAGCCTTGAGCCAATGTGACACACATTAACATAAACCAACAGTGAGCACTCTGGATTGTATGAGAGATCCAGACTGGAACTGGCAACCATGAAAGCAGGCAAGGGGAGGCAGGGGACACGGTGGGGAAAGTGGCATTAAGGTGGCTGGAGAGGTCCATGCAGTGGTGTAGTGAAACAGGAGTGGGAGGAAAACAGAGCCTTTTTTTTCAAAGCAGAAGGAATAACATCATCTGCCAGGGTAACTGACAACTTCCTTGATCTGCCAAGTGAATGAAGCAATAACAAGGCTTTCAGCTTTTACTATTGCTTGTGATTGATTAGTCAGGAAGGAATCAGGACAGCAGTTAGCATGGAAAGTGTGAGGACATATGTTATAGATGTTTGGGGTATAGATTATGGCAACTCCCCATGGGGCAATCGTCTCAATAAGGGGAAGGAGGACTAGTGGAATCCAATCTTGGCTTTATATTCACTGAGTGGGAAGAGCTCACAAGGGTGTTGGGAGCCATTCCCAGTGCTTCTCCAAACTGCACAGCCAGAAGCCTACAGCCACTGAGGCCATCAGTTGAAAGGTGGTTCAACCTGCAGAACACCAGGCCTTCCTATTATCCTTTGGGCCAAAAGTGACGAGATAGTCTGCCAGAGGGAATTCTGGTCTGAGATCAAATGGTAATTCACTTTGCATTTCCTGTTTCAGGTTTGTAGTCCCTTATTATAGGCTTGGGGAAATCAACCATACCAAGGGCTGGCCTCACCACAAAGCAGCAAGAAGCAGTTGCTTTGGAGCACAAATGGGAGGAGAGGCAGCATTCTAGTACAAATCTCAATGCAAGAAAATATCTGACAGATCCAGCATTCTAGGCATGGACACCAAAGCAGATTGAGATCCATTTTCAGATAAGCTTGGACAAAACCTCCCTGGTTAACCTTCTGAATTTGAAATGTCTGGATTTGGCAAGAGTCTGATGCAATTTTGCCCATTTTACTGCAGGGAAATATCTGTTGGCGCTGCTGTCCTCAGTGGGGCTTTAGCCTGTTGGTTTTTCTCCCTACTGTGACCAGCGAATTTGCCAGGTGGCAATAGACCAGGAGCCAGAAACTTGTTCAACACTGCGGACTGCATCAAAATAATATCATGAGCCAGAGGGCCATATCTAATTTGCATATTGGAGCGGCACATAATTAACATACTTGGCATAGGATTTTCCTAAATGTGGCAGGTGGTGGCCATATTATTATAAACTATAATCCCCATAGCACTTTAGTATGTGTGAAGGGTTTTGCAGTTATCTGTCCATCTCTTTGATCCTCACTGCAACTTGGTGAGGTGTCCCATTGGCATCCTTGTCACAGTCTGATTTGGGAAACAAGGTAACTTTTGAAAGTGAGGAGAGGATCTGGCTGCCACTTATCAATGTAATGATTTCCAGAAGGATATCTGTGTTAGTCTGTCGCAGCAAAAAAATAACTAAGGTTTTATGGCACCTTAAAAGACCAAAAGATTTATTACGGCATAAGCTTTCATGGACTAGAGTCCACAATTTAATGTGGACATTAGGGACAATCTTCTTGACCATTCAACTCTTCAAAAAAGAGCAAAACGTACAGCCTCCAGGGACTTAACTACAATTGTATCTGGTCATGTTGTTCCAATTGTTTCAATACAAGAGTTAGAGAACAGGTCTTTATTGCCTCTTATTATCCTATGCAGCAAGTTTATTTCTCAGAATGGGTATGACAAGCAAAACACCACTGTGCACTGCATTGCTTCTAAACAAATCACCCTTATTATTTCCCCCCTTTTGTTTGTTTAGAAAGCATACTTGCTGTTGTGCTTTCTTGCCTCCAGTAGTTTTTGCTCCAGCCAAAGTACCATATTTTACCTTCACATCCATCTATAGGAGGTTTTCTGTGGTTTTTGTTAGAGAGCTCCTAAACTGTGAAGAATCTATACATTTTTTTTCCAGGGAAGAAAGAGAGATAGGTTCCTCTCCCTGACCTTGAAGGTTCCACTTCCTCATCCCAAGTACTTGACTCATAATTAAAGTAATGTAAAGAATCGCCAAGCAGGAAAAAGTGTGTACCTCATTCTAGCTGGAATATGATGCAATCATTTTATTTTAAACACTTGCACTTCATTTCACACATTTTTCCCTATGCGGGTTTTATCTTCATTTTTGGGGGGGGGGGGATTGTAACTTATGAAGGGTCTCTTGAGGTTGACAAGTGTGCTAATGATTTATTTCAGAGGATTGTTTTGAGACAAAACATGCTAAAGATTTAAAGCAAGTTAAAACATGCTGTTTAAATGATAATAAATAAGAAAAGAAACGTGAGCCAGTCCTAGGGCAGGGGGAGAGATTCTAATTCAATAGACTCCTCTTAGGTGAGCTACATTAGTTGGTAAGATGGGAGGGATGTTGTCACCTTGCCCAGAGTTAAAGATGAATAGAATAAGCAGCAGCTTAAAGGTTTCTGACATCTCAAAATGAGCATTCTGAGAGAGCTTTGATGTTGAAAGACCAAATAAAGTGGTCTAATGAGCGGTGTAAGCCCTAATTAAAATTAGCATAGGCAAAATAAGACTCTTTCTTTGTAATGTCTTGTCCTATGATAAGGGTTTGTATGGAGTGGTTAATTATTTAATTAGTTTTTTAAAAAGATGGTTCTCTGAGGGTGGAACTACATGTTAGAAGGCTTGCTTTGTAACCATACAGCATCTAGCACAGCACATTACAATTGTTACAACAGGTAGAAATATCATTAAGTGGTCCACCAAGACTCTCAACAATTTTCAAGTGATCCATGGGGGGAAATATTTAAGAGCCACTGCTCTAAGCTAACTTGCTACCCCCCCCCCCCAAGGCAGTGGAAGATGCTGCCCTGCCACCTATGTTGAAGTCAAGAAACAACTTCCAGTCCACTCAGATTTTATCTGCAGAAGGGGCCACCATCTTATCCCTTGCCTCAGGCAGCAAAATATCTTGGGTGGCCCTGATGTGGGGATAGAGCATCAGAGGGGAAGGGGGGAGGATGTTGAACCTGGCTTGCATCCACTGTTCTTCCCATCAAGTGCATCCCTGGCTATTTTTACACTAGTTTATCCCAGCTGGGTTCTGGGCCTGAAAGTAAGACCAGCTGGGAGGGTTGGCGGAGGAGGGGGGAGGGCTCCTGTAGGCATGAGACGTTTAAGAGCCCCCACTGCCTGTGATTGTTTAATGCTTATTTCCCCCCCCCCCCGGCCCTCCACATTCATATTGCTTTGGCAAATGTGGGCTTGGAAACATACATATGCTAAGGTGACATGTAATGATCCAAAGTCCCTGGAAGTGTGGACAGTGTGCAAGGGATTTCACTGCTCACTTTAGAGGCATAGTGGGAGACTAGGTAGTGGAAGGTTTTATTTTGTTTGCTGACAGTATAGCTCTTTATCTGCTCCCCTTCCCTTCTCCCTCCCACCTCCACCTCAATTCCTTTGGGGCATCAAGAATTGTCTACCCGCCCATAAGGAATGTTTGAATGGGGAACACCCCACTAGAATTTATCACCGAGGATCTGCTTGATAGTTTTTGCATCGTACTTATGGTCAAAAAGCCAAGCTATATAAGCAGCAGAACTGTATATGGCAGCTTTTGCTGGACTGTGCCACTTCAGCCTGTAAGTGGGGAATTGCATATTTGAATACTCACTGTCCCTCCTCAGAAATATTATTCCCTCTCCCCCTGGAACATAAATAATAAACATGTTGGGAAAGAATAGGCTAGAGCCCTTCTCCTTGACATGCTCATTTTAAAAAAATATGCCAACAAATTATTATGGATGGGAGCATTCAAAATGTAATCATACCCTTCAATGGGAAGGATTCCACTTCAGTAAGAAGTGAACCACATGATTCTCCTGGCCACACAGTTCATCATTATCACAACACATGCTTTTTATGCAGCCTTTGGGTCTGGGTCACACCCACAATACTACCATAAAACAGACAAGCCAGGAGTCTAATTAAAGAGCCACACAGGAATTCATATCCCCTCCAGCTGATTGACAAGTGCTCTGAGGAGGCTCTGCCTGCAGCCAGCAACTTGGTTTGATTCATTGAGTAATTTGGAGCTCTCTTATTGTGTGCTGTGATTGTGATTTGTGTGTGTGTGGGGGGGGAACCTAGTGTATAGATTTGTATAGCCACCAACCAATGAGCAGATCTGTACTGTTAATGCTGGTGGGATTTGGAGTGGGATTTGGCTGCTCATGCCTGACAGACAAATAAAAAAATGAAATGAAATGGAAATAGTGCCAGTCACAGGCAAAGTGGGACAGGACCACGCACATGTGTTGGAATAAACTCCTGAGGGTACAGTGGCAGAATGAGGGTAACACACCCACTGTACATGAACCTGTTGCCTTGTCTGATGCTACTGGAACCAATGGCAGGTTAGTCAGGCCAGTCAGGCTCACCCTGATAAATAATTTGGGAATCTGCCCTAGAGCTGGCCAGGATATAAATAATAATAATCTGAGTGGGTTTTTATCAACATGTAGAAAGACTGTCTACATATTATTGGGCAAACCCGATGTATCCAAAAGGGAAAGGAAGTGTGTGGTGTGGTGTGTGTGTGTGTGTGTGTGTGTGTGTGTGTGTGTGAGAGAGAGAGAGAGAGAGAGAGAGAGAGAGAGAGAGAGAGAGAGAGAGAGAGAACTGGAATTATAGCAAGTGGAGAAAAATAAATGCATTGAGGATGCTGGGTGAGGTGAAACCAATACATTAAGTCCACTGTATGTGCGACTGGTTTCATTTAGTGCCCACCTCTGCACTTCACTCACTCGTCTATTCTGACTAATAATTGGCCCATGGAGGATAAATGGAGGGCAGGATGAGCTCTTGACATCTGGCTCAGCATAGTGACATCTGGCCAAACCAACAGCTGAAATCCTGGTGTTCTACTGGCTAGTGTTTGGGGAACTTGACACTTTTTTTCCTGGATAAAATGGCCCTTCCCGTTCCTCTACATTTTCAATTTAAAGCTTGCTGCTGGGAAGAGTCATTTCTTTGGCCAAATCATACAGCGTTCTCCCTGGGTCAAACATCTCCCCTGCTTATGTGGAATGAAGAGGGCGGAGAGCATTGACTGATTAATGGATGAAAAGATTAAAGACATTGGGTTTCTGAGATAATGTGCATCCTATGAATCTCTGTCCAAATGCTTGAATGACAAAGATGTGTGACTTTGCCAAGTCGTTCCTGTTTTCCTTGACCCTCACCAGAGCCTCAACTCTTCCTCTTCAAGACCCCAATATCTCTCTTCCAGGGGTTAAAATGTTGCCCTCCAAAGGCCTGTGGGACCCTCCCAACTCACAGCATTGCCAAAACTCAGTAAATGTATAATGGAAGGAAAGGGTGTTGCTGATATGTTTATGTTGTCACAAGGGATGTATTTGGATTGGGCAGGTGTTGAATACACTGGAGAAAAGTGAGGTATTGAAAGGCAGGAATGTGTAGAAGATGGTCTGTTATTCAAAGCCCTTGATTAGGTTGTGAGGCCATAACAGCAAGCAGGGAAGATGTAGGTGGTGCTTATGGTAGTTGCTGTGGAAGAGGTAACCTCCTGCTTAGGGCTGTGACTTTTTCTTGAGGTGATCTGCCTTTCCAATTCAGAGGCTTCCAGGGGTTTCATAGTGCAGGGGTGTCTTTAAGCTAACCTGTAACGTTCTTGGTCAACTTCACGCAGCTAATGAAAGAAGCATGTATTGTGGCACATACCATGATAATTCTAAGGTATACCTGTGCAATGATGTTGTTTTGCCCTCTCCTCCAAAGATCAACTCCAATGACCTGCAGCTCAGGCAGAGCTCTGGCTGCCAATACCTAAACCATTGGCATCCAAAAAGCAGCAGATGGGCCTTCCCACTGGTTGACAGGAGCTCTGTCGAAGCAGTGAGGGTTAGCAACTAGCAACCCAGACACCATATGCAGCCCCCTGAGGTGAGCCATTTGCTCACCTATAGTTGCTCCACAAGCTCTGATCTTGAGAGGATGAGAATGTGGGAAATGTGCAGGCAAGAGAGAGAAAGGTTTCCTTCTACAAATCCAATGACTTATTGCTTTCCTTCTCCTCCTAACCCTGATCTAATTCATGTAGCAAGGTGCATGGGGTGGCAGGAAGAAGCAGTGTGAGTGTATTTGTGCACAGGTGAGCATGTTTACACACAGGTGAGCAACAGCTTAGTTTGTTTTCAGGCCAACTGGGGAGGGAGGCTTGATTCTATGCTACTCCCTCTGCCCTGCCACCAAAGTGGCTCATCACCTGATTCCCTTTTTAACCCTCCCTTTCTCTTTGCCTGTTCTTTCCTTCCTCTCCCAACCACTTCCAGGGGGAACGTAGAGGCCCTGCGAGATGAGCCTGCCCCCGGGCACCCCCGCTGCTAGGATGCTCTTTGTTATGGCTCTGGCCTGTGCCAGCCCTTTCTTGGACCTGCGGCGGCGGACCATCAACATCCCCATCATTTTCAGTGGCTCCACCTACACCCAAGAGAGTGCCCGGTTCTCACCCGAGGACTTCCGCAACTTCTCAATGGAGATCAACCCCATCCCTGTGGTTCTGAATGACACCAACCCGCGCAGCCTTATTGTGCGACTCTGTGATGTTCTCTCCTCTCTGCACATCCATGGTGTGGTTTTTGAGGATGATACACGTACAGAGGCTGTGGCCCAGATCCTGGACTTCATCTCAGCACAGACCTCTGTTCCCATCATTGGCATCAACGGAGGATCAGCCATTGTTCTTACACCCAAGGTAAAGTGATTTATTCTGTCTATGTTCACTCTAATATCCCATGCTTTTCTCTGCCCAGATTATGTATAACTATTTTAAATTCTGTACTTCATAAAATTATACAACCTGAATCTATTACAGACATTTACTCACTGATGCTAATCTGCTTAATTTGCATACAGATAGTGCAGAACTTGCATTTATCTTAGTGCAGAATTTTGGGTACTTTGGTCAAGATTTTTTTTCATTAAGCGCAAGGCAGGCACTTAATTGAGGGACTTTGGTGTAGGGACACTGGGAGGGCTGAAGATAACAATAGATATGTCACACAAGCTCATACTATGACCCCTTTTTCAAGGTTAGATGGGCATCAGCAGTTCAGAGAGGAGGACAATTTCAGCATAATGATTTTCTGCATGCAAGCACTTTTGGAATTATTTGTATGGTGTACAGAGGTGGAAAATGTTTTGCTGGAACTAAAAGCCAACCTTTATTCCCCAACTAAAACTATTCTGAAAGCTCTCCCATGAAGGAGAGAGGTAGAAATCATAGAGTAGACCTATAATGGGATGGCAAATAGGTAGCACTTATTACCCTTGTGTCTTTTGCTCCCTCCTAAATCCAGGAGAAAGGATCAACCTTTCTACAATTAGGTTCCTCGACCAAACAGCAATTGCAAGTGATGTTTGAGGTCCTGGAACAGTACGATTGGACGGCATTTGCTGTCATCACGACACTGTTTCCCGGCTATGAAGACTTTGTAGATTACATTGAGGTCCTGACTGACAGCAGTTTCATTGGTTGGGAGCGCCGCAGCACTGTGACCCTTAATCTCACGGATGACCCAGACGGGGCCCGCCTCAAACGCCAGCTCCGGGAAATAAATGCCCGCATCTGCCTTCTCTACTGCTCCCGTGAAGAAGCAGAAAGCATCTTCCGTGCAGCCCGTGAAGTGAAGCTCACAGGCCCCGGGTATATCTGGTTCATGGCAGGTGCCAACTTTGGTAGAACTGAGTACATGCCGGAGGAACTGCCCGAGGGTCTCTTCATGGTGCTTTCAGCAGGATGGAAAGATGATCTCTACCACAGAGTTCAAAATGGTGTAGCCATCATTGCCAAGGGGGCAGAGGCCCTATTCCAAGTCTACGGCTCAGTTCCAAAATTCAACAATGATTGCCGGGCACCCAATCTCTCCCAGATCAACGAGAACCTGCATCGGTCAGCAGGGAAAGAGGCTGGGGGGATTTTGCCTGGAAGGGGGGGTGGAATCAAGAGCAAAAGAAAGTGCTGTTGTCCACAAGGGATGTATAGCAGATTTGACTTATCCCCATGCCCTCCTCCCCTCCCCTCCCTTTCTTCATTTGCATATCTGTTCTTCAAAACATTCCTAACTTGTTCCTCTTCACATCCATTTCAGCCATTTTGACTTTCTCCTTGCTTCCTTATCTCCATTTCTCATGAGTCCTTATGCGCTACTGGGCGCAGGAGTGGAATGCCAGGCTGAGCATGAAGAGGAGAGGGAACAGGGGGGCGACATGGCAGGGGGCTGAGACCAGGGTGGGGCAACAAAGGCAGGAGGAGGCAGGTACTTCTCCCAGGATATGTCTGCTCCAGATGAGGAAGCTCCTACGTCCCTTCCTGGGAAAAGGAGCACGATTGAATCTGGGAAGAATGTTAGCCAACCCACTAGTGGTAGAGAAACCTGAGTCAGTGGGGAGGGCATGGCCTGATCACTGAGGACCCAGCAGCACTGCTGACACTGGGAAAAGGGAAATCCTCCCCTATGCAGTGAGCATCTGCATACCCAACAGTTCTGCAAGGACACCTCTTCCTTACTCTCAAGTAAGAGCCTCTGTCTTCATCTGTGCAGGAGCCAGGGATTCATGAATTCCTATATATCCACTCACCCTATGCACCAACATCCAGCCAGTGCTGGATTTACACAAAAATATATCTATTTCATTACATTTATATACCACCTTTATATTCCAAGGATTGGCCCAAGGTCACCAGTGAACTTCATGGCTGAGTGGGGATTTGAACCTTCGTCTCCCGGGTCATAGTCCATCACTCTAACCATTACACCACACTGATTAATCTACAGTTAAGGTCCGGTTTAGGGCCTCACATTATGAGGGTCTCCAAATACAACCCCCCAATTTCAATGACTCTGCCTTTAAAAAACCCCATAAATGTTTTACATTTTATGTCCCATGCACAACACACACAACACATGTTGTTTGGCTCTTCCATTTAGTAAGGGCTAAACAGTGTGTGTGTAACCACTCTTGCTAAGTCAGAAATCAGAAGGTGTTTTGATTCAAATAAATTTAATATGCAAATAGGCTTATTGCAAGATAGATGATTAGTTTTCAGTTGTAACCTTGCCTATGTACTGGTATATATGCAAATATAAAAGTTTATTACTTTTATTTTCATTGTTCTTTCTGTTAGAATAATACACAGTATTATGGGGCCTTTTAAACTTGACATAGCATAGGCTTCCAGCATCTCTTTAATCTGGCCTGCATCCAGCTCTTTCACTAGCTCTGCTTTCCACTAATTGCCCACCATCCCTTCCTCCCTTCCTCCCACCTCCCCGTATAGCCAGTTATACCCCGCACTTCATCCATATTTAACTACCTCCGCACACCATCCACTCCCACTCAATACCCTGCCTCCCCTTTCAAAATGGGCCTGATTCCGAAAGGGCTTTTCCCTTCTCGGTTTTTCAAGTCCTGATCCACAGCTGCACCTGAAATACTAGACCAGTGCCCTGTGGGTCAGGCTTGAGGGGGATGGCAAAATGAGGGGGAGTGAAGCTGCGATGGCAGCATATGGAAAGTGGGCTCTAGATTGACACTGAAGAGCTTCCATCATGCCTCTTCGCAGGTACTTCATGAATGTTACTTGGGGTGAGAAGGATTTCTCCTTTAATGAGGATGGGTACCTCATCAATCCATCCTTGGCTGTGATCTCCCTCAACAAAAACCGAACCTGGGAGGTGGTGAGTTTGAGGGAGGTTTGGGGGGAAGGTGGTTGGGTTGGGGAGGAAAGTTAATGAGTCAAGGGGAGGGGGTGAAAAAAAGTTTGGACAGGTCGTAATCGGGAGTCCATGTGAGTTGGTGGAACTGTGGCAAGGTTGATGTTTGAGGAAGGTGCACTGTTATCATGGGGTAATTATGGGGCAAGTGTGAATTCAGGAGAAGGAGTGTGTTTGCAGAACTGTCCAAGGGCTATAAACAGAAAGAGCTGAGAGAGCCCCTGCTATAAGGCACAGCCGTTCACATGCTAGCATCCCACATTCCTGATGGCACCATGAAACAATAAGAGATTGCAAGTGCCCAACAAAAAAGCAGCCAGAGGAGCAAAGTAATGTAAATTTTTACACAAGCAAATCAAGCCAAACCCTACAGGGAAAGGCAACCAATCTGGCAGGGGTGGTGGATTCATTCCTGAATCTCATTTTGGCAATTGCTAAGCCCTTGGCTGTGAGCAAAGCCCATCCATCGAGTCATCACACAAGGTATCTATTTGGCTAATTTTGTTTAATTAAAAGTATTTATAAGTTGCATATTTTACACATGTCCTCCCAAAGTAAGAACATCAAAAGAATCGATACAGAAACAATAGCTATGTGGGCACATAATGCTACTAAAGAAAGCTACTCTGGTTAAGTCATTCAAAGCCTTAGATGAGGGTAGTAGTCAAGAAAAAGGTCTTGAGAGCTTCCTTAAATGCCTGAACAAGGTGTAAGCATAGCTGCCAAGTTATCCCCTTTTTTAAGGGAAATTCCCTTATGTTGAATAGGCTTCCTCGCGAGAAAAGGGAAAACTTGGCAGCTATGGGTGTAAGCCATCTGGAAAGTGAGTTCCACAGCTGTGGGCCACCACCAAAAAAAGCCCTGTCTTGTGCTCGCCAGCTTCACTGATTTTACCAGTGAAGCAACACCTCCCTAGCCTATTAAAATATGTCCTAGTTTTTAACTAATTTTAACTACCGGTAGTTTGTTTTTATCACTCTGTATTTTATCACTGATGTTTTTTAAATGTTGTAAGCCACCTTGTATTCCAACTTGGGAGAAAGGTGGGATATAAATATCAAATAATCAAAATATAGGCAAGATCATCTGAGATATGGTATTGGCTACCCAATATCCTGACTCCATGCTGGTCATGGATGTCCTCAATGGATGTAGGAAGCAGAGGGATAATGTGAATGGATAATGTGAATGGAGGATGTGATTTTAAAGACAAGAGTTTGTATTTCTTTCATGTTGTAAGCCACCTTAAGCATGGTTTGAAGTGGCCTACAAATTAAATTATGTATGTATGTATGCATGCATGTACAGTATGTCTGATGCGAAGATTCAGAAGTTGGTATAATCCTGGAGATGTTAGTTGTGGGAGGGGGCTTTCAAAACTGAGTTTCTTGAATATGGCATAAATTTAGGACCAACACTGGTGGGCTGGCAAGAGTCTGGAGAAAGGTTTGGGATGTATCTAACCTCTTCTCTATGCCCCGGGAGGCAGGTGGGAAGGTGGGAGCGCAGAATCCTGAGCATGTCACGCTACAGAAAATTCCTGCAACCTGTGGATGACAACAAGCACCTCATGGTGGCAACACTGGAGGAAAGGCCCTTCGTTATTGTCGACAACATTGATCCAGCCACAAAGACCTGCATTCGTGATTCAGTTCCCTGCCGCCACCCACTCAACCATACCAACAGGTATTCCTGAGACACTGGCCAAGTTTACCACAGTTGAGTTCAGTGTTTTCAATTTTACATTTAGATCTTTCTCTTCCTCAGGAAAGTTCAGAGTGGCTTGTGTAGGCCTCCCAGTGGAGGCCCATCCAAGTACCAATCAATCCCATGCTTGCTTATTTATTACTTAACCCATTAATATTGCCCCATTCCTCCAAGGATCTCAAAGTGGTACACATAGTTTCCTCCTTCCTTCCTTCCTTCCTTCCTTCCTTCCTTCCTTCCTTCCTTCCTTCCTTCCTTCCTTCCTTCCTTCCTTCCTTCCACAGCTTTGCTGTGAGGGTAGGTTAGTGAATGGCCTAAAATCAGCCAGTGAGTTTCATGGCTGACAGGGGACTTGAACCTGGGCCACCGCAGACCTAGTCCACTATAACCACCACACCATGCTGGCTCTGTGTTTACCTTCCACAGTGCTCCTAAACCACTTGCTGAGTTCCTTTCCCCTCTCCTTGTGCTGTTCACAGCCATCAAATGGTAAAGAGCTGCTGCAAAGGATTTTGCATCGACATCCTGAAGCGTCTGGCTAAGACTCTGGGTTTCACCTACGATCTCTATCTTGTCACCAATGGCAAGCATGGCAAGATAGTCAACGGCATGTGGAACGGCATGATTGGAGAGGTAACTCCATCCCCTCCCCAAGGAACTGGGTGGTCTGGGCTCACGCACAACTTAGAGCTCTCTGCATTCTCTTCCTCTTAAAAGAACTCAGGAATTCTGGTTTCCCACTCACACATGTGTGACTCTCAAATCCACTTGAGAGGACCCACAAGTCCTGCTGCAGGCTGTTTGGGTTGTATCCTTGAAGTAAAGGACTATTGAATAGTGCATTGATGTAAACAGTAGGGTTAACCTGCTTCAAAGGTTATGGGAGGGTTACCCTAGGTATTATGGCTCTGCCCATTCCTGGATCTGATAGGCAAACAGAATCTTACATCCTGTCTCCAGGGCTTAGGGTGGGTTACACGGTTTACTCAGAAATGCTGGACCCTCCCCTTCCTTTCCAGAAAACCCAGGATTGCTGGCTATTTGTACTTTATCCATCTCTCTGTGTGTCTCTCTCTCAGGTGTATTACAAGCGAGCTGACATGGCGATTGGATCCCTGACCATCAATGCGGAGAGAGCTGAAGTCATAGATTTTTCTGTGCCCTTTGTCGAGACAGGAATCAGTGTGATGGTGTCTCGTAGCAATGGAACTGTTTCACCTTCTGCCTTTCTAGGTGAATACCCAGCCCTGGGATGGGTCAAAGTAAAAAGCAGGAGGGAGCGTTGGCATGAGATGTGGAGGGAGTCTTCCAGGTAGTCTGGTTTCAAAGCAGGGCTCATTATAGTAGAGAAGTCAGAAGTCCTATTCTTCCCCTCATCCTGTCATCTATTGGATCTAATGTAGTTGTACACCCAGTCTTAGGGGGAAAGCCCTACTAAGGACCTGCTTTATTGCTGAGGTAGAGTTTTGAATTTTTTTATTGTCAATTTTATTTTAGCATTTTTAACCCACCATGTATGCTGGAAAGGCGGGGTATAGATAAAACAGAAAAATGTTTAAAACAATTGTTAAAATGGACATACAAAATGATGGCCTTGGGCTGAAGGAAAATGGCCTGAGAAAAGCCAAAAGCAGAGAGAGAGAAAACTTGCCCATTTGTGGGTATCAAGTGGAGAGCTGCCAATATGTATCCATAGGGGTTACATATCTGCAGTTAACACAGTACTTAGGATCACAATGGAAGTACCAGCAGACAGGTTTTTCCAAATCCTGGGAAAAGACCATTTCACCCAAATAGACCCACATTAACAAATGTGCAGTTTTCAAGGAAGACAGTTTGATCTTTCAGATCAAAATAATAGCTTTTTTTTTGCCATGGAGGGACTTGTGTAGCACCCTCCCAAAGCCATTATTCCCTCAAGGATGGTGATAATGGTAGATCCATTTTTTTTTCTGCTTTGGGGTTCATCTGCACTGTACTCTTAAATCAATTCTAAGAGACTATCTTGGAGTCTTCACACGACCACAACTCCCACAGCTCCTCAGGAAAAGCCAATTTAAAGAGGCGGCCTTAAATTATACCATTTAAAAAGTGTTACTCGTGATTTAGGGTGCTTCTTTTATGTTAAAGGTTCAGAAACCCTGCTTTCACCCACTAGAGCCTAGCTGTCTTAGGCATACCACCACCGTGGTCCATTGTTTCTCCTCCTGCAGAGCCCTACAGCCCTGCTGTCTGGGTGATGATGTTTGTCATGTGCCTGACTGTCGTTGCGGTGACCGTCTTCATCTTTGAATATTTCAGCCCAGTAGGCTATAATCGCAGCCTCAGCGCCAGTAAACGTGAGTGCACCAAGGATAAGGGAGGGGCATGTGTCTGAAACTGGGGTACCTATGGAGATAAGGGCGGCAAGCATGTGCAGCCTGTTTCGCTCCAGCCTCTACGGCAAAGTTCAAACTCTGATTCATATTCCCCCATCCCATCCTGCCTGGTAGGCACTGGAGGCTCCAAGTTCACCATTGGGAAATCCATCTGGCTGCTCTGGGCTTTGGTGTTCAACAACTCTGTGCCTGTGGAGAACCCCAGGGGCACCACCAGCAAGATCATG
Source organism: Zootoca vivipara (assembly GCF_965207765.1). Lineage (NCBI taxonomy): Eukaryota > Metazoa > Chordata > Lepidosauria > Squamata > Lacertidae > Zootoca > Zootoca vivipara. The sequence continues at coordinate 36,613,845 of NC_142595.1, forward strand.
GTGCTGATCTGGGCCTTCTTCGCCGTCATCTTCCTTGCCAGCTACACCGCCAATCTGGCCGCCTTCATGATACAGGAGGAATATGTAGACACGGTGTCTGGGCTCAGCGACCAGAAGGTAAGAAGAAGGGAGAGCTCCGGGGGGGGGGGGTGGACGATGACAGAGGCATAGTACCCAATTTGTGGAATTCTCTCCCCAGGGAGGCTCGCCTGGCACCTTCATTACGTATCTTTAGGTGCCAGGTGAAAACGTTTCTTTATAACCAGGCCTTGGGCTGATTAAACATTCTCTAGCCTTTTAAATGTTGGGGGAGTGTTATTGGTTGGTCTGTTTTGTTTTATTATGTATTTTGTGTTCTCCTTTTGTATTTTTATGTTGTGAACTGCCCTGTGATCTTTGGATGAAGGGTGGTATACAATTTTAATTAATGATAATAAAGGTTTCCACTCCCTCCCATCATATCTATCCCTACCAGACAAAATTCCCCATTCATTTCTTTGCCACAGCTCTCATTTTATTTCCCCTTTCATTTTCTTTTCCACCACCCAAAACAACATGCCAGGAAGTGACCACCACTGCTTCCCCAGTGTTTGACAAATGATGAAAGGGAAGCAAGGGAAACCATGAGATGTGTGTATAATCCTGGCCACATGTTAAACCAAAACCAAACAACCCTAAAATCAAAAAGACGTGTACCATTGCTACAGTTTAACACAAAAGAGTAAAGCTGAGTCTCTGTTATTCACTGTACACATTTCCATCAAATCACTTTTAGAAGCCATAGTCCTACAGTGTCTGCTTACAGTGCTTTAGATCTCAGCTGTTTTGACTTCACTTGCATAGTCTTGCAAGGGCATTCTTCTTTGATTGAGCAGCTCAGGTTTTGCAAGGTTTATTTTAAATTGCTTGGGGAGGAGCTACCTGGCTGTGACCACTGCAAACTCAGCAACTGGAAAGTTTTGCCTTCGGTGCCAATAGTGCTGTTAGGGAAATGTCAGTGAAGGTGAAACTGCCCAGAAGAAAGGCAAAGCCAGAAGATCAGACAGACAGGCAGACAGGCAATTGCACATCTTTGTCTCCTACTCCAAAGTACCAGACCTGCCACTGAAAAGCCTCTGAATCCTAGGGAGCTCTTAGTAAGGATCTGGCTGAGACCCACATACCAAGTCTGTGCATTCGTATTACAGTTCAAATTATCTAGCATGAGCTCTCTGCCACTAATCTATAGCTCTTCCTCTGGGAAAAGTGCTAGCAGAGGTTTGTAGATTACCCACCTGCAGAGCAGGAGAGCTATTCACGTTGATGCACTCATGGCACACTTATCATTTTTAGAAACTAACGGTGGCACTGAGAACAGATTCGAGGTCTTACCTTCACCCCTAATTGCTGTTTAATTTTAAAATGTTACACTTGCTTGTGCTGATAGGCTTCTGGTGGGCAATGCTTACTTTCAGAAAAGCCACACATACCCACAATCATGCCAGATCCATCACACCCCCTTAAGACGACCAACAGGAAATATCTGGGTGTGCCTGTGCATGCGTACATGCATGTGGTCAAGATTAAAGGGTGGCTGACCTAAGCAGTGGAACTCATACCCTTGGTAGCTCTACACAGCCCTCCACTGGGATACTTTGCTAGTGCCCAGCATGCATAGTGTGTATTTATAAACCAGGACGTGGCTGATTATCCCCTGGCAATTAGCCCCTGACGAACAACCACAGCTGTGGGGAAGGAGGGGGGCACACAAACTGGACCAGCTGTGGCAAGGCAGCCTCACTCCAATTGAATCCCTTTCGTTAAGAACTAACGAGCTGGGATGTAATTAATGGGCATAATTAACGTCCAACATGAAACACAATTGCAGATAAATATTAAACAGCTCAGATTAACCAACTCGCACTGAGTAGGGAACAGTTTGAGGGAGAGGGCAAAGGAAGAAAATCCAGGCAAAGAAAAAGAACAAGTGTTTCTATAGTGGAATCATAGTACAGTGGTACCTCTACTTACGAATTTAATGCGTTCCAAACGCACATCTGTAAGTCGAAAAAATTGTAAGTCAAATCCCATAGGAATGCATTGGGAGAAAAAATTCGTAAGTCAAAGCAACCCTATCTAAAAATTTGTAAGTAGGAAAAATCCTATCTAAACCACATCCAAGATGGCGGACGGAGCTCCGTTTGTAAGTAGAAACATTTGTAAGTAGAGTTATTCGTAAGTAGAGGTACCACTGTAACATCTATTCAGAAATCCCACTGAATTCTATTGGACCTTACCCCCAGGTAGGGATGGGGGAGAAATTTGATTCAATTCACCTTTAAAGATGAACTTACTGAATTCACATTTTCTGAAACAGTATGTGAGCTGAAACACAGCTGCCCTTCAGACTTACCTACATTTTGCAGTGCAGTTCTCCAGTAAGGTAATGTATACAAACTTGTACAGTGGTACCTTGGGTTGCGGACATGATCCATTCTGGGGTGCCGTTTGCACCCTGAAAAGTCTGCAACCTGGGTGGCGCTTTTGCGCAGGCGCGTGACATAATTTGCCGCATCTGCGCATGCGCAAAGTGCAATTTAGTGCTTCTGCGCATGCGCGCAGGTTACAGACGCGCCGAATCCAGAAGTAACCTGTTCGGGGACTTACGGGTTCGGCCCATCCGTAACCTGAAAAGCCGCAACCCGCAGCCGATGCAACATGAGGTATGACTGTATATACTATGGTAAGATTTGCATACAAATGCATATATTAATGAACATAACATACAAAAATGCATCATAGTAGGGGAAACTGTTTTCCAAAATGTATATATTAGGCAAAACTGCATATAAAAATGTGTATCAAAGGAGAAATTCACACAAAAATGGTGACAGATTTTCACTAGGTCTTTTTTTATAAAAAAAATCAACTGATATAAGCCTAACATAAGATTGGAAAAGTGAGAAACTAAGAGAAACCAAAACTGATATATTTGCCACCCATCCCTAGTCTCAGGTTATATAGCAATGCTATCTTGTGAAATTCAAGAGTGAGAGCCATGTTATCAAGTTGCAACAAACACAACCAAAAAGCCCTGTAACACCTTAAAAACTAACAGATTAATTGCGACATCAACTTCTTTGGACAAAAACCCACTTAACACGGCGACCCCCTCTGGACTTTGCCATTACAGAAGGCACTGAATTTAGCCATCAAAAGTGAAAAGCCTCATTCTGTGCATCTGACAAAGCAGGCTTGAGTCTATGAAAGCTTCCTGTACAATAAATGAGCATGTCTTCGAAATGCTACAAGACTCTCTTTTTGTTTCTAGCTTTAGAAACGTTTTCCCCTCCCCTCTCCATCCTGATGGTTTCCCCAGTATTCTCTTCTACCTCTATTTGCCTCTTTCCATTAATTCTTTCCCCCATTGCTTTGTCATACACATTCCTCTGTCAAATTCCAGATAATCTCTACCAATCTCCCATCTTCTTTTCTCACTTTCCCCAGACGCTTTTGTCTGCCTAATGGCTTCTAAGCTTTAGACACCTAGAAGCCTCTTTCCATTATCCCCATTTGCAATAAAACCATCGCTCCCCCTCTCTTCCTCCCCACACCCATTGCTGGCACTCTCCCCAACCTGGGATGCATTCGATTTTTGCTGTTTCTTTGCTTCCCATTTCCGTGTCGAAAGGCCCAGTTGCCCCAGGAATATCAAGGAGGGACTGAATTTGCTCAGAGAGCTCTTGTGTGAAGCCAATTTTGTGATGCTCAAAACAGACCAAAGATGTTTTTCTCCATCTACAGCCTTCTTGAAGCAGACTCTTGTAATAGAACAAGCAGTCTGCCTCTGCCCTTCATACTTCTAAATGTGTCCCCGTCTATTTCAGTATCACTGATCTCTCGGTGCACCTCTCTGTCAACAATCCTGTCTGCCAACTGCTGAATCCATCTATACTCAGAATTACCTGTTCATTGCGTCTTCTATTTATGAGTCCATTCCTGGCCTCTTTCCACCCCACCCTGCTTGCCCCTTTCCATTTTTCTCATCTGACTCCATTCTGACTTTGGTTGCGGTAGTGTAACAAGCATCTCTTCACTATGGGCCACAATGTAATATCAGAAGAGCTACACTATTCCCTTTTTCCATCACATCCCATGCAGTTCTGAGCTCCCTCCCCCCCAAAAAAAAATTACCAGAAATTTTGCTTGGTATAGGGAGTGAGTTTTAGAGGCTATGTTTAATCTGCTGCTTAACTCATGCAGAGTACTGCATATCCACTGCAGTCGCCCCCATCCTTGGTATTTCTCCCCTTACCATAACAGGCAAACAGGAAGCAATGTGATTGTTGCTAAAATGCTGTTTGTAAAAGCATTTTAAAATGGAAAACATAGGGCTGGCCCATGCTTTTATTGATCATAAAGAAAGGCTCTCTGCAGCTCGACAACAAACAAACAAACAAACACACAAACATTAGTTGAAGAGGGTGTGTGTAAGCATGGGAAATGTGCAAAGATGGGTCAAAAAAGGACAAAAAAACAAAATCAACGCTGCCTGGGTACTGGTACAAACACACCCTCAAGGTGTTTCATCTTGCATAGCCTTCGAGTTCCACATCCCACTGTTCCTTTCTCACTCTGCTTCTGCCTTCGCTCTATGTCTTATTTCCCAAACTGCCTGTCTCACCCTCCTGTCCTTAGATAAATCTCTAAAAAGTTTGTTTTCTTTTCCTTGGCTTGGGCACTGGTCTCTTGGCTGGATTCTAGAGGACAAACTCAATAATCATACATGATTTTTCCTGCTCATATCTATTTAGTCTTCTCGTCCATCTCCAAATACTACTGCCTGTCTGCTTTCCTATCATATCATGGAACTGTTTGAGAAGGAGGAGGCTACAAGGCCCTTAGTCTAACCCCCTGCCACCAGCTGGGACAGACCACCCACTCACCTGCATCTTCCAGTATCAGTGTCCATCTGACATGACAGAGGTGGAATTCCCTTCAAACTCTAAACATCATGAACGATTACACCCTGTGGAGTTGAAACTGACCCCCAAAGCCATTATTAAATGAAAAGCAGGTTCAGGAGAGGAGAAAATAAGAGTGGCAGAAGGATGGACAGGAGGAAAAGGTGTACATAATCCCCTCTCTGTCTGCCATTTTTCTGCTTCAAGTCACGCACAAAAACACACATTTTTTGTCTGCGGGAATCCAAAAGCATGTTGGAAACAGAGAATCATAGAGCTGGATTGTTATGTAGTCCAAGCCTCTGCTGATACGATGTTTCCTCTAGCAGCTTCTAAATCCCCCTCTCCCAAGCTGCTCTTCCTAAAAAGAATGTATGACATGAAGGTCAACCCTGAGCATGAGCAAAACTTGTTCACTCAGGTTGTGGCAGTTCCTGATGCCCAGAGAAAAAATTAGAACTTCCAGATATCAACCCTTCCTGACTGTCCTCTTCCCCAATCCAGCCTGTTTTTCTAACCTACCTCACAGGGTTATTGTGAGGCTAAAATGGGGAAGCAGAAACCATATGCCTCACCCTTAGCTCCAAAGAGGATGGGGATAAAAAATGGAAGCTCATAAATAAATCTGTTGGCTCATTTATTCATCCTCAAATAAACATGGTATTTACCTACCCATCCATCACTATATGCATCTCTCCATTTCTTATCCATACCACTCTATGCGTCTGTCTCATCCATCACACACAACAGGGTGCTTCTCCATATCCAGAAATCATAATGCATGGGAAGGTGAACTCTGCTCTAATTGATGCCAGCCAAATTTCCGTTTTATTTCTCAGCCAACTGAGCACAACAATACACTACTCCAAAGGAGCACTAGCAAATTTAAGAATCTCCCTCCTCCCATCCTTGCTCAGTTTTCACATTTGGGAGGAGAACAGGGAAGAGGGCGGGGCGAGTTCCGCAGAAGCACTCTTCACACTCCAATTTCCCTTTACCTCCCTCTACAGTTCCAGAAACCACAGCATCACTACCCACCTTTGAGATTTGGCACTGTTCCCAACGGGAGCACCGAGAAAAACATTCGGAACAACTATGGGGAGATGCACGAATATATGGGGAAGTACAACCAGCGCAGCGTGGAGGATGCACTCCAGAACCTGCAGACAGGGTAGGTGGGGGGAAATGATGCGGGTGGAAGAAGCAGTGGTGGCAGCAGGAAGGACAACTCCAAAATCCTTAGTTCTTAGCATATATTTTCATCCTAAGCCTTTCTGTTCCCTGGGCACATGGCCTGCGGCAGGCCCCTACAGTGGGGACACATGCTCCCTATGGTTCTCTCCACATAATCCATTTTTTACACAACAGATGTGCAAATGCTTCTCATTTATGTCGCACACTCTCCTTGTCATTCCATGAGGCCACACTCCTGTTGTAGAGAAGCCACCATTTGCCCGCACTTGGGGTAAAATATTCAGTGAAGTAAATGCAGTTTCCCCCCTTTGCAACACCCTCTCCCTTCTGCAGTAGTACATTAATTGCTGTGGCAATTGCTATGTGGAATGTGACTTGTGTGAGTGACATAGGCTGCTGCTGGATGTTGCTTGTGACATGGCCAGCTTTAATGCCCATGCTGTTTTGTGAGCCTTTAACAAGTTTATAATTATAATTAGTCAATTTTCATTAGGCTGTCATCTGATTAAAGAAATCTTAGTCAATTTAATAATAATATGAGTTTGGGTCAATTAATCAGTGAATTAATTAAATCTGCAGAAATGTGCATATGAGCAAAAATTACTCTCTCTCTTTTTAAGCATACTTTGTTTTTAGATGATGCACTGCGGACATTAGAAGAGGCATCCCCACTTTCTCTCTCATATAGGAGTGAAGGCCTGTGCAAAAACTGTGCTTGCCATGTGCTGTTAATGCAAGTAATTGCATTAAAAATATTTTTTTTTAAAAGAAACTGTTGCCTTGCTCATTGGGGACTCCTTTTTAGTTGAATGAATCTAACCAATTAATTAAGGCTGCAAGCCTATGCCCACTTACCTGGAAGTAAGCTTCGCATAAAATCAGATTATAGAAACTGCAGTCCAAAAAAAACCCCAACCCACCTTTAAAGGCTGTGCACTCCTTCTGTTTATAACTCTGGTGAGCAAGTGCTTGTCTAGCCTTGGTAGCTGCACACACCAGCAAGAGTGCCTCCCCACTGTTTTCCACAACAACACTTCTGTGAACTTCTATGAACTCCTGCTGGCTCATTTCATAAATAAACCAAATAAGACAAGTCCACAGTGAGGCATTCAAGTGCAGGATTGAGCTGCGCCATCATGCTGTTAACTAGACTTCCATGTGGGGTTTTTGTATGTGGATTTTGGATTTGTGAGCATTTGTGACTTAAACGTTAATTTTTTGCTGCTGTAGGAGTGCATTGTAGCTCTGCCTGTTTGAGCGCCCTTTCGGGGTGGTTCCCACTGCTGTTGGAACTGCTGCCAATCCTACTAACAATTTTTTAAAAGCCAACTGGCAAGGTTATGGGTGCGTGATTCACCATTTAAACACCCACATTCTCTGCTAATTAACCCAGATTAACAACCACTTCCCAATTCTACACTCACAATCATTTATATATGGGTTAGAATTCCTACTCTGTACATATATGCATTTAAGTCAGGCACCTCCAACTTTGGGCCACCAAAATTTATGTGACTTCGGTTCCCTTCACTCCTGACCATCTGTCAAGCTGGTTGCAGGTGTTGGGGTTGTACTGTAGTGATGGGCTGAATGAGGGTTAATAAACTGAGTCTGAGTCCTGGCAAGATTGAGGTTTGTAGGCTTGGGAAGTCTGTAAGTTGTCAGGCCTCGATGGGTCTGCTCTCTCCTTGAAGGAGCAGGTGCAAAGTCTGAGGATGTTCCCAGATCCAACTCTGTCACTGGAGGTGTCCTCAGTGGCTAGGAAGCTTGGCTGGGAAGACAGCTACAGTTGTCCCTGGATCAGGATAGCAGTTATCCATGCATTGCTAACCTCACAGATGGACCACTGCAATGCATTGTTTGTAGAACTACCTTGGCAGTTGATTTGGAGGCTGTGGCTAATGCAGAATGTAGGGGCCAACGTGCAAACTACCACCAGCAGATAGCAACTTGATTTCTGGATTTGCACTGGCAAATCCCTCCCTGCATGTTGCCTGCATTGACGTGGTGACCTGTTGGATGTGGGTCTTTGATGTGGAGGTCTGTTCCACAGGAGGTGCAAGCTTGGAGAGTACAGACTCCTGAACTCCTGCCTTGGGTTCCAGAATGCCTGATTTGCTGGGCTCGGGCTGCGAGTCAGGCTTGGGTAGGATATCAGGGCCTGTGATCTTCCTTGGAGCTGCTGGACTGATAGTGGCCCGCCTTGTCTAAATTGGAGCTGCTCTGGCCAGGAGTTCTGGCACTGGGCCATTTCAACGGTGCTGAAGATTCTAAAAGGATGACTTTGCCACTATTGCAGAATTCAACTATTTGGTTCTTGCTGTTTCCCCCTATGCTGTCCCTGTCTGGTGCTTTGTGTGTTTACTGCTTGTTAAGTTCTTCCTTCTCTTTTTAATCAGTGGCCTGCATCTACTCTTCGGGTTTTTTTCCCCCTAAGTTCAGAGGTTTTTTTGTTTTTAAATACCACCATGTACATTCATGACCACCAAAACTATGCTGGTATGTGTGAATAGTTGCATGGGGATGGGCACAAGGGGCACAAGGGAGACACCTAATAACCCGATCTTATGCGAAGTTATAGTTATGGGCCCTGTGTAGGGTCAGTCTGTTTTTAGGACTGCGAAATAGAGGGCATTAGAAAGCAAAAGACTGAGAAGAAAGCTTGGAACCAAGATATCTAGATCGAAGTGGCTGAAGAGATGAGCCAGTCTATAATAAAAAATAAATAATGGGGGGAGGAAGTGAAGATAAAGATAGAGTGGGACAGTGGCTGACATGCAGTTCTAACAGTAAAGGGCACCTTTTCCTTATGGGCCTATTAAGAGTACCGATATCTCCTATGCTATATAACTATGGCTGAAAACTTAACAGTTTTAATGGGAAGATTAATCAGGCTCATAATAAAATCCCTGCACCCCAGTTAATTGGTCAGGCTAAGCGTATGGAAAGGCTCAGTCATGTTTAAAGGCACGCTGGTGGGCAGTCATCTAGTTTCTAGCTCCTACCTGTGATGTATTTGATGACAACGAAGAATAAATGTAAAGGTGTTTTATCTTTCTAGTTTATTACCCAAAGGCGGCCACCTTTTGGCTCTTGTATACTTTCATGTAATGCTAAGAACCAGTTTTTATTTAATTGATTTTTATACTGCTCTCCGTCTCACATTCAACTGAAGGCAACGGTGCTCTGTTGAATTAATTCTTAATATATTTTAAAAAGCCCACAATATTGATGGGCCTTCAATGTGTTTATTTTTTGATGCCATTTTGACTCTGATATGTTATTATAATGGGAAATATTCACATATGGAATAAGAAACAAACTGTTAAAGTCAGCCTCTTTGTATAACAATGAATATTACTATTTGTTTAATAGGGACGTGGGTGGCACTGTGGTCTAAACCACTGAGTTTCTTGGGCTTGCCAATCGGAAGGTTGGCGGTTTGAATCCCCGCGATGGGGTAAGCTCCCGTTGCTTTGTCCCAGCTCCTGCCAACCTAGCAGTTCAAAAGCATACCATTGCAAGTAGATAAATAGGTACTGCTGTGGCATGAAGATAAACGGCGTTTCTGTGTGCTGAGCTCTCATCATGGTGTCCCGTTGTGCCAGAAGCAGTTTAGTCATGCTGGCCACATGACCTGGAAAGCTGTCTATGGACAAACGCCAGCTCCTTCGGTCTGAAAGCGAGATGAGCATCACAACCCCATAGCCACCTTTGGCTGGACTTAACCATCCAGGGGTCCTTTACCTTTACCTTACTATTTGTTTGTTAAATGGTAAGCTGTCTCACACTTAAAGAAAGCTGCCCCCCTTCCCCCAAAAATATGCTTTCCCTTTAATTGCAATAATTAAATAATTAAATAATCTCTAGTTCTAATCAATAGGTCTGTGAAAAGGTGGACATATAAAAAATGGAGCCATTTTTAATGCACTAAATGCTGCATCCATCTGTCTTTCTCTGCCTGCCTTTCTTATCTGACTGCAGGAAGCTGGATGCCTTCATCTACGATGCAGCCGTCCTCAACTACATGGCCCGAAAGGAAGAAGGCTGTAAACTTGTCACCATAGGGAGTGGGAAAGTCTTTGCCACCACAGGCTACGGCATTGCGCTGCAGAAAGGTTCCAAGTGGAAACGGCCCATTGACCTGGCCCTGCTCCAGTTTCTGAGTGATGGTAAGGCTTAGCTACATGCCAGGTTCTAGGGAGAGCACTGGGAAGTTGAGAGATGCCCAAGTTTTTTGGATGAGAACAAACAAGTGTGGGTAACTGGAAGGTGGGGAGGGGAATATTTCCTCCAACATCTGTGTGAGTGGTATTGCTCTCTCTCTGTCTCTGTCCCACCTGCTCTTCCACTAGGCAACGGTTGCTGGGTGTGTATGCTTCAGGTACTGGAGCAGGGGTGTCTGAAATAAAGGATATTTATTACTTGCTGTGGACACTCCTGAATAGTTTGCACTGGAAAGGAATCTATGCATAATCCTACTTCCTGCTCCAGGGCAAGACCACCCCATCCTATCCATACACTATGCAAAAGCATGAAGTTGAAATGTGGGGCAACTGGTGCTCCTTCTTCAGATACTCACCCCACCCCACCCCAGCACCCATTTCTAGTAAGCTCAGACCCAGAAAGTACCAAACTGCCAATCCCAGTCCTTGTGGATGGGTCATGTTCTCTATAGTGATTGGTAAACAGGACTTTCCCTCACATGTTTGCTGGGGCAGAAGGCTTAGTCAGGTAAAGGAATGCTGGTCTGCCAAGATGAAACATTCATTACCCTTTGCTAGAAAGTGGGTTATCTGGATTCTGAAGTTCAGTTAAAACAGATTAGTTTCCTTTAACACACTTTTACTATGTATTTGGTTGAATTTATTGTTGTGTGCTCCCTGAGTTTTGAGAAGTCATGGAGCAGTGCTATATGGGATAGTTTCCTTTGAATGAAAGAGTTTTGTATTGTAAACCGCCCTGTGATCCTCAGATGAAGGAGGCATATGATGTCATTGTAATAAAAATTGTTAGCATAGTGGAAGCAAATAGGCACCCCTACAGCACACACAAATTCACTAATGCCATATCAGATGTTCAGAGAGAGAGAGAGAGAGAGAGAGAGAGAGAGACTCTACATTCCAAGCTGTTTCACCTTCAGCCAACTCACAGCTCCTTATCTGTCTGTCCCATTAAAAAAAAAGAAAATGCTTTCTTGCTGTCTCGCTTCCTCCCACACCCCAATTCTGATGGGTGTTGCATTTACAAGCTAGAATGAGATTTGATATCATTAAGGGCAATTAAAGCCCATTTGTCAAGTCCCTGATCAACGGTTGATTTGTCAGGCAAAACCAATGTGACAGGCCCATCCATGTTAATCAAGTGAGCAAAGCTCATATTACCAGCAGGAGTGTGGATTTCTCCCATTCTTTTAGTGTATGTTTATCCATGGAGATGGGGAGGGGTTTCCAACTCAAATGTAGAAGTTTGCTGAGAGGACTTATGGGCCCTGGAACTGACATGGCTCTCTCACATACACTAATGCCCCCATACCAGCCTGCACACCTTCCCCCATTCCAATGCTCTAGATAGCTGTCACAATGCACTTCCCTGACTATCTCCTAGCAGACCTGCAGGCTGATCAAAGTGAACATGCAACCAGATCATGGTATTTTATTTTGGATTAATTAATCCAGGCTGAAATGGAGTAGGAATCCCAAGAGAGGTGTGGAGCCCACTCAGTTCACGCAAGGAGGTCTGGAAGCCAGGACTCCTGCATCTCCTGGGAGAGCAAGCAATTCCTAGTGGGCTAGACTCAGAGCAAAGGCGATGGGAGACAGACATCCTGCTTTCTATTTCTAGCTCCAGGGATAATGAACAGACACAGCTCTGGTGTGTTTGATCTGAGCAGAGGAACCTGGATTCTGTCTCTGCTGCTGCTAATGGGCTCAGTCTGAGGCTCTAATTGCTGTTAGCCAACAATCTTGCTTTTCCTAATAGGCCTGACTGACTCTGGGGATATCCTAGAGAACAGCACAAGGGGCTTTCCCCGCCCCACCAGGACATATAAGCAGATGTTGGGGACGGGGCTGTGTTTCAGCTGGGCCACCCAGTGTCCGTGACACTTAAATCATTTTGCCTTCCCTGCATCTATTAGGTTGAATGAAAAAGCTACATGGTTTACTCTCCAGCTCTCTCTGCTGCGATTAACAACATTCAGAAGTGAAGCGTTCCAGACAGAGAGGCGTTCTTTGCTTCACTTGTGAAAAATGCCCTGTGAGGATCATGATGTGTAAGAATTGTGTGTGGGAGAGAGGCCGACAGATGGTTGCTTTGTAGAGTTTGGATGCGTTACAATGAATGTCCAAAATGTGGTGAATGTCAACTATTCACATGTAAATACTGACAAGTTCAGATGAATTTTATGAATGCCACAAACAGACAGACATACTCCCATTTTGGGGACAGATTTATTGCATGATGATTATCACTATTTGACTGTCGGCATTCGCCAGGGTATCTCCACCTTAATTGAGCATTCACAACAGTCACCTGGGATTGCCAACATTCATAAGTGACAAAATTCCAGATATACATATTAGAACTTGTATTTGCTTGCAATTACTCTATATTCCAAGCATCTGTGCACAAGAATAGAGCATGCAAACTAAATAAAATGCATGTATAATAATCAATGTTTAAAACTTACTCTAATTGCAGAATTTTCGCTTTAGGTTCACAGAATAGCCATAATTTTGTTGGTATATAATTCCACCAGTATGAGGGTATATAATATATACAGCAGAGATTTCATCTGTTTGGAATCCTTCAGTGTGTTGATGTATAACTTCATATGTTGAATATGTACATGCTGAGGGGTGCTGGGTATTTATTATTTATTTATAGTTATTTAAAAAAATATTTAAATAGCATCCTCTCGCAACACATCAGGGCAGTGTACCACAACAATTAGACATTTAAAAGCAATCCAAAGTAATCATCAATGTGACTGGCTACTCAAGAGACCTTTTAAACAACTGCTAAGGCCTGTCAGCATAAAAAAGTCTTAAAGAGACACCTGAAAGTCAAAGTTCCCTGCCAGATCTCTATTGGAAGAGCATATCATGATCTTGCATGGATGTATGCATTTAAAGGAGCCTGTTGCTTGGGTGTGAAGGAACACACATGCATACCATGGTAAGCTTCCAATTGCTTATTAGGGGGGAGGGAAGCAAGGAATAGTTGCCCAGCAACCCACCCATCTGTCATATCATACAAATGAAACCTGTACTACCTTTTATAGCACACACACACAATTTTAGTCTGCAGCATTAATCAATCCTGAAAGACTACCACTGCATAGCTCCATCCTTGCAATCACTCAAGTAGATCAGGATTCATAGGATCAAAGAATTGTAGAGTTGGAAGGGACCCAAACACCATCAAGTCCAACCCCCTTGAATGCGGGAATCTCAACTATATCATATATGGCAGATGGCCAACCAACTTCTGCTTTAAAACCTCCACAGAAGGAGAGTCCACCACCTCTTGGAGTTTGTTCTACTGTTAACAGCTCTTACTGTCAGAAAATTCTTCCTAAAGTTTTGTCTCCTTTCTTGCAACTTGAATCCATTGGTTCAGGTCCTAGTCTCCGGAGCAACAAAAAACAAACTTCCTCCATGTGATATTTAGATATTTGAAGACGGCTATTATATCTCCTCTTTTCCTGGCTAAATATACCCAACTCCCTCAAATGTTCCTCATAAGGCTTGGTTTCCAGACCCTTGATCCTCTTGGTTGCCCTGCTCTGCAATAGTATTAACCTTTTTTTGTTGCTTCATCACACTGTGAACTCATGTTAAGCTTGTGGTCTACTAAGTCCCCTAGATCCTTTTCACATCTACTACTGGCAAGCCAGGTGTCCCACATCTTATATTTGTGCATATTGGTTCTTCCTGCCTAAGTGGAGAACCTGACATTTGTCCCTATTGAAGTTCATTTTGTTAGTTTTGGCCCAGTTCTCCAATCTGTTAAGGTCATCTTAAATCCCAATTCTGTCTTCAGTGGCATCTGCAAATTTGATAAATACAGTATCCCCTCAATGTCTTCATCCTAGTTATTTATAAAAATGTTGAACAACAATGGGCCCGGGGCAGAACCCTACAGCACCCCACTTGTCCCCCCCCCTTTTTTGCAGGATGACTAGGAACCATTAGTGAGCACTCTTTGAGTATGGAAATGAGCTACAAATCCACCTAACAGTTATCTCACCCAGTCTAAATTTTACCAGCTTCTCTGCAAGAATACCATGGGGGACTTTGTCAAAAACTTTACTGAAATCAGCATACACTATATCCACAGCAGTTCCCGATCCACCAAGCTTGTGACTCTATCAAAAAAGAAAAGAAATGAGATTTATCTGGTACGGCTTGTTTTTGGAGAAACCCATGTTAGGTCTTAGTAATCACAGTCACCTTTTCAAAGTGCTCACAGACCGATTGTTTAATTATCTGTTCTAGGACATTGGTAACAATGTCAAGCTCACCAGTCAGTAGTGGCCCAGATCTTCTTTACTCCCCCTTTTGAAGACAGGGACATCATTTTGCCTGCCTCCAGTCCCCAGGGACATCACTTGTTCTCCAAGAATTCTCAAAGATTATAGACAGAGGCTCTGAGATTACATCTGCAAGCTCCTTTAGTACTCTTGGGTGCAGCTCATCAGGCCCTGGAGATTTGAACTCATTGATGTAGCTAGGTGTTCCCTTACCACCTCTTTTCCATCTTGGGCTTTAGCTCCTTCCTTGCATCATTTATTCTGTTATCACCAGGTTGGGCACTGCTTTCCTTTGAGGTAACGGCAAAAGGCAAAGTGTTGAGCAGTTCTGCCTTCTCTCTGTGACCCAACAGCATTTCTCCATCCTCTTCACACAAGAGACCTACTACTTGCTTGGTCTTCCTCTTGCTTCAAACATAGCCGAATAAACCTTTTTTTAAAATTAATTTTAATCTCTCTTGCAAGCCTGAGTTCATTCTGAGCTTTGGCCCACCTGACCTCCCTGCAACTGTTGGCTACTCATGTATGTTCTTCCTTTTTGATTTCTCCTTTCTTCAATTTCTTATTCATGCCCTTCTTAAATCTCAGTTCACCTGTAAGCTCCTTATGCAGCCACACTGGTTTTTTAAGTGTCTCCTACTTTTCTTGTTTGTTGGAATTTTCTGCCTTTCTGCCTTCAAGATTTCACCAACAGTTTCTTCAATTGCCTCACTGACAATGTATCTGAGTAACTGAACTCTTCTATGACTACTATATCTCTTCTTTATGAATGTTTGGGAATCTGCTGTAGAAAGGAATAATCTGAGTCCTCCACTTGGCTTGGAGGTCTATAGCAGACACCCACAATAAGGTCACTCTTGTTTCCCTCTCCTACAATTTTTATCCATATGCTCTCAATCTGTCTTCCATGCTCCAAGTTATAGATCTCTTCACAAGTGTACACGTCCTTTACATATAATGCTACTCCTCCCCCCTGTTTGATCTACTCCTTTTGAACAGGTTGCACCTCTCAAGTTCCAGTCATGAGTCTCATCCACCAGGCTCAAGTAATGCCTACTTAAGTGATATTTGTATTAAGAGCTCAAATTCTTTTTGCTTGTTTCCCATACTCTGTGCATTTGTGTAGAAACAACTGAAACCATGAGTCATTCCTCCACACACTGCTGCCTCTGTCCTCCTTCATGGAGAATTGCCTGCCACCACCACACATCTCATCCTTCTCTGGGGAGCAGCAGGAATCGTTCCATACACTGTACTTTCCACTGCTACCTTGATGTATTTTAAGGTCTGCAACTGCTGTTCTTGCTACGATGGCCGAGAACTGGTGTCCAAAGTGAGGGCATGGAATCAGTTTTGTAGCTCGAGAGACACAGCATGGCTCCTAACACGGCTCCTGCTTTTTCTGTCATGTTCCTCCAGGAGTTCGTCTCCTGCACTGTGCAATCTTCTACCTCCCTAGGGGCATTCCACCTGCATCTCTGTTCCAGGACAGTCCACTCTGGTTTAGCAAGAATTTCCTCATCTGCTCAGTAGCTCAAAGTGTGGATAGGTGGACCTCAAGTTGCTGTACCTTCTCTTCTAGCTTGGATTTGCTGTAGGTGTAGTAGGTCAGTGCTGCAGCTCCCTTGTCGTCCATGTCTCTTGGTCTATGAGACAACACTCCGGGCTTCCCCCTCAAACTCCTCCACTAAACACCCTTGCAAACGCCCCAGTTTACAAGTCCTAGTCACAAGAGCTTGACCTGCTGGATTTCTTCCTACAGAGCTTGTATTAAAAGTGCAGAAGCCCTGCCTTCCTTCTCCAGCATGGAGGTGTAAAAATGGGCAGATACAAATAAGTCCAAGCTGGCAAATTGGCTTAACGTTGGCCAGTGCTCCCCGCCCCCCTAGAAAAATAGGTGCCGGTACTCACCAAGAAATTGTTACGGTAAGTGTCACACTTTTAAACCAAAAGAGAGATGTGCCAGTACTCACCATGAAGTTGTTACAGTAAAATGCTGAAGGTTACCCACTATGCATGCCTGGAAAGATAGGAAGAGAACAACCTCTCACAACTCTAATCATGAAAGGATAATTAAATAGTGTCAAGCGGTAAGTACTTTGTGATACATGACCTTTAAGTACGTACCTAAGCTCAGAATGGTTCTGCTCCCTTGGTCTCCTGTCCCCACAAGCTCCCACTCTCAGATTCTACCGTGTTTCCCCTATTTTTAGACGTAGTCATAATATAAGCCATAGCAGGATTTTAAGCGTTTAGGAAATATAAGCCATACCCCGAAAATAAGCCATACTCCGCGGAGCGAGACCGCTGAGTGCCCCAGCCAGCCAGTGGGACCCAGCACGCTGGCAAGAGGAGGAGAAGCAGAGAAAGAAGTCACAGCGAAGAGGGATGTCTGGCAAGCGGCGTGGGCTGCCGCCGAACAGGGCCACCGAGGGGGAGGCAAGGGTGTGCGCGGATCCTCCGGGGCCCCCGCAGGCAGAGCTCAGTGCCGGACCTTGCGCTGGACTCCTGAGGGGGGGAAGGAGAGGGGGCGCGAGAGTCACACTGCTTTTTGGCGGATGCCGCTGCGCGAAGCAGCTTTCCGCGTCTCGGGATGGAGTTGCGGGCGAAGAGGCGAACAATGTGAGGCTCGAGGTAGGCAAGACGGAGGGGTTAGGAGAACAAAAAGGCTGGGCAGCAGGCGGCTGCATGCACCGTGGCCTCGAGCGCAGGCTGGGGAAGAGGAGGCGAAGGAGGCGCGCTCAGTGGGGGTTGAGGCATGGTGGAGTGCCCCGAGCCTCTGGGAGCCGGCAGGAGGAGGAGGAGGCTTGCCGGGTCGTCACCCAGCAGCGTGCGTGGAGCGCCCCGAGCCTCTGGGATTGTTGTTGTTGCTGCTGGCTGCCGGAGGCTCGGGGTGCTCTGCGCGCGCTGCTGGGTGACGACCCGGCAAGCCTCCTCCTCCTCCTGCCGGCTCCCAGAGGCTCGGAGCACTCCACCATGCCTCAGCCCCCACCGCACTGAGCGCGCCTCCTTCGCCTCCTCTTCCCCAGCCTGCGCTTGAGGCTGTGACGCCAGGGACGAGCGTGCACTCCTCTCGCTGCTGCTGCTGTCCGGGAGAGTGACGAAGCTGAGCGAGATTCCCCCCCCCAGTCCCGTTCCCGGTCCCGGTCCCATGGGGAGGCCTGACATCACCGGGGCCGGAATATGCCCCCCGCTGCCTCTGGCTTCAGCCCCTGCACGCCTTCTCCCGGGGAGCCTCGGCGCGGCGCTTTGCAGGCGGCCCCGGCGGGAAGCCTGCAGCTACGGCGGCGAAGGCGCCTTGTGTGGAGACCCGACCTACCGGGCCATTTGCACGCGCCGCAGACGGGAGCGCATCAATTCCCGCAGGTTGCGTGTGCTCGCCCTGCCTGCTCTCTCCGCAGCCCAGAACCGGCGGCTGCTGCAGTGCAGAACGCTTCGAGAGCCCAGCAGCGCCGCGGAGCAGAGAGCCTGCGAGGAGGGAGAAGGAGCAGTAAGAGAAGGAGGAGGAGGACTCCTCTGTGCTGCTTGGCGGTGGCACATTAGCAGCACGGTCATGGACACCCCGGGATAGGGGCCCTTCCTGACAGGGTGGCTGCGGCCCCTCAGCGCAAGCTGAGACCCAGTGTCGACGGGGTGCCCCCTCCCCAGCCCAGCCTGCTCCATCTGAACGCGGGGAGGGAGGGAAGGCATGGGCGTATGTGTATGTGTGTGTGTGTGTGCGCACACACACGGTCCAGCCCGCCACAAGTTGTAATACTGTATTTTACAAGTACTGTAATAAAAACAGTAATAATTTTTTTTAAAAAAAAGACATCCCCTGAAAATAAGACACTGTGTGTTTTTTTGAGGAAAAAAAGTTATAAGACGGTGTCTTAAAAAGGGGGAAACACGGTATGCTGTCACTAGATAATCACAACTTACTTCATTTGAGACCTCAGAACAAAATCCCTATTCCCTACCACTGAGCATAAGAGCTTCTGCATTTTCTGGGACTGATGCCTAATGGACCATACCAAGGGAAGGTTGTGAAAAGGCACATTTCTTATGTTCCATCTCTTCTTCCCATCCCCTCCTCTGTTTCAGATGAGATTGAACTGCTAGAGCGCCTGTGGCTGTCAGGGATCTGCCACAATGACAAAATAGAGGTGATGAGTAGCAAGTTGGACATAGACAACATGGCGGGTGTCTTCTACATGCTCTTGGTGGCCATGGGACTAAGTCTGCTGGTCTTTGCCTGGGAACACCTAATCTACTGGAAACTGCGTCACTGTATGAGACATACAGGACGGCTGGACTTCCTGCTCGCCTTCAGCAGGGTGAGGTTGCAAGATCAGCAAGGGACAGTTGGGTGCCCATTGATCCTCTCACCCACTAAGCTATTTTCACATCCATAACTGTCAA
The DNA here is from genome assembly GCF_965207765.1 of Zootoca vivipara. NCBI lineage: Eukaryota > Metazoa > Chordata > Lepidosauria > Squamata > Lacertidae > Zootoca > Zootoca vivipara. Next base: position 36,632,919 of record NC_142595.1, read on the forward strand.
TTTCTTTGTCCAGAGAGTAAGCTCTTCCCTCCCTCCACATCACTCTCCTTTCACCCAGGACTGTGATAATCTATGGTCACACCACATCTGTATGTAGAAATCAGCATCCTTAGAATCTCACCATTCTTTTCCCCCTCAAAAAGCAGCAACCATTTCCAGCCTTTATGGCTGTGAAGGTAAGCATGGAAGTGTATGTGCAGACAATGACTTATGCAGTCACAAAAGCAAAAGGTGAGGTCTCTGCAAGTTTTCTAGTGGTCTAAAGATGGGGCTCTAGAGCCTGCATCTTTCTTTGCCATTCTGCTGTGACAAAATTATGCAAAACAAGTCAGTACTGTACATGCAAGTTTGTTTAATTTTCATAGTACAAATCACAGACTTTGGGTTACCTTAACATGGAAAATAATGTATACACCTGTCTACATTTTCCCCTTTCCCTAGCTATTAATTTATGGTTGTGTGCATACAGGTGGTGACCATTCTGTGTGGTGGTTCCATTCCCAGCCCCCATGTGCATCAGTGCAGTGTGCATCAGCATGCTCCACCCCGTTACGCCCCTGGTCTGCCCTCTTCTGGATCCAAAAGGACCCATGTGTCAGCGATCGCATGTCAATTTGATGCTATAGGGACGTGGGTCTAGGGCTTGCCGATCAGAAGGTCAGCGGTTCAAATCCCTGTGACGGGGTGAGCTCCCGTTGCTCGGTCCCTGCTCCTGCCAACCTAGCAGTTCAAAAGCACATCAAAGTGCAAGTAGATAAACAGGTACCGCTCCGGCAGGAAGGTAAACGGCGTTTCCGTGCGCTGCTCTGGTTCACCAGAAGCGGCTTAGTCATGCTGGCCACGTTACCTGGAAGCTGTACGCCGGCTCCCTCGGCTAGTAAAGCGAGATGAGTGCTGCAACCCCAGAGTCGTCCGCGACTGAACCTAATGGTCAGGGGTCCCTTTACCTTTAAAGTGGTCACCACCTGTACATGCTTAGCCTGAATAGTAGGGGTCGCTGTGGAAGCACATTCCCTGTGCTTTGTTCACATATAGACAAATCTCTTCTGTGGAACTGATATGAGGAAAACCAGTTCTGCCTGTCTGCAGCAGAAGGTGGATGCACAGAACTAATTAGCTGGAACAATTTTTCAACTTTTAAAAAATTGTGTTGATGGTCTTTTAAGATTAAGGTGAAAAATTAATGTTCAGTTGAATGAATCTATTTGCTGCACTTCAAAAAATTAAAAGGAAGGTTGGCACCGTACCTGAGCAATCAAGTAGAACAGTACCAGAGAGACTAGCATATTTGCATTTTATTTGCTGGTTACTACATCCATCAAACACAATGTGATATCTAGCTCACTTGCAGAAGAAAAAAATGCAGGAAGTCCTATTTCAACATTATGTCCGACTCCATTGCTGTCTCTATATCCCTCTCATTTCTATGCTGGATTCTTAGTGACTAACTTCTAAAGAAGGGTGTTGAGGTTTGAGCCATACTACTTTATTTTAAAGCCCTGCTTTCTGCCACCAGATTGGTTGTGGTTACTAGGTAAGAAAAGACGGGCATACTCATCTTATTATGTTATGTCTACACTATAAATTTAAACTGGTGTCAAGCCTTTTAAATGGTTCTGGCTTACAGAGGGGAAACCTGGGGCACGGTATTTCTATGATATGGCTGGGATGACTAACAAAGACTTGCTGGCACACTACAGACCACATTCCATAAGGAGGAGGGAAAGCCTGGTAGTTAAGAGATTTCAAAATAGATTAAATTTGTAGTGTAGTGATGACGTTAACAGGCCATTCCCCTGGCTTTCAAAACAGATTCTCATAGCTAAAGCACAAATTGAGTTCTTTATAGTTCTCATTTGCATATGTTGATCACTTTAAATGCAGATTAAAAATTGCTGCCGCCTATCACTGAGGCTAAGTTTGTTTTGCTTTTAATCACTCAGCCAGGTGGCAAAAATCCCACCCTACTCTCTGATTTCTCTACCTGGAGAGTTTCCATTGTCTCTTTTTTGATATTCACTATGTCAGTTTCTCCACTTGTATTTATCTCCTCCTCCTCTCACTGTATCCTCCTCTCTGCTTCCCTCCATTCACTGCCACAGTGATCCATCTCTGAAATAAATGACCTACAGTACTATGAAGGACAGGCTCAGGGGTGGTGAGAGGGAAGTGCACTCTTTGTTAACAGCAGAAGGCTGTACATAGTGGGGTGTGATCTGGAGTAGCATTTGGGGTGGAAGATTGTGTGCATGTGAAGGATAGGAGGGAAAGAATTCCAGTTCCCTGGTGTTTATCATTCCCTGGTACAGGAAATACAGTCTTATACGGTAACAAGAGGCCCTTCACAATTGAGGGATAAGGGATACCATCAGGAATATGAACACTCCAGGATTTTCCAAATTGTGGGCTGTGAGTGACCCCATGAATATCACTAAGATGGAGAAATGGGGTGAGGAATCTGTGAGACTAGTTACCTGTACTCAGGGGAGAAGAGTTGTGTGCAGCAGCCAGGATGGGGCAGGGTGAATGGTGCATATAGAAAATCAATCATGGGGTGAAGTGACACAAGGAGCCGGTGAGCAGAGAAGTAGTGATGTTGTAGGTGGTGCTAGAGCTAATTATCCCCAGTGAGATTTCTAGGCTATGGGTTAGAAAGTAACTGCACTTTCATAGAACTGGAGAAACCATTCTTTATGATATTCTATAAAGAACTGCAAAAAGAGCACCCCAAAAAAGGAGAGGGCGTTATGTCTACTGTACTTTATCACACAGAGGAAGTCCTGATGGGTTTCACAAGCAGCATGCAATACAGATGACTTTTACACTCTACCTCGTGGATCCCCTCCGCCCCTCCACCCCCCAGGGAAGGAGGGGTACTATGCACTGAGCCTGCCCCCAGGCTAGTACTCAGGTTCATCATGGTCCCCACCATATTTCCCATGTCTTCCCATGTAGGTCTTACAACAAGTATTCCTCCCTGTAGTTTGGCGGTTGTGCTAGTTCCAACAGCCCCTTTATTTATCCCTCTTTCTCCAATTCGCTCCAGGGCATGTACAGCTGTTGCAGCAGTGAAGACCCCAAAGTCCCAGACCAGCAGCAGTTACCCATCCTTAACCACACCTACGGGCCGTCGCGAGGTGCAGCCCCAGCGTTGCCCAGCCCCCCTGGCCCTCCACTTCCCTGTTCTAGCTTCCTGCCTCGCGAACGGCGCATTGTGGAACGGTGGCGCCATGCTCGTAGTCCCAATTGCTACAAGGATCTGTACCCTCCGACGCCTACAGAGCTCCCCACAGCCAAACCCCCACGCCATAGCCTCAAGAGCCCTTTCTCAGATGGCTTCCACCGGTTCTATGGGCCCATTGAACCAGAAGGGCTGTCCGATCACGTCAGTAGCAAAAAGATGGCGCCCTGTCAGCTTTCTCCGCCACCACCCTCCCGGGGGCTGGAAAATCCTCCCTCCTATTTTGCCATTGTGCGTGAGAAAGACACTCCCGACATGCCACCGGTGGCATCGGGCTGGCAACGCAAATCCCTCCGTGGGTTGTATGAAAGTTTCCAAGCTGGGAAAGCGGCGAGCCGAGCCCCAGAGGTGAAGAAATATGATGGCTCCTCCAGTGGTTATGCGACCAAAAGCCCTTGTGAGTTAGAACGGGGCAGCAGTCGGTCTTTTGGGAAAGAACGGGGTCGGTATGGCTACACACGACTGTCCTATGAGGACGAACGCTCCCCACCTGTTTCCCGCTACCGACACGCCGAAGAGACGTCTCTGCCTCGAGCCGAGACAGAAGTCAAATGCCCGACGTCATCCAGCCGAGAGAGGAGCTCCCGGGCTCACATTTGCCGCAGTCATTCCCACCCGCTTGCCGTAGGTGCCAGCTTACGCAGCCAAAGTCATTATGTTGATTTTTCTGACTCTGATTCTGACATCTGTGAGAGGGATAGTGATGGGCATAGCTACTGGTACCAGTCGCCGGATTATTTCTGCACATACCCGTCCCGGGAGAGACAGCTCTTTGCCACGCATAAGCCCCTGCACTACTGGTCAGCCGACAAGTTGGCCAAGTGCCACGGATGCCACGGTCCCTGCCAACACTGCCTGAGCTTGGAAATGCTCCCGCCACCCACCCCACCATGCCGCAAGGAGGCCTTGCGCTACTTGAGCTGTTCTGAGGAGCGTCTGGAACGCCGGCTGGACTGGGAGCACCGCCACTGTAGCCTGTATGGATGCCTGGCTCCTCGGCACCGCCACGGCTTTCACCGACGCTGCCATCACCATTCCTGCGAGCTGGGGCCGGCTGGCGGAGTTCTACATCCCACCTCCCGCAGCCTGGAGGACCTCAGCTCTTGCCACATGGTGCGCTGCGGGGCCTCCCATCGACACCAGGGCGGCTTCTCGCCGGAGTGGCTGCCACGCCGGGTGAGCAGAAGCGGGGAGCTTTTTGCCCGCCGTGGTTCTGCCCATTTCTCTAGCCTGGAGTCAGAGGTATGACCAGCAACAGGTGGGGTGGGGGTGGGGTGGGGGTGGGGAAAGAGGCTTCAGATGGGACAGCAGGGGGAAAAAAGACTGCTGTAGTTGAGCCCACACAGTGGGGACTGAGGTGGTGGAGATGGCGCTGTGGTCCAACCCAATGGAAAGAAGGGAGGACCACGAAGATGACTGCAGAGAGGGGGAAGCAGAACAGTGCTACAAGTGAACCCACCAAGACAAAGGGCATGCCACCAGGATGCCACCAGGAATATATGTGATAGGACCACATCTCCTTGCCACAGAAAAGGGGAAGTGTTCAACCAAAAGAGTATCACAGATAAAACAGTGGGGACTGGAACCATCAATAATCCCATTAAAAAACCCAGGGGAATGGAGATGATATGTCAGAGAGGGGTAACACCCTGAGACTGCTACCCCAAGTGCCACCAGAATAGCTCCCTGTGACAAAACACCCAGTCCCATCCACCAGCCGATTTACAGCAGGGGGTAGAGGGGAACTGGTCTCTCCTGTGTATCCATAACAGACCTTTTATATCCAGAAAAAGGGCTTTTCTGCCACCCTGTGGCACATCGATGGGGTAGGTTCCTGTGGCCAGGGGCAATTGGCTACTGCAACAGCAGGGCTGTTACTCTCTGAACAAGACCCAAGAGAGTGCCAATGAAATGAACGAACCATGAACCTGGAGAGAGTCTGTGTCCCCACGTAGACTGGCAGCAGGGGGGAAGTGCCATCAGTCAGGCTCCGGAGGGGGTGGGGAGGGGCTTGGACAACAATAACCACAAAACTGTCTGGACTTCTGGGTGGGAGGGGATGTTAGGAGACAAAACTGTGACTTTGTTCAACAGAAAACTGTGATATTTCCCCCCCTGCACATTTCCCTCTTCTCTTTTCTTGCTTTCTTTGCTCTTCTTAATCACCACCTTCTTTCTCCTCCCCCCCCCTGCTTTAATCTTGCAATCATGCACCCATTATGATAGAGATAGCAACACATGCAAACATCATGGATGCTGAAATGAAAACACACACACACACACACACACACGTGCACTGTAATGGGCAAAAGCAATCACTGCCCCCCAAAACCACATAGACAAACCAGTCCCGTGACTGAAAGTGTCTTTTTCACAAATCCTACATCAGTGCACCAAAGCTCTCGGTATTAAGAGAGCTACTGCAGAAAATGACAGAAAACATGACTATATAGACTGAAAGGGCACCCGCACTTCAAACCAAACAAAATTAAATCTAATAGAATAAAAACCTCATTCAATAGATAATATGCTGTATATTCTCATCACTAAAATTACCACACACCATCTTAATGCTGGTTGCTCTAAGCTAAGAAGCAGGAACACTGGATATGAGAGTGATTATAAAACTTATTTCCATGCTTCCTGCTTGAGGGGGGAACTGTGCATCTCCCATTGCAGGCAAAGATAAATGTGCTCCCAATGCAGGTACATCTTGCACACCTTTCCACAGAGAAGATACACAAGTTCTCCTTTTTCAGGACACTGCTGTTGAATGGGAAGGCAGACCTTAAAGCCAGCTGAAAGCCCAGTCGCTTTGCAGTATTCTGGGAAATGCCCAGCCTTAGAATTTTGTGAGTTTCTAGGAGAAACTTTTGCAAATTTGAGAAGCCAAGTGTACTTAAGTAGCAGGTTTGAAGGAAAGTTTTTTTCACTCAGCTTGCAAATGATCTCTGAGATCCATTGCAACATGATGTGGCTATTAATCGGCAAACTGAGCTATTTCTTTTTTGAAAAAAAGAATGAGACAAAACTCATGGAAGACAGGAATATAAATGGCTAATAGATAAGATGGGAGTCTTGGCATGGTTCTAAACCTTAAGACAGCAGGAATCCAGGAGAGAAAAGGGAGAACAGGGTATTCTTTTATTATATTTAATCTCTAGAATGTTTGGAACTTTCCCTAAAGCAGAGGTGAGTAACATAAAGTCAATGGGCAGCATTATAGATTAACTTGAGTTTTGGGGGCAAACTAGATTTGAAGGCAGCAAACCTATATGATACAATCAGGCCGCTGCCAAGTCCAACACCAAAACCACTTCTCCACAAGCAGTGATCCCCTGATAGGGTGAAACCAGAAGTAATAGCTACCAGGAAAAAGGCAGCTTAGGAGAAGTGGTGGTGGTAGTAGGGTCATGGGCAGGAAAAATGTTCAGCATCCACCTTCCACCAATGCTGCACTCTTTTTCTCATCCTGCCCCTGCTCTATGGGAATTTGGCACCACCCACATTTCAACACAAGGGTCATGGCATGAAGCAGTTGTGTCATTTTGCGCCTTACCCAAGGCTCTCAGTCTTCTTCAGAAACCTTGAAAATGGGGATTCTGGGGAAATCAAAAAGACCATGCACAGGAAACAAAGCCTTGCCAGGGCCACGGGTGGCTTGTAAACTGTGTGTCACCAGTCCTAGCCCCTCTCGGAGACATAGCTACAATTCCAGGCAAGTGCCAATTTGGTTTTAGGCACAGAATGCTGCACTCTGCAAATCTAATTTTCGCAAGATCAGTTTGAAGTGCTCAGCAGGTCTGGCTACAGGCTTTAGAGGGCCCTCAGCAAAGTGTCCTCTGCTGGGGCAGGGACTGTGCATTGGGGGCCATAGGTTTCCTTAGCAGTCACAGGCAGCTACAAGGCACCATTTTAAACTTCCCGTAGTGCTCCTGTTGCAGCATAGCAGGAAGTTTAAAATGGCAGCCCACAGACCCAGCCAGTTGACGCTGGTGGACCCTGCCAAAGTGCTAGACTGCTCAAAGGACGCCACAAGGTGAGGCTGGGCTTACCAGATTCATAGGCCTCTCCAGGGCCCAGAGGGTGGTCTCTAAGTGCTCTGTGGCACTTCTCTCTCTGTGAAAAGCAGAAACAGAACGAAGCAACAAAGCAAAGAAAGCCACTGGTTTCTTTAATCTGTGTCAGCTTTCCTCGGCGCTGTGAAGGAGCTACCTTGGCATGCAATTTCAATGGACCACAGAGCAGACACAGGTCCAGGCCACCACTTCGACCCAATAAAGCAGCAGCACCTCTCCTCTCATCCTTCCTCCCCTAGCCAAGTGAGGCTTGTGCTCAGCAAGGCCTCGTTTGAAGTGCTGTGTTTGGTTTTGAGCACCTCAGTTCGAGCAGGATGTTGACAAATTGAAAAGGATTCAGAGGAGAGCTGCAAGGATGATCAAAGGTCTGGAAGGCAAGTCATATGTGGAGATGCTGAAGTAACTGGGTCTGTTTAGCCTCGAGAAAAATAAGATGAAGGGGGCGGGGGGAGAGAGAGAGAGAGAGATGTTGACAGTTTTCAAATATTTAAAAAGGCGTTGGAAAGCAGAGGGAGAGAACAGCAGATGGAGAGGACGCAAAACAATGAGCTTTAAGTGTATAGATCTGGCCACATCCTGTCAGGCTGGAATTACTGAGCTGCAAAGGGAGAAAGGAGCAAAGCTCCTCACCGTGTCTGGTCACAGGAATTGTGAGGGAACACTGGTGGAACCAGTGAATCCTCTTTTTTACTGAGGTGCTAGCATTTTCGCAAAAAAAAAGGTCCTGATGAGTACTGGGACAAGGCCCAGACCGCTTATGGGAAAACCAGCTGGTGCTGGCACACCCCTAATTATTCAGCCACCAAACAAGCCGGAAGGTCTCCTATCCGCTGAGGAGACTTTAAGTGTACAGGATGTCCTGTCTCAGGGCTGGAGTTGGATCCAAGGGTCTCTAGAGTCCCTCGCAACTCTAAAAGTTATCCAATACAGTGGCAAGAAGAGTGGCACAGTCCCAGGTGCCAGAGTCACATACGGTCACTCCCAAAATGGTGCATACACTGCCAACAGTGAACTGCAGGGAGGGGAGGGGGAACACACTCCCAATCACATAGCCACAGTCAAGCACAAAGGCATACAAGCACACGCCAAACAATCACGCCTGCAGGTAGAGAAACGAGCCTCTGCATATAAAACCCACCATTGCGCAAAACAGACTTAATGTGCCGCTTAATGGAGCTTGCACAGCAAAAAAAAAAAGGTACCACAATTTTTTAAAAAAAACAAACAAACATTGCAAGCACACAGCCTCCATCTCAGATACAGGTAGGCAGGATCGAAGCCACACAAGCATTTCAAAGGAACCCACAATCACACATGTATACAAATCACACCGACAGAGGCGTTTGCAAAAAGCAGCCGTGCCAGGACTGCGGCACACTTGATGTTTTCCCCCGGCGTGGAGATAAGGGTAACACTGTTGCTTGCCGTGTGGCAGGACTGTGGGCCTAATGGTGTAGGAAGCGACGTCACGTGTGAAGTGGCCCCTGAGTCTATAGAAGCAAAGGGTGGCGCCAGGAAGAGCAACATGTCTGTTGAGACGCGCATCTTTTGTAAGCAAAATCTGCTAAAGATTTCACTAAGTGTGCACAGGACCCACCAACATGGAGATATAAAACCACAGGAACTGTGGCATACATGAAAATGTGTGACATAAAATGCACCACAGAAGAGGTGCACCCCCCAAACCTCCAATAAATGAACACTGAGATACAACCACATGTGCAGAATCGGGACCACATAAAGTCTCCCTCACAAGTAAACTAACAACCATAAATAAACCCATAATAACCTCAGACTCACACTCCCAACCTTGCTTTCTCTTTCTCTCTCTTTGTGTCTCTTTGTCCCTTTTCCTATTTTGGGGGGGCAATTTAGTAATAACTTTAGAACTGCTGTTTTAGGGAGCGGGCTATGTGGGTGGGGGTGGTATTTCTTGGAATGGGTGGGGTTTCGCTGGGGTGGGGTGGGGAAGTGGGACCATGGGGCAGCGCCCCACGACAGAATGGGGCAGGGTTTGGGTGGGGCAGGGACCCAGGCATCCGGATGGGGGGGGGGCCAGGGTTTTCGATACTATTTTAGGGCGTTCATAAGAAATAAAGGCTTTTTTAATCCCGCTCAGACCTTGCCCCAGTGTGGTTTCTCTGCGTGTGTGCATATTTGGGGAAGCTGTCTTATTTAAGGTTTGCGTTCCTTTCTTTCTATACTGATGAGTCACAAAAAAACAAGGCAAGCTCCCCCCATCCTCTCTTCACCATCTCCCTCTAACAAACCGCCAGTCTTGTTTCAATCTCATGAAACAGCAGAAAACAAAAATAAGAAGAGGAACCAAGGAAAAAGAGGGAGCAGGTAATTTGCTTACATTAAGAACCAAACCATAGGTGGTGTTGATCACATACATAGTTTGTCCTTGAGTGAACAATTTTTATTTCATAAATAGCCAGCAGGAGTTCCTCCACTGCTGTTCAATGCAGATTGGGCCCCTGCAAGGCCTCCCCCCACTCATGCAAATTGCAGCCATGCCTCCCCCCCCATCCAATTGAGACTGCAGTGAGCGAAACAACACTTATCCCCCACTCTCCAGAGTCCCAGTCTTGATTTCTGAAAGAAAAATCATGCACTCAGGGGCAAATCATGTGATTAATGTCATGGATAGTTTGGCACTTCGTCCCAAAAATAAGCAAAGATAATACCTGATTTTTTAAATCTGGCTCTCCTTGGCACAAAATATGGAGTCTGGAATTTTTAGCTGTTCAGTGCCACAACTTTACTGTTAAATATTTCCAAGTCCCCATTAAGAAGTCTAGAGGAAGAACCATAGGGTGGCTTGCTTTAGACAAGGCAGCACTGGAGACTTGTGGCATCTATTTAACATCTGCTTGCTTATAAATATGCAAGCAGACCCTCCAGACTTCTGTTTTATTGTGGATGTATTCTGCAACATGTTCTTAACACAACAATATTAAATTAACGGTAGATTTTGTCTGCTTTGTTGGTTGTTCTGTGATGCTTCCCCGGTGTTATGGCTGTCTGAAAGGGCTACAGAGCAATAAAGTGGGACAAAAATTAACCAGAAGATTTGTGGAATAAAGTTATGAGATTTCAGTGGGACATTACACGGCATGCACTGATTGGAAATGAAGAAAACTCTTTCCAGGCATAAATAGTATTGAAAGCAGGATCAGGCATGACCACCCTGATAGCACCATGAGCACAAATTATCATGAATGCACAAGAAAGGGGATTTTTGAAGCAGGCTGCCTGTGTGTTCAGGCTCTACCACCAATTCGGCATGAAATATCGAAAGAGCAACTACCTCTCTTAGCCATGCCCCAGCTTTAAAAAAACAAATCTCACAGCTCTCTCTGAGGGCTTATCCACACTTACCTTTTGCCTCAGAGCTTTCATGGACCTTTCCCCATGAAAACCTGCTCTTTAGCACTTAATCAGAACAAACAGCAGATTGACGTTTGCTACGATTGAGCACTAAAGAGTTGGTTTTCACAGGGGAAAGCTCTGGAACAAAAATAATGATGCCTACCTAGACACGTAGCTTTAAAGTGCAGACCATGCCTGGAAAGAGCAGAGGGAAAACCAAGTGTGGATAAGCCCTGTGTCTCTGTTCCAGTTCAAACTTGCTGGTTTCCCTTTTCCTGCCAGGGTGTCACCTTCCAACCAAAGTGCATAGCTGCCAAGTTTTCCCTTTTCACGCGAGGAAGCCTATTCAGCATAAGGGGAAATCCCTTTAAAAAAGGGATAACTTGGCAGCTATGCAAAGTGGGTGGAAGACCTTTCCCATCATCAAGGAACATATTTTTAAAAATTCTGTTCCTGACCATCCATTACCTGCCCAGTGATAGGCCCATGCCTAATAAACAAGATTTTCCAAAAACCTTAACAATGGAGTCCAGCCTCTCCACTGTGTACCTTGAGTGTGTTGATTTAACCCATAGCAACACATAGCATCGGCAGAATCATAGAATCATACAGTTGGAAGGAACCCAAAGGGTCATCTGGTCCAACCTAGATGCCTTCTAAAGGTCTAGTAATTGTTGTTCTCTTTGACCTCTGGTGGGAGGGCATTCCACAGGGTGGGTGCCACTACCGAGAAGGCCCTCTGCTTGGTTCCCTGTAACTTGGCTTCTCGTAGCGAGGGAACCGCCAGAAGACCCTCGGTGCTGGACCTCAGTGTCCGGGCAGAACGATGGGGGTGGAGACGCTCCTTCAGGTATACTGGACCGAGGCCGTTTAGGGCTTTAAAGGTCAACACCAACACTTTGAATTGAGCTCGGAAACGTACTGGGAGCCAATGTAGGTCTTTCAGGACCGGTGTTATGTGGTCTCGGCGGCCGCTCCCAGTCACCAGTCTAGCTGCCGCATTCTGGGTTAGTTGTAGTTTCCGGGTCACCTTCAAAGGTAGCCCCACGTAGAGCGCATTGCAGTAGTCTAAGCGAGAGATAACTAAAGCATGCACCACTCTGGTGAGACAGTCCGCGGGCAGGTAGGGACTCAGCCTGCGTACCAGATGGAACTGATAAACAGCTGCCCTGGACACAGAATTGACCTGTGCCTCCATGGACAGCTGTGAGTCCAAAATGACTCCCAGGCTGCGCACCTGGTCCTTCAGGGGCACAATTACCCCATTCAGGAACCAGGGAGTCCTCCACACCCGCCCGCCTCCTGTCCCCCCAAAACAGTACCTCTGTCTTGTCAGGATTCAATCTCAATCTGTTAGCCGCCATCCATCCTCCAACCGCCTCCAGACACTCACACAGGACCTTCACCGCCTTCACTGGTTCTGATTTGAAAGAGAGGTAGAGCTGGGTATCATCCACATACTGATGAATACCCAGCCCAAACCCCCTGATGATCTCTCCCAGCGGCTGCATATAGATGGGGGAGCATGGGGAAGAGGACAGAACCCTGAGGCACCCCACAAGTGAGAGCCCAGGGGTCTGAACACTCATCCCCCACCACCACTTTCTGAACACGGCCCAGGAGGAAGGAGCGGAACCACTGTATGACAGTGCCCCTAGCTCCCAAGAGAGAGAAAGAGAGAGAGAGAGAGAGAGAGAGAGAGAGAGAGAAAGAAAGAAAGAAAGAAAGAAAGAAAGAATATGCTTGTACCAGAATGCCCAATGAAACTCATTGCTAAATGTGGGTTGTAAATATTATTTGATGGAGATGCCTTTGATCAGGCATGTTTATACCCAGTGCAGAACACTGGAAAGTGGGTGCAGGTTTTGTTTTATTTTTTAGGAACATAGGGGTCTAAAACTCAATAATCAAACCAGACTAAAAGTGGTTGAAGCCTCGGAGCTATACTAATCTGTGAAGGGTGTGTGTGCAGAAAAACACAACCCCTTATTGAACAAAGATGCATCAGTTTAGTTAAAGGAACCAACATTTGATGTCTATGATACCAGCACTAAGTTCCCTTTTGCAGTCATTTTGCACCACCTAAATCTTCACAACAACCATTGAGGTAGTTTAGGCTGAGAGTTGGTGACGGGTCCAAGGCAGAAAGTGAGTAAAAACAGTGATGAGTTAAGTACACATGCCCAGAGTATTTTCTTTTTGTTTATCAAGATTGGCGCACACAAACAAACAAACGTGTTTGCAGTTTGCTGACAACTGTGAAACTGCATATGTTCAGGGTTGGTGTTTTTTGTAATCCATGAATATTCTACACCATTGTAAATGTGTTTATCTGTAAAAGACTACAATATTATTTCATGCATTCGTTTTTTGGAAGTAAAGGGCCCCTATTTTGGGAACTGAACCAGGGCTCCCAACTACCTTAATCCAGCCTTGCAGCTAAGCCATATCTCTGGAGGCTAGAGACTGGATAGGAGGATGAACCTCAGCAGATGTAGCATTTAATTCCCTGGCTTGAGAGCAAGGTGGAATCTCAGAGTCCAGGCTGTCAGCCTCAATATCTTCTATTTCCAAAGTGAATTCCAACTTTTTTTCCTAGCAGGGATTTTTGTATTTTACCAGCCGAAGTTCAAAAGCTGTAACTTTCCAAGCATGGAGATGCAGTGATGGGAAAAGCTTCTTCTGAAGCATTTTAAGGTGTTATTTACTACTGTATTATATTATATTGATCTGTTTTATATTTTATCCTGCCCTTCCTCCAAGGAGCTCAGGGCAGGGTTTTACTCTGTCCACTGTATCCTCACACTGTACCCTGCAAGGTAAGTTAGGCTGACTTACTGAGAGGTCACCAAGTAAGCTTCATGGCTGAGTTCACACCCAGGTTTTCCAGTACTGTACTAGTCTAAAACTGTAACCACTGCACCACATTTCTATGCACAGAAAAAAAGAAGAAAACTAGTCCCAATTGCTGTTCAGAAAGCACTTAAACTCTGTCCTGCTCTGTCTAGCATTTGGGACTGGAAATGCATTTTTGCATATAATATAGGAATAGCTCATGACATGAAAATTGTTGATCTTTTGTGTAAGTATTATATCCCAAAGGATAACATTTTTAAAACAGAAAAACTAGCTGTGGATTCAGTGGCCCTGTTCATATGGCACAGCCAAACTGCAGTTTCCCCGCCATGCTTTGGGGTTGTGTGCTCTGCCCTCTCATCTCTCTCTGCCCTCTCTTCTCATCCAGTGTTCCAACTCCCTCTCTCACTTCCTAGTTTGCACTATTGCCTACCATGAAATCTGAATTGGGCAAACTACAGCAACCACAAATCCCAGTTCCAATTTTTGTTTGAAGGCAAACTACTGCTTGCAATAGCCATCATTTGCCTGAGGCCCTGACCACCAAACCATATTTCAACATTTGAACTAGACCAGTGGGTGGCCACAAAAAAGCTACTTTCTCCCAAAGTATGCAGCAGTCCTATCTCCCCACTTTCTCTTTCTCCTCGCAGCTTATAACCACTAGGATCCCTAGGATCTGCTCTCCCTCTCATCCTTGTGATTGTCTGTACATGTGGAAAAAAAGGAGATGTGGAAAGCATAAATCAAGAAGATGAACGCATCAAGGGACCCAAGGAAAGGCAGGGGTCAGAAGGGGGCACCAAACGCTTCTCTAACTGGCAACAGAGGAGGCCATAGGATGGATGGATTGAGCCTAACTCATTATTCGTCTTTGTCCAGATGCCTCGCTGCAAAAGGCAGCAGAGCCGTTGCTTTCTGTTAATAAAATGAAAAATGTGGGTTTTTTAGCACCCCACCTCCCTATCTGCTAGCTAGGAAAATTTATCCTCCTCTCCCACCCCCTGACTTTTTATCTGCACCAAAAGCACAGATGCTCATATTGGTTGTCTGCCTGCCTGAATCTGCAGACAGCCCGGAATAATAGCAAGAACAGGAAGGGAAATGAAATGATACCCCCACAGATATGCCTGGAAATGCAGGGCAGGGTTGAAGGATACTGCCTAAGGCAATGGGAAAGTTCGGTTGCGGTGTTTTCCAGTATGCAGCTTGGAACGTGTGCATGCATAGATAGAGGCTGCGTGTCTGTCCTAATGTGATCTAGCATATTTTGCCCCTGCATGTGACAGCGCAAAGTCGGTTTCCTCTTGGCCCTGTGCCTCCCTCCCTCCCTCCCTCTTTCTCCCCCTCCCCTTCCTCCTGGCCCAGCGTCTTGTTAATCATATTTTCCGGCTGAATTACACATTTGCACTAATTTAATTTTTCATTTCTATGTAAATGAACTTTCTCCAAAGTTCCAGACTGACGCTGCGGTGACAGAACAGCCCACAGAAAGAAAGAAAAAAGAGCGGCGAGAGAACAGCCAGCAGGGACTGGCACTTGCCTCCAACCCACTCAGCCCCACGCTGCTCTCACCACCAGCCTAAGGGTTTGAGCTCCCAGGGCTTCCCTCCTTTGATCCATGGGATCCCTCCCATTTAGAGTTGCCAACTTCTGAATTAGCCCCTGCTCCTATTCCTTTAACCATGTAATGATCATTTTTGACTCTGTACCCTGAAAAGATCCACTTCATGACTCCTGCAGATCAAAACAGTTATAGTTGCAAAAACAGGCCAAGTCAACCTTTTCTTGTCAACTCCTATTCCTGGGAACCCAGAGGTTTTGGTTAATAGGTGTCCTATCAGCTAATAAAGGGGATGTTACTCCTATCACCTCAGAACTCCACCAGAAAACCCAGAAATCCTGCCTTCCCACAGAGGCCTCTTTTATTATAACCTCCCAAACTCTGTCCCATCTACTAGGGCCCCACTCCCTATCCTAGCTGCTTCCCTTGGGGCCACACACTCTTTCCTTAGGGAGGGAGGGTTAATCTTAAGTGCCACATTCAAAATTGACCCATTTTCTGCCCTGAGCACTCACTTCCAGCTTGAGCAGACTCAGCCCCAGGAACTGTTTTCATAATTTTCTTCAAGACAGAAATAAATCAGGTAAGTCACTATTCTCTTCAGTTTGCAGATGGGAAAATCAGGCTGAGGCAGCAATTGGGCCAGAAGTGGGATATGAACCCAAGTCCTCTGCACTTCATTGTCTCTATGCTCAACTATTCTAGTTGCTCAAGACCTGCAACTGGTGTTTTTTTTTGGGGGGGGGCTATGTTAGGATCACCATCTTTCTCCCCCTTCTCTCAGAGGACAGATACCTTTCACAGCATGAACGGGTAGACTTCCAAAGGGACACTGCGTCATGGAGGAGTGTTGCCTGTTCATCCTCCTTCCGTCGAAGGGACAGACACCTATGTCAGGAGGCGGGAAAGGGTGTCTGGCAACCCAACATCACCCAGGCTGTCCTGGCCTCAAAAAAGGCATATGTTACAAGGCAGGGCAACTCCTGTCCCCTCAGCATTTGGCCGCCTCCACCCTCTCAAGCTGGCAGGCCCCCAACAAGTCTCACTGGAGCAGAGGAGCAACTTGTTGTGTTTAAAGATTCATGTTTGGCCTCTGAAATATTCAGCAGATGTCAAGCTGACAGCAGTCGCCATGCAAAAGGGGGGAGTGGACTAGAAAGCTAAAGGGATCTTTCCATTCAGGAGATAATGGGGCAGCGGAGCAGGCAGCCAGGGTTGTAGTGGGGAGAGAAACAGGGAAGCCAGTTGTGTGTGGAGGCAGGAAGTTGCGAGTTCAGGATGCAAGGGTGTCAGCAGCACATATTCCGCAGAGGAGAGAGAGAGAGAGACGGAGACATACTGGCTCAGCTGCTGGCTCAGCACAGCCTGCATCTCTGCTTAGAGGCCCTCTAATATAGGGTAATTGCCAGTAATCTGCGACAGAGCCATCCATCCCTCCATCTCGTTATCGCCTAAGCTCGTCACCTGCCTCTGAACTTGGAAAGTGATGCTGAGCGAGCAGAACCGGGCCCTGCCTGCACCGCTGGGAGGACTCTCAGCTTCCCCTCCTCTGCTTTAACCCAACCAGCCCTATTGCTTTTGGAGAAATCCTGGCCAGTGTC
Source organism: Zootoca vivipara (assembly GCF_965207765.1). Lineage (NCBI taxonomy): Eukaryota > Metazoa > Chordata > Lepidosauria > Squamata > Lacertidae > Zootoca > Zootoca vivipara. The sequence continues at coordinate 36,649,635 of NC_142595.1, forward strand.
TTTCCCCCTTCCCCAAACCACCAGGGCAACAATTACCAAAATGATGCGCTGTGAAAGAAGAGCTGGCAATTACAGGCATCTTGTGGGCGAAAAAGTAGCCATCTATGCATGAGGATGACTGCTGCACCTCTGTCTGGTCTGGCATATTTTATTTCATTTTACTTATTTATTTATTGCATTTATATCCTGTCTTTTCTTCCAAGGAGCTCAAGATCATGTACATGCTCTCTCCCTCATTTAATCCCCACAACAACCCTGTGAAGGAGGTTAGGCTGACTGGCAGTGAGTGGCTCAAGGTCACCCATTGAGCTTCATGGCCAAGTAGGGATTTGAACTCTGGTCTTCCAGGTCCTCATCCAACACTCTTATCACTGCACCACACAATCAGCCTTCATGAGGGAAGGGTAATTCTGTTCCACCGCTGCCTCTGACACAATTCAGTAACAATGCAAAGATTCTGCAGATTTACCAGCCCTCATAGGAATATGCTTCCTAGATTTCTGCATGAGTCACGGCTCTGGGCTTGCTTCCTCATAAGAAGGAAGCATGCTCAGAAAAAAATGGCCTTTGCAGAAACACAGGGGAGGGGAGGGGTGGCTAACCTTGAGGGTTGTAAGCATGAACTGTACACTGGGCCATTTCTCTCTCCCAGAGGTCCAATTTCCATACTCTCCTAGCCCGCTTAGAAGGCACCAAACTTCTTGCATCCCAGTCGTCTCCCTTTCCCGACTCATCCACTGTTAGAAAACCTGGGAGAACCATTTTCCAGCTCCTACGGTCTTACCTCTCCCCACAAAAGCACAGAAAGTTCTCAGAAGGCTTGTCAGAGCTAGATCCTGCTGTACCCTTACAAATTAGCTAGAAGGGGAAATTCCACCACTGCTGCAATGTCTTGGGTGGGAATGAAATGGCACCTGCTGAAATCCTCCCTTTTTAAAGGTTTGGCAGCCAGACCAGGCAACCTTGTTTCCAGTCTCCTACCTCCTCTGTCTCCTGGGGAAAATAACAATAGCTCTTTCTATTTATCACCCCAGCCCTAATTCCCCTCCTGGAGAACCCAGGAGTTTTGGCACCATATCTCTGCTCCTTTCCTATTAGGCACATGGCATCCTAGGTTTTGTTCCTTTAACAAGGGTCAGGAAGAAATCGAACAGATGCACCTTTTCCAGAGACAGCAAAGAAAAGATGGGGAAACGTGCATAACATATGCCTTGAAACAGAATGGGAGACTGGGGTGAGCCTTCTTGCGCCCTCCCTTGTACAACTGCTTACAGAGTAGTCTAGCTGCACTTTTCAAATTATCCAGTAAAGCCACCACCTTGTAACATTTACAGCCCCCAGTGTAAATCACCACCATGATCTTCCATCTCCCTGCCGGAGGGTTTAATCTATAACTTTGGATCAAAGAGGTTTAGCGGGAAGGACAGGAAGAAGGAAGGAGGGTGCAGCCCTCGCTCAGGGAAAATGGAGGGGAAGGAGATCAGACTTTGTCACATGCCTGCCGTGCAGCTCTTCAAGGTGGTGTAAGGGGGGGGGGAGGTATCAGTGCAATTCTTATAACACTGGGGAAATCCTGGCTCCCAGTCCCTACACAGCTCTATCCCACTAGATCTCACTCCGCTCACAACGGATACAGCAAGAGGCAATGTTGTTTTCATTCTTTCACACACACACACAGCATCACAAACACCCCACATGGATGAAGCCAAACACAATCTGTCATCTGCCTTCTGGAACATATGGAGAGAAAGCGCATTTCTCATCCGGCTCTTTTCCTTGCTCTAAGCGCTTTTGGCTTCACACCTTCTGAGCGTGTAAATATTGTAATGATCCAGGTAGTCCAAAGGAAGCCCCTTGAGAGAATTATTGGGCCCTGGAAAGCCCACCATAGGAACCTCTCCCCCCCCCCCGCCCCCAACCCCAGCCAGACAGCCAAAAAGCCAGGTCTCCACCTGCTCCCCTTCCCCAGGCTTTTTGCCTTGCTTCGGATCTGGAAGCCTTCCATCCCATTTCCAGATATAGGAGGACTGGTTATAATTACATTGCTGCACAAGGGACAGTTGTAGATCTTGGCACTGGGGCTGGCTATGCATTCTCTTGTATCTGGAAGGGAAGGGGGCACACAATAATCAAAAGTATCTCTTGATTATTTAGATAATCAATACACTCTTCACCCCTCCTGGTTCATCCCCCCTCCCCACCCCCCGCACTTAGTGTTGATTTTCTATTTTCTCCTCTGCCGCTGTTATTTATGATGGAAGATGATTTGCTTGGTGCCTTGGCTTGCGCAGCAAAAATACAGAACGGGAGCGGAAGGCATGCCACAAAGCAAAGAACACCCAAGATCCTCCTTCCCCACTCAAACCAACTAGACCCCCCCCCCCCGCTGCCGCTCCTCTCCTAGAGAATGCAGATGTCCTGACTCTCAGCATGCACATATATATGTACATGTGCACTCACACATGCACGTAGAAACGATTATAACATATTAGACGTCGCCCCCCCTCTTTCAGCAGACAGATCCTGACAACTCCCTCCCTCCCTTTCCCTAACCTGCTACAGAACACAGGACTCCTGCCTCCCAACCCTTCTGCCCACATACTTAACCCCCAAGCCTAAACACACAGGCAGCCAGATTTGCATAATATACAAATCAGCGTCCTAATTATGCAAACTACATATGCTAAATGTATTTAATTTAGAATCAGTCCTCCTTCATCTGCCAGGAGAGAGAGACAAAGAACGGGTCTTTTCACTTAACAGTTCCCCAGTGCCAGGTGAGAGGATCTCCTTACGCCATAAGACCAGCTTCTAGCCTTCAAGGGCACAGCACAAAAGCAGGCAATTTGGGGAGGACAGGCTTTTCCATGCCAGAGTTCTTTCTTCTCCATCTCCTCCAGTCTGTGTAAATCAATTTAGTTATGAGATGTGCTAGCCCCGCCCTGAGGTCCATCACCACTTCAGCTCCCAGTGGTGGCTATCACAACCCAACTAGACCTGCCCCACACTTAGACAATGTTGGTGCCCAACTCTCAGCATGCACATATATATGAACATGTGCACTACCTCAAACACACATACATAAAATACTATACCTCTCATCCTGCCCCAAACTACCTGATCCTGACACCTCCCTTCTTGCCCTAACATGCGCTAGAAACCAGGAGTCAGCCTGCCTCCCAGTGCTCTTGCAATGTTTCATAGAATCATAGAATTGTAGAGTTATAAGGGACCCAAAAATCATCTAGTTCAACCCCCTGAAATGCAGGAATCACAACTAAAGAAACCTTGACAGATGGCCATCCAACTTATGTTTAAAAACTTTGTGGAGAAGAGTCCGCCACCTTCCAAACGAGTCCATTCCACTGTTGAAAAACTCTGTCTGGAAGTTCTTCCTAAAGTTTAGTCTGAATCTCCTTTCTTGTAAGTTGAATCCATTGGTTTGGGTCCTACCATCTGAAGCCGCAGAAAGCAAGCTTGTTCCATCTTCCATCTGACAGTCCTTTAGATATTTGAAGATGGCTATCATTTCACTTCTCCATCTTTTCCAAGATAAATATACCCAACTCCCTTAACTGTTCCTCATAGGGCTTGGTTTCCTTCTTGATCATCTTGGTTACCCTCCTCTGCACACGTTCCAGTTTGTAAATATCCTTCTTAAAGTCTGGGGACTGAAAATGGACACAGAATTCCAGGTAGGGTCTGACCAAGGCAGAATAGGGCCACCCAGGCTTCTGCCCTGGGTGGTCCAAACTCAGAGGTGAGCCCCCTACTCTTTGTGATGGTGTAAAGGATTCTGAATTGCATATTCAATCAATGTCAGCAAGACCACAAGATGGATTCACAAATTGTGTGTTCCCTAGAATACTTGGCTGCCCTCACCCCACCTCCACTGCTCTCTGCCCTGCCCTCTCCTCCCCATACTAATTTGGCTTCCATTGGTGCTGGAGAGTGTGCTTTCCCCGAATGCAAGCATTTTAGGAACATTGTTTGCTCGTTCCAATTTCAAGCCAAGTGAAAACAGCCGAAACTCTAGATGCTTTTGTCTTGATTTTAAGCACTTTTAAGGTGGGTCCAGTAAAATCAGGCTGGAAAACAGGAATGAGAAGCAATCTCAACATCCAGAGAAGCTTAAGCCAGTCAAAGTAGAAACAATAATAATAATAATCAAACAGCATCATCAAAATGATTACTGAAAGTATGCCTGGTATCTAGGTCATTCGTGGATTTCTGAGCAAAACTGCAACTCCTTCTCCACCATATATCTCCTGTTACAACCACCACAGCCCACTTAGGATCCCCTCCTTTTCCACAGGATCCAGAAGCTCCTCCCAATATATTTGCTCTAAGGAGCCACACCTTCCTCTCCAAGGGCTCGTCCACACTTCTGCTTCTTCTGTGATTTCTAGGCACGGATCCGAGAGGTTTTTCTTTTGTCCCGCCACTTTCTCTGGGAAAAGCAGCTGTTTACAGCTGAATTGGAACAAACGTCCACCCGCAGAAAACCTGAATGACATTTTTTTTGATTCAATAGTAAACAGTGGGTTTTCCCAGGAAAAGCAGTGGGACAAAACTAAAATCTTTCAGACCCATGCACACGGGACAAATGAAAGTGTGGATGAGCCCTAACTCATCATTCCTAAGAAAAACTAAGGAAATATCTTCCCATTGGGGGGGAGCAACTTTCAGCCTCCATGCTCTGGAATTCTGACTTTTTGTCCTGATACTATATTCTTATGCTGCTAGTCCTCACTCCCCTTTAAGAGCTCCCCAGAGCCCAGGCCTAGTGGCTGCCCTGAGTTCTAACAAGTTCTCTTTCGTTCTCGCCCTGTCAGTGGATTTTCACTCCTTCCTCTGGATTTAATGAACACCTCCAAGCTGCACGACAGGTAATTTAGTTTTGTCCTCGTCAATGTCAGAACTGGAGCCGAGATCCAAGACCTTGTGTGGCTTATCGGGCAACCAGGAGTCCCCTTTCCTGGGCTTTAGCTTCATCCCAGAGCTGGGCTAAGGAATTCTTGTACAAAGAGCAGCCCCTTCCCTCCCCCACTCCACCCCAGAGGCAGCTGCATCTCTCAGTAATGCCATGCAAGAATCACGTTGTGTTAGGGCTCGGCCTGCTTCCATCCTTTTTGACCTCAGCTGTCACAGAGTCTCTTTGTCTCCCAAAGAGGGAAAAGTCTCCCAGGTTCCCATCACTTGAGGGACTGGCCTGGTGCCACTGGATGCAGACAGGGCTGGGGATGGCTGTCGGCTGCCCCAGGCCTGGCAGGACAAAGACACAGCGTATCTCATAGTGATAAAGGGCCTGGGCTTCCTGCTACACATGTCACTTCCATTCAGGATCAGATCACCGAGTGTGGGAGTGTTTGTTTATGTATGATATGCGAATTCACACTTTTCCTCCTCCAGTGTGCATGCGCACAAACATTTCCTTCTAAGAGCCATTCACAAGATCACATTTTTATAAAAAAAATTAATCCTTTTAAGTACATCTTGATCTAGCTTCTGTTCCTGGAGACATTCACTGCTCTCCATTTGAATGCAGGGAGCACATTGTCCATGTTCATATGAACACTTACTTTGATTTAGCCACTCTCAAGACTCTTTACTTCCGGTTCTGTTTTCATAAAAGGAAGTTAAATCAAGAACAGGGCAGAAATACACCCTCCCCTTTGGAACAAACACCAATGTTTACAAATAGCTATTCTGCTTCCATAATAGGAATGGCTGCCTAAACATTCATTTTCTGGAGTAAGATGGAAGCAGGATGATAATGGTGCTCCCACAAGGCACTTGATATAGCACTATATTCCCCATGAAATTTCAAATGTCCATCCCCACAGGCAAGAACATGGCCACATTCACACCATACATTCAAAGCGCTATTACTAGCTTTTTCCAAAGAATTCTGGGAGCTGTAATAAGTTAAGGGCGCTGAGTTCTTAGGAGATCCTTATTTTCTTCCTAGAGCCACAGTTCCCAGCTTTCCTTGTGAAGACAGATGATAACTGTTTGATCACCCTGGGAACTGTAGCTGTGGGAGGGGAACAGGGGTCCCCTAACAACTCTCAACACCCTTAACAAACTACAGCTCCCGTAATTCTTTGGCAGAAGCCATGACTGTTTAAAGTGGTGTCATAGTGCTTTAACTGTGTGGTATGAATGTAGCCTAGGTGTCCTCAGAAGAATGTCTTGTCCAGCAAAGGTCTTGCATCTCCTAACTACTTTAATAATCTATTTTTGAACCTCAATTGGCCCTCTCATTAGGTGTTTCATATTCGTACCCTGAGCAATCCCACTATTGCTGCCTTAATTTTCTTTAAATCTCCTTTATTACCCTTTCATCAGCCCTTTACTTACCTACAGTGGTACCTCGGTTTAAGTATGGTACACACTTGGTTCCGGAAGTCTGTACTTAACCTGAAGCATACTTAACCTGAAGCGAACTTTCCCACTGAAAGTAATGGAAAGTGGATTAATCCGTTCCAGACGGTCCGTGGAGTACTTAACCTGAAGCGTACTTAACCTGAAGCGTACTTAACCTGAAGCGAACTTTCCCACTGAAAGTAATGGAAAGTGGATTAATCCGTTCCAGATGGGTCCGCGGAGTACTTAAACTGAAAGTACTCAAACCAAAGCGTACTTAAACCGAGGTACTGTATGACTGTATTTCATAGGCTGAGCCAGCTGCGACAGAGCAGCCTTGCTTGTTTCATCATGTGCCTACCTTGACCATTCATAAAGTGAGAGACCATCTCGCTTTGACATGAAAAGGGAGGCTCATGTGAAGGGAGCTGCACTTGGCTGCATCCTCTGCCTGCCCTCACTGTGCTCCATTCACTTTAAGCACCAGCAGCCTGGTTCACTTCCAGTATCCTGGGGAGAAAAGTTTCTGAGGTGCCAGAGGAGAAGGAGAGGTGTCTGAGAGATGCCAAGGTTCGGCTCTCCTTACCTGTGCATGCCTTTTCTTCTAAAATTTACAGCCACCCTCTCCCTGCTTTGTATACGAAGGGGCAAAGATGTGAACAACAAACATGGCTGCCTGTCAGGCTTACTTTGACCCTGGTTTTGTGCATTTAAACCAGGGCGCCAAGAAAGCAAATGTGCTACTGTGGCTAGAGGGCTGAACTATGACCAGTCTCAGTGTGAAATCCTAAAGATAAAGGGGACACAAAAACCATAGAGTCTTTGGAAGAAGAATAGGATTCAAAATTATTAAATAAAATCCATTAAAATAACCAGCAAAGCTGTATTTGTATCCCAGCAGTTGTCTGGAGATGACCCTTTCTGGAGCTGCAGGTACCTTTCAGCATGCACAAAAGAGGTTTTGTTGTTTGGAAGGGGGCCTTCTCCCACCCCCTGCTCAAGCCATGCTTTCCGTCATAGGCACAGCGGGTGAAGAGGACAGTCTTTCTCTAAAAACAAAATAATCAAAGAAAGCCCCTGTCACTCGTGCATAGCACAATACTGGCAAATGCTAAAAGGCAGCCCTTTGGCTTTCTGTACTGGCCACTGCTATGCCATATGCATGCTTGAGTGCCAACTTATTTCTTGAGGAATATTTTTTGAGAAAAATTTTCTGCCTCCTATGCAAGCTGACTCCCATGGCTGTATTGGAGATGCTTGGCCTTACGTTTACTGCTCTTGATTTGGGCAACCATTTAGGCAACTAGAGGGACCCAGGTGGCGCTGTGGGTTAAACCACAGAGTCTAGGGCTTGCTGATTAGAAGGTCGGCGGTTCGAATCCCTGCAACGGGGTGAGCTCCCGTTGCTCGGTCCCAGCTCCTGCCCACCTAGCAGTTCGAAAGCACATCCAAGTGCAAGTAGATAAATAGGTACCGCTCCAAGCGGGAAGGTAAACGGTGTTTCCGTGAGCTGCTCTGGTTCGCCAGAAGCAGCTTTGTCATGCTGGGCACATGACCCGGAAGCTGTCTGCAGACAAACGCCGGCTCCCTCGGCCTATAGAGCGAGATGAGCACCGCAACCCCAGAGTCGGTCACGATTGGACCTGATGGTCAGGGGCCCCTTTTACCTTAGGCAACTACCTTGTGCAGCCCCCATCCACTACATGCAAATGGCATGGGCTATGGTGGCAACAAATTCTGTAAATTAATTGTGTGTTGCATTAAGAAGCATTTTCTTTTGCCCATCCTGAATTTGCTTCTCATCAATTTCATTGGGTGATCCCAAGTACAGTATTATAGCAGAGAAAGAGAAAATGCTACCTCCCTTTTGCATACATTTCATACACTCCTTTAGTCATATTTTCTAAACTAAAAAGCTTCAGGTACTCAGCCTTTCCCAAAATAAGAGGTGCCTAAACTTGACCAAACCCTCCCAGGTCTAAAACTTCCTGACCATTGCAGTATGATCTGAAACTCTTTCAACTGTTATCCATCACCCAAAGCTCTTCCTGAGTGTTTCACTTTTTGATAGAACATGCCATTTCAGGACCATGCTTGGCTAGAAAGTCTGGAATAGATAGGTTAGTTGGACACATTGAATTATGATTGAGCATTTCCCGGGCAGTTAAGTACCATTCAGCAATATCTCGTAAAGGATATCACAGAGCTGGATAAGGTTCAGAAAAGGGCAAATAAAATGATCAAAGGGAAGGAGCATCTTCCTTATGAAGACAGTCTTAAAAGGTTTAGAAAAGCAGTGGCCAAGCCAAAGGGGAATTGAGATGGAAAATTATAAAGTTATGAATGGTATATGCAGGCGGTGGAGAGAGGCATCATTCTCAGAACACGAGAACGCAGAGTTTTCCAATGACACTGACTGACAATAGTGAGAACAAGCAAGAGAAACTGGCACAGAACAATGAGGCTGTGTACACTTGAGACACTTGAGAGTGTTAATGCACATGTTGGTGCTCACTGTGATCAACTCCTGCACCGGAAAGCTGTGTCCTCACTGTGGAAGGCCTTGTGGATCCAGAATTGGCCTCCAATTACTTACAGACACACCATTAAAAACAATCTTACTTGACGATGAGTGGTTGCCAAAGAAGAAGAAGAAGGGTCACACAAATTAATTTTTCTGTGTGAGTTTTTGTGCACACAAAAACAAAAACCCCTGCCTATGCCATGCATTTCAGTCCATTCACAGTTGGGTAATGTAAGTTCTTAATGTTAACTCTTTACTCTCAACAGAATTCTCATTGACTGCTGTAATCTAAACGACCACACTCCACCTGCTTCTCCACCAACCCATTGTATGGTTGAATATCTTCTCTACTGAAGTCAATTCTGTTGATTGCTTTTAGCAAACAATTCATGTACTTGTCCCTCCACCCCAATCCAGATCGAAAATCCTTACTTGTTCCCAAGAGTCTTTGGGCTCACCCACACTTTGTTTGTCCTATGATTTATTCTGTTTGTCCTGTGATTTCTAGTCATGGGTCCAAGATGTTTTAGTTTTGTCCCACCACTTTCCCCGGAAAAAACCCGCTGTTTACTGCTGAATCAGAACAAACGTCAATCTCCAGAAAACCCGACTGACACTTGTTCTGATTCAGCAGTAAACAGAAACTTTTCCAGGAGAAATTGACATGCCAAAACATCCTCTCAGAACCATGACTAGAAATTATGGGGCAAACAGAAGTGTGGGTGAACCCTTTGTTCTTTAGGGGTGAGGGCAACTGAATTTTCAAGCAGCTCTGTGACATGGCTGGTGTGGATTCAGGTGGGTAAAACCAAGCCACTGGAACTGGTCTGTGACTGAAATAATAAATTCAATTCAACCAAGCTACAGTTCCCAGGGGTCAATAAAATAATGTGCATGGTGTGGCAGCATCTGCATTTCTTTTTAAAAATACATATTGCCATAAACTGCTTTGATATTTTATTTTAAAAAGCATTTAGATACTGCTTTTTAAAACAAAAATGTGTCAACGTTAGATCTGAGAAAGAGTTCTTGAGGAACAGAATAGTTTTTTCTAAGTGCTTGCAAAGTTTTTGGTTGAATAACTTTCTTGTACAAAGGGTTTCACTTATTTGGAGCAGTTAAATATTCTTGGCTAGTTTGCTTTTTTCTTGTTTTTGGGGATAGGCACGTCTTGGATGTCAGGTTGCTACTGTGGTATTTCAAGAGTACTCCCTAAGAACTCACAGGTGGACTTCTTAGAACCTTATCAGAGGTTCATAGAAAACAAATTTGGTAATACCGTAGTTACAGGTAGGTAGCCATGTTGGTCTGACGTAGTCGAAACAAAATAAAAAAATTCCTTCCTTCATGCACACGAAAGCTCATACCAATGACAAACTAAGGTGCTGCTGGAAGGAATTTTTTTTTAAAAAAAATGGTAATGGAAGACAAAGACAGCTTGTTCACCATTTTATCTTCCATTTCAAGGAGCAACTTCAGGAAACCTCTCTGTTTGCATCAGGTAGCAGTGGCCTGGCAGGCTCCCAATATATGAACCAACAGCAGGTCTTAGAACATCCTCCTTCCCCAACCTGCTACCCTCCCGATGTTTTGGACTACAATTTCCATTAGCTCTAGCTTGCATGGCTGTGCTGGCTGAGGCTGAGGGGAGTTGTAGTCCAAAACATCAGGAGGGTACCAGGTTGAGAAGGCTGCCTTAGAATGTGCCCCAGAATCCTTTGCAACACACAAGAGTTCTGGCAGAGAAATGATGTGGAAAGAGTTCCTGAAGAGAAGGAAATATGGAAGCTACTGGGCTCTTGTATAGCGTTTTCCCTCACAGGAACAAAAGTTGGGGCAATTTTCGCCCATGTTGAATTGGGGAGTGCCCAAATTTTGATGGGTTTTCAAACACTGATTCCCATTCCTGTTCCCTGTATGTTTGAAACCACTTCTCCATCCCTCAAAGTCCAGAAGGCTTAGAGAGAAAAGTTGGGTTGAAAAAAGTCTAATAGTCGCATAATTTCTGTGTAGAGAACAAATCAAATTCAGTTCAGCTTCTCTTTGTCAAACTTCATCTCTCACCGACCCCCCCCCCCGCTTCTTCCACCCTCCTGCGGGTGACTTCTCCTTTGAATAATTTACACCCGCACTTAGCATGACAGAAGGTTGCTAGTCTGACAGTTCGTCTGAATGAATGATGACTTTCATTATGTCAGGGTGGATGGCAAGAAGAACATGCCCCTGCGAGACCTCGGCCTTCTGCACATAGGCCAGCAACACTCCGGAGCCCCCTCCCACTCCTGGTGCCCCTTCTGGGTCCCTCCTCCTGCTTGTTTGCGTTGTGTGGCTCCTGCACGCAGCCCCTCCCAGCAGGCGGCGTGACAAGTGCTGCTCTCATCTTGCTAGAAAATTTCTAATTAATTAGGTTTATTTATAACAAGAAACAAACAAACATCGTCCAGAGAAGAACAGGGCAGGGCACATAAGATTTGACAAACTGTACTAAGAAGCAGATGGTGCTGAGGCTGAGAGCCAGGATGCCTGATTTCTCTTGGGATGGGACTAGAGACAGAGACAGGGGGAGGAAGAGGGAGGGGTACTTGGGGGTTTGAGCAAAAGGGAGCTCCTGGGTTTGTGTGGAACTGGAGAATCATCCAGTTGAAAGGAACTTGGTGGTCATTTAGTCCAACCCCGGCTCAGCACAGCATCGCTGCTGAAACACACCCAGAGAATTAGGGCTTGTCACCTCCCAAGGCGTCAGGATCCAGAATTAAAAAGTTCCTTTCGATGTTTAGACAAAATCTGCTTCCCAGCAATTTCCACCTATGGGTTCTAATCCCGCTCACAGAAGTGACAGAGAACAAATCTGCTGAGTCTTCTACATGATAGCCCTTCCAGATATTTGAAGACTGCTATCTATCATGTCACGCCTTAATCTTCTCTTCTCCAGCTATGTGCATCTCAGTGGGGAAGGAGTGCTATAGACCGAGAGCCACCACAGAGAAAGCCCAGTCACTCTTACCTGCCAATCAAATTGACCTTGTGGGGAAGGGCTGTAGCTCAGTGGTAGAGCATCTGGCTTCCATGCGGAAGGTGTTGGGTTCAAACCCTGGCACCTCTAGGTAGGGCTGGATGAGACACCTGTTTGAAATTCTGGAAATCTGCTTCAGCCAGTGTAGATAGTTCTTAGCTAGATGGCCCAATGGTCTTACTCTATATAAGGCAGCTTTCTAAATGTTCCTCGCATGAAGTCTCTCCTCTGTGTTGCATCTCCTGTGGACATGCTTGTGGACATGTTCATTCGTTGGACAGCTTAAAATGCCATGCTGCAAACTGGACACAGTACTCCATAAACAGCTTGACCAAAAGTTAGGAATATTGTTGGGAATACAGGGTTAAAGGGTATAGCAGTCGGGAGCCCCAAGCTCTCTGGAATGGTAGTGAAGCCTAGTAGTTAGGTCTAGCCCATACTTGTGGCAGAATAGGGTGGTAGAATGCTGGATGCACCACTTCAGACTCCAGGTGGGTGATATCATTTACGAAGTCTTCTCTGAATTTAACTGCAACAACCATCTCCCCCCTTGAGAAGAAAATCGGCACAGCAAAAGTGGGATCCGCTTGGACCAGGCATCCCCAAACTGCGGCCCTCCAGATGTTTTGGCCTACAACTCCCATGATCCCTAGCTAACAGGACCAGTGGTCGGGGAAGATGGGAATTGTAGTCCAAAACATCTGGGGGGCCGAAGTTTGGGGATGCCTGGCTTGGACCATTTTTCATTGTACTTGCTTTTTGGTTTACTTATAGGAAATTCTTATACTCCACTCTAATACTTCAAGATTTTACCACCTCATGCTGCTGCATGGATAGACAGGTATACTGTGAAGGAGCTAGGAGCTGGGATTTCTGGGTTTTCAGGAAGTACAGTAGTGACACTCCCATTTACTTTTAATTCATAGCCATGAGGATGGAAAGAGGTTTTAATAGCCAAGACTCCTGGGTCTTAGAGGAAGAGCAGGGCCCAGTGCTACAGCAGGGAGGTAGACTCTCCTAGGTTCTTTGCAGAATTGCCACCAACAGGCCTCTTATACTTTAAAAAATGCATGAAAATTGAGCATTCAATGTGTTCATTTCTATACTGGGGAGGTGAGGAATGGAGGAAGCTGCAGCTGTTCAATTTCTGCCTGTCACACAGGTTAAAGAGACAAAAATAAACGGGGGGAAATTAAAAGTGAACCCACTCTTTCCAGAATAGTTAAAATTGGAAAATGCCCTCAAAAACAACTATAGAGCTTGAAAGTATTTAACTATTCCTCACTACCTGCCCTTCCCCGTCTTCTTTCCTCTTCGTTTCTGTGGTGAATGGGCACAGCTCTCTCGTTCCTGGAGAAACAGGAACTCTGCCCAGGAAAGTAAGGTGGCTACCAGAATGACGCAGGACGGGGGATTAGGCCTGGTGGGTTGGCCTGAAGAGAGACTGTGGGGCTGGACTCTCCTGGGTTTTGTTTCCCAGCTCTCGTAGGTCTTCATCTGATTTAACATTCCACAGCACAAGACCCTTATCTCTTTGCTACACAAAGCCAGTGGCTGCTTGGGCTTCCCCTGGGCAGTTAATACATAACCTGTTTCCCTTTCTGTTGTTGTTGTTTTTTTATGGGAGATTAGCGCAAGGATTAAAATAACAGCACCTCCTACCTGCTGCCATCCCATATTCCCTTAGCAGATTAAAATGGCCCAAACTTGCCTCTCCTTAGCCACTGCTGTGAGTTTCTGCACAGCGGTATCCTCAGTCACATGCTGTCCACTTCTCCCTTAGCACATTGGGGGATTTATCCCTATTTTCTCTTTTCTCATCCAGTATCTTCCAGTCTCCCACTGGACTTGCACTTTTTATGTGCACCGCAGCACTCCCCCCCCCTTTATTTGTTCCCATCCAAGGGGCAACGGGTCTTGTTTACTCGTCTAGGAACAGAACATCTGGAGCAATTCGGCACTTAATTACCGCACTTGTCACTGGCATCACCACGGATACAGCGCGCAGGGGGGGGGGGGAGAGACGGCCAAGAGGATGAGATAAATAGATTAGTGGGAGATAGAGAGGGGGAAAATAAATGGAAAAAAGAGGTGAGCAACAGCATCCTATCTAAATAGTTGTTGTAGCCCACATGTTGGGTGCTGCTTGGCACCATGTAACAAATACCAGTTGAACTCACAACTGCTTCTGAGTTCTCTGAAAAAGGAGCTGGACTAGAGAGTTTTGGGAAAAGAGGGAGCCAATTAGATGCAGGACTCCTGGCAGCCAACTGGACAGGACTGCAGGAGAGGGAAAAGACTAGTAGGTGTCATGGAATTCTACTCAATATTGATGCAGAGCAAGGATCAACCTTGCTAAGTCTAAACCTTAACAGTATGAGTCCTGGTTTCTTTGTGATTAGGCTTTGACCTGCTAGGTTAAGGCCTATCTCAAACTTTAAAAATCACCCGCCCACCTTTTCTACTTATTAGATTCTTTTTGTCTTCCCCCAACCCAGGAACCTAATTTGGTTTATCTGCCTGGTTCCTACATCCATTGAGCTGCTTCTTCCCCACCTACCTGACTACACACGCCTCTGCCATTTCTCGCCTCTGGCTCTGGCTCTCTTTCCCACATACATAACACCACCTGAAGTGAGTGGACGGCCACATTTCTCCCTTTCAGCAACCTCACTGCAGTTGCAGCCCTTACTTTGGGAGACTGAGATGGCTTATGGCAGGAGTGGAGAACTTTTTTCAGAGGGCTGCATTCTCTTCTAGGTAGCCTTCTGAGGACCACATGCCAGAGGTGGGTGGGGCTACAAGCAAAAGTGGACAGAACAATTAACGTTAATTTTACCTTTGTGCAGTAAGCTTGTGCTTATGTCCACTCAAATGTCCCTCTCTATCTTCCACTGAGATAAGCAAGAAGCATTATTAGGATTCAAGGACATATTGCAGCCAGGCCAAAACACCCAAGGAGGGTGCAAAGAAGGGCTGGTGAAGGGTGTGGCCTAGAGGGGTGGTATCCTGACAACCAGATAAAGAGGCTTGGAGGGCCACATTCAGATCCTGGGCCGAAGGTTTCCCATTCCTGGTTTATAGGTACAGTAAGAAGTCACAGAAAATTGAATGTTGTACTATTCCCCTTCCCCTACCCGCTGCTTTTTCATATTTTCTTAGGAGAGGCTGAGAATAAGGAACATAAGAACACAAGCCTGTAAGAACAAGCCAATGGCCCATCTAGTCCAGCATTCTGTTTGCGCAGTGTCTGACCAGATGCCTGGAGGAAAGCTTGCAAGCTGGGCATGAGCACAACAGCACTCTGCCCACCTGCGATTTCCAGCAAGTGGGATTAGAGGTATAATGAGAACAGAACGTCAGATTCCTATGGAAAGAAATCCTTGTTGGTTAGAGAGATGGGAAACATTGGGAGCCAGGATTCCTGATTGTAAACAAGCAGGTTTGCCACCTTTTATTTTATTGCAAGGCTCCTGTAACATAACTGTCATGTAACAGGCACAAGTTCAATAAATTCTGCCTTTTCCTGTATGGAGCTGCCGTACTGGCATATACTTAACCTGTTGCCTTCATGCTGACTTAAAAAAAAAAAGGCACAGCAACGAAAGAGAGAGAGAGAGAGAGAGAGAGAGAGAGAGAGAGAGAGAAAGAAAGAAAGAAAGAAAGAAAGAAAGAAAGAAAGAAAGAAAGAAAGAAAGAAAGAAAGAAAGAAAGAAAGAAAGAAACCTACCTACATACCTATCCACCTTTGGATGAGTTATACATGGTTCAGTGGGTTAGAGGGACTCCAGGGTTCTCCGTATGGAAAATGTGGTTTAGAAGATTCCAAGGATGGGGGAAGCTGAATTTTCAAGTTCTCATGAGAGAATTGGAACCAAATGTTTTAGAAAAATATTTTTTTGGGGTGGGGTGTGTGGTGTTATATCCAGCATTCCTGAGTTCTCCAGAAGGAGAACAGGATGTGGCAGGCAGTTTAATCTGCATTGTGCCTGGAGCTGTTGGGGGTCTCACTGGTGTTAAATGGCTAACAAGGGACTGACGGCACCATAGCAACCACTACCACCTGCCATTTGGGCATCTGACACTGTGTGCTTATGCCTAAGTGAGATGGTTTACATTATAGGCACAGATCCATGTGTATCTGTGGGTGAGCCATAATATCTGTCCTCAAGTTTGTGCAGAGGTGTTCAGGTCACTATGTGTCCATGTGTACGCAGGGAGGAGAGTGGAAGGAGAAAGAGAAGAGATGTTCTGTAGGTCATAGTGTACCTCTACATACGAAGGCACCAAAATGACAGTGTACATGTGCCTATGAATTTAGGTATATGGTGTGTTATTGTGTGCATGCAACTAATGTGGGCACATGCAGAGAAAGGCAGAGTATGCTACATGAGCTGCAATGTGTGTGTTTTTCCCATGTCTGTACAATGGTTACCTTGTGCTGCATTGATTAATTGGCAGTGGGTAAGAGTGTGAGTGGATGTGTGTATAGCAGAGAAAGAGATGGAGGGTACCTGGACTGGACAGTCTGCCATGGTTATAATGTTTGTTTACATAAGATCACTAAATGTGCAAATTCAGACATCTTTACCCCCGAGTCATCACCACCATTGATTTTAACCCACCAGTACCTATTTTCCACAGAAATATGGAATGACTGCCCACATCCTTTCACCCACCTACCCATCCATCCATCCTGGAACTATTTGTTAATACTGCTTAATTTCCTGTCTTACTTAAAATCCCCCTCCCCGGGCTGTCTCATAGTCCTTAGTCTAGATCTAGATGGCATCACTGTGAAATGTTAAAATGTTTGCGAGCAGGAAGAAACAGAAATATCCAGCAGTCAGGCCTAGCCTTTAATTGTGCTCTCAAAGGCTGGTCAAATCCTGCTGTTCCAAGGAGGAAATCTCCAAGAGATTCATCCGAGAGCTTTCCCTCCACATCCCCAGGATATGGGGGGATTTCCAGAGGCTGAGATTTGCTTATTAAATGGTTGGTCAGGGACTGGCAGGATGAAGGATGTGGGAATCAAATTAGATGTAAAGGATAAGAGCAGGGATGGAGGGTGGGGGGAGAGAAGCGAGAGAAAGTATCAGAGAAAAGGTCTCAGGAATCCTAGCTCCTGGCTGATACTGGAACATGGGAAGCCAAATTATATAAAGTCAGGCCATTGGACCATTGATCTCAGTACTGTTTACAAGCAGCAGCATTCCAGGATTTCAGACAGGAGTCTTTCTCAGTCCTAACTGGAGGTGCCAGGGATTCAACCTGTGGCCCTCTGGATACAAAGCATATGAATCAACCCAGACCCCGTGATCATCCTCTGAGGCCCTTTTTCATGTGCCTCCTCCGTTAGAGGTCCGGAGGGTGGCAACACAAGAACAGGCCTCTTCTGCGGTGGCTCCCCATTTGTGGAATGCTCTCCCTAGGGATGCTCACCTGGTGCCTTCATTACATATCTTTGGGTGCCAGGTGAAAACATTCCTCTTCTCCCAGGCCTTTGGCCAATTAAATTATCTCTGGCCTTTTTTTTAACTATGTGGGGTTATTGTTTTCCTTTGTTACTATGTTATGTAGTTTTGTGTTTCGTAGAAATTGCATAGAAGAGGGAATTATTGCAGGCAGAGTTTTTCCCAACTGTGCATGAAAAGCTATACCTATCCAAGTTTTCTCTTCTCCATAGCTACTCAGGAAAGAGGAGTCCTGTCCTCCTTGGCATCTGGTCTATCCTACCTTTTATATGCAACTTGGGTCTCCTGATCATTTGCACACATTCACAAACATGATTTTCCTTACAGAGGTTACTTTCAGACTACTGCCTATTAGCACTGTTGAGGTTTTACTTTTTTGCAATTAGGTAGACATGGAATTAAACAGAGGTTCTTTAAAAACATAATCTAGCAGAGCCCTTTCCCATGGCCAAGATCCTTCTATCTGTATACTCAAAGCAAGTCCCATTTAGCAAAGATCATCAGCAACATTGATTAAAAGTTTCCTCCTTTGAGGTTCAGTCTATGTTATTTCTTCTTCTGTTGGTAGATTGGTTGTGAATTTCCATTTAACTGTTTCCCATGGTGGGATGGTATTTTCCCCCTTTTATCATTCTGCTATTTTGTTGTAAAATACTGCTATTTTGTTATAAAATAAAGAAGAGGAAGGAAAATAATAGAAGAAAACTAGTAATTCACACATAAACAGACACACAGGGAATTTAAGGTGTATCAATCACTAACCATGCTGTACAGGATACAATAAAACAGTGACTGCAATCAGGAAGCTTTACATTAAAGGCACAATAACCCTTAAAAGTCTCAATAGCACTTTGCCTGTCATTACTGGATTACAACCTGGCACTGCAATTTTATTTCATTCCCCCCACCCTCCAAATCACCACAAATCAGGTCTGAAGGGAAAACAGGGGAAGGCATTGCAAGAAGAACTGACATGTGACAATTTAAAAATGACATCGGGTGGACTCCTTACAAAAAGTGAGTGAGGAAAGGACAGTGATTTCACAGAAAATTCTAGTGTGACTGCAACTTCTGTCTTGGGTGGCAAACAGGCAAGGCAGCAGAAGTACTCTTGCCCTACTAGAGTTGGGCAGGAGATGACATTTTGAGGACTGCCGGTCTACCGCCATTGCTGACCGGCAAGAGAATCTCGAGCTCCAAGATTCCCTGGCGCTGTGAGGGAGGGGGAGCCGCGAGAGCGTGCCGGACCCCCAAAAGAGCCCCAGATCGAGCGTTCTGGGGACATGGGGACTCAGCTGCACCCCTTTTTGCCTACTCTGCGCCCCAGTAAGCCCTATTAAGGGAGCCAAGAGCGAGTGGAGGGGAGGCGTGGGTGCCCTTGTGAGTCAAATCGCTACCCTCGGAGTTTGAAGCTCCATGCCGGCAGCCTTTGGAGCAGTGGATTCTTCCAAAATTAAAGGATCTGAAAACATTGGACACCGTGAGTAAATAAAAAGGATTTTTAAAAACATTTAATTGGACAGAATTGGCCACAGGAGGAGATTTTAAAACGGAGGTTCATCTCCCCCACTGAGTGAACTGAGACGCAGTTAATTTGCCCGAAGCTGGAAAGATTGACAGAAAGCTTTCAATTTCCAAAAATTGGATTAAAAACCTTCCCCCTGAGGCAGGGTAAGGGTCAAACTCAGTAACATCCCTGTAAAAATCTTTATTTTGGACTGGGGAAAGTCCCCCTGGAAGCTGGAGTCGGGTCCCTGGAGGGATCAGCGAGCCACCATTATGACACCACAATAGGAAGGAATTTGTTTACCTCTTTGAGGTCGGGAACTGTCAGCATTGAAGAGAGCGCAAAATATAAGCCTGTGAAAAAGAAGTTTGATAAATGCTCTTTTCATAAATGGACATAAGAGTTTTAAGATATGAAGAAGAACTGAAAATGCGAGTTTGCAACCAGTTCGGACACAATCTTTGTCTTTGAAGTTTGGAAATACAAACTCCGCCATTTCCTGCTTTGTAATCTGTGCTGTTCCCATGAAATTTGAGATGATCAAGATGCCAGTAGACATAATATCATCTGACTTCTCAGACTTTCAAGAGGAATTTCTGAAATTGCTTTGGGATCTAAGAAGCGAAGTACACAAGAATACAATACAGATTGGAAAAATAAATCAGAAGTGCGTGGATATTAAAAAAGGACTAATTTCATCAGTGAGTGTAGAGAACAAAGATGAACAATCATCAGTCCTGGACATTGCAATTGAACTTAAAGAAGAAGAGGAAGGGGCATGGAACATTGTTCCCCCAGTGAGAGGGGGTGACCAAGACCCATGCTTGACTCAAAGGGTTTTTAAAGAAGAACCAGCATGGAATAATGCCCTCCCAGTGAGAGAAGGAGAGCAAGATCCATACTGGGGTCAGAATTTATGGGGAATAAAAATTGTGAAAGGGCTGAAAAGTGGAAATATACGGTAGTTGGATGGTATTATGTAACTGTTTGAGAATTGGGGAGACAGCAGAGGACAAAGAAGGAAGTGTGGTGGATAGGTTGTGACAGAGTGGGAGTGGGGTGAGGAGTAATAATGGATATTATTTTCTGATTGATTAAGATGGTCCGAAACTGGAACAACCTATGGAACTGGCTGATTCGTCTGGGAGACCCTGAGTCCGGGGGGGGGGGCTGAACTAGATTTAAGTGTTTAGATAATATTATGGTAGAAGAATATCTGAATTTATGGAAAATTTCGGGAATAAATTTTAGCCTTAGGGGAGAATAGAAGATAGATGGATGGGAAAATAATTTTTGATTTGGATTAATTGATTAATTATAGGTTAAGGATAGTTGATGTTTTTAGAATAGAAATAGTTGAGAGATAATGAAAAAAATGTGTTGGAATGACTTAAGATATAATATGAAAAATTGCTTAAGTTGGATTTAAAAATGGACCCAGTGAGGGGGGAATTGAGGAAGTCTACAATGTCAAGTAAAAAGGAATTGATACGTTTTTCTTTTTATGTTTTGTTTTTGTATTTTGTATTGTTTAGAAATGAATAAATATTATTTGGGGGGAGGAGATGACATTTTGATAGGTACAGGTTCTTTTACCCCTGCAGCATGAAGCACTGCACAGCCCTTAAAAGTACAGGAGTACCATCTTCCTTTGTATCTCATCATCCTGCTCCAGCATCATTCTGTTGG
Source organism: Zootoca vivipara (assembly GCF_965207765.1). Lineage (NCBI taxonomy): Eukaryota > Metazoa > Chordata > Lepidosauria > Squamata > Lacertidae > Zootoca > Zootoca vivipara. The sequence goes on from NC_142595.1 coordinate 36,670,211, forward strand.
TGGGAGCTTCTCACACTGAAAAGAAGCATCTCTAACCTACCAAACTCCCCCTATATTCCAGATAAGCCTGAAATAATGGCCAGCACACATGCACACAGATTTCTCAATTGTGACAAATAAATAGATAAACCTACTAGACCTCCTTCCCCTTCCACAAGATCCCTGCTGACCTTTCTCCCAGGTGACACAACTCAGAACCACTATTTCTCTCACATTCGCTGCATTTTTCTTTTTCTCCAGAATGCTCACTAGGTCTCATGCTTGCCAGTTAGGCACCCTGAGTCTTCAGCATCCCTCTCCTTTGCTGCAACCACTAACCCTCTCTCTCCTCCCAGAAGCTTCAGAAGCCGTGGCTCCCCTCTGAACTATAAAACAATGCTGAGGTTATGACATGCTGGCAAAATGCCAGGACTAGTCGCCCAGATAAGCTTCCCTAGGCAGTGGGATTAGAGGCTTCATTAGGGATGGATTTCTTGCCCAAACCCAACCAAAGTGACTCGTTAGAAATAATGAGAAAGCCAGCCGGAGCCCAAGAAGAGAGAGACACTCAAGAGAGAATGGTTTAAGGGAGGGCATTTTCTTCTCTAGGGAGCCCCTGTTCTAATCTGGGACCAGCTGACTTTAGACTCCCATCCTCCAGCCCCATCATTGGTCACCTGGGTCAGGTCGGAGCAAGATAAATTGGTAGCAGCTCCAACATGACACCCAAGTCCTTGAGCCCTGGCAATTTATTATTCATTAAAAGCAGTGCGAGGCAATCACCTTGGATAGAGACATCTGTCTGCATTTATGAGGCAGCCCAGCAGTGGAAAGCATCCAGCACCTGGGAGAAAGAGTGGGTGGGTGGAAGGTGCAGATGGATGGATGGATGGATGGATGGATGGATGGATGGATGGATGGATGGATGGACTCAGTTGTATTCTTAGTAATAATAAGGTTTAACCATGATAGAGAGCACATTTCAAGTGTTCAGTGTATTTCCCATATACATGATCTCAACATTCCTTTAAAAAGCTTTGCAAGATTGGCCGGTCTTATGATCCTCATATTGTAGACCACAGGTTTGAGGCTGAGGGAAGTGTTGCTCTCATGAGGTCACCTAAAAAGTGGGTATCTAAGATGGCACTGAACTGGGATCCTCCTATTATTGGCCACCAACATCACGAAAGCAGCTCACTATGCGGCAACCACAATCACGTGGAGCAACTGAAAACAGTCATTGTGTAACATATCAAGTGGGCGTCCACAAGATGACTTGACATTTCACAGGACTTAGCCCCAGAGTCTGTTTTCAGTGGCTGGGTTTGAACTTAGACAATTAGAAAGACAATTAGAAAAATAAGTGCATTGAAACATGCACAGAGTGCATTTTCTTCCGCAGCACACTGAGCAACAACAAGCCACAGATCTGGGATTAGGACTTCCAAGTCAGAGGGCATGACTTCTACTCTGGCCCTGGCCCAAGAGTCCTTCATTTTACGAATTGAGCAATTAGATGGATGGCTTGGATAGGCGAGTGGAGAAAGAAACACAAGGTTAGGCAGTTCTGAAAATGGTCTGAAATGGATGCAGGGGTGAAGACACCTTGTTTTCACCCCACTAAAAGTTTGCTAATGCACCCTGTACATTCCCCAGCTTCTTCCTGGATAAGCCCTAGCCAAAAAGCTTGCCCGGCCTGTGCATAAGCAGGGCGTAATTACTTGTTAATTAAGAGCCTAACAAGATGAGCAGATGGTTTGAGAGAATCCATCACAAGCCCTGCCGCTCTCTGAAGAGAAGAAAAGGTTACGCTGTGAGAGCTGGAGGGGGAAGAAAGACAGAGGGGAACCCAGGAGTCCTTCTTTTCACCATCCTCTCTTATAGTTCACTAGATCTGCCAACACCTGCTCCTTCCTGAACCCTCAGCCTTTCCCTGTTACATAAACCAGTGGCAAGACAAGAGTGAGCCTGAACAGACATGTATGGAGGTCTAGCAAAACATTTTTTGCCCGTGTTTCTCACTGAGCTCAGAGTTGCAGTATAACAGTAAGAGAATCCCATTAATTCTGGTAAGGGAGGGGGATACCATAACTCTATTTTTAGTTCTAAGTTACTATACCACATTCCTCAGCCCTCAAGAACCCACGGATCCAGTTTCGGCCAAACTATTCCTGAGAACCCAGAAGTCCCAGCATCTGGTGTTCCCCAGTTCCACTCGTTCCCTCTTTCAGAAAAACCCAGATATGACACTAGCAAGAGAATAAGAGTGTGTGTCAATAAACTCAGGTTAGGGAGGAAGGCGTGATCTGCTCCTAGTGGCCCCTGCTGGGCTCAGTCAGACACCACCGCTTTGCTTTTCAACTTGTCAGGGGCTTTATTTTTAAAGCCAGGTTGACTCCTTGCTCCCTGAGGATGGTTTTGGGATGGAGAGAAAAGCTTCCCTGCTGGGTTGGGGAAATGAGGGCTTGGAGAGAGGTGGGGAGAGGAGGAGGTGTTAAAAAGATCAGAGCAGTGACAGACCCATGGCTTTGTAGGCACCCTCATTTAAAAATGAATGTACAATGCGCTGTTCAGGTCTTTAAAATGTTCTCAGCTCATAATCCCATTTTGCAAAGGGTATTTAGCCCAAATATGCAGGTTTTGAATCCATATCTAAACCCCACGGTCTCTCCTCTGCACACAGCACCACTAGACTGTGGAGCAAACACCTTGTACTTGACTACAATCCCTCCTTGCCATTTCTCTGCTCCTTCCCAGCTCCTTGTCTTGGTGCTCCCACAACGCCCCCACCCCACTCTCCTAGCTCTCTCCAGGACACTCCTTGGCTGCCATGGGACTATTTTACTAAGGTGAATGATGGTGTGTGTCTTCAGAGTCATTGAAGGTAGAAGTGCATGAACTTTAGTATTCCTTGTTAGGCAGAAGGGAACATCAGCGATGTTGCTTAAAACCTTGCATACTCTTATGCACGTCAGTCTAGACATTGTCATCCTGTATCCTAGAGTTGAAGTGCAGAAAAAAGCATCAAAATTCACCAGGAGGTTAGAGCATCTTCTCTATTGGGAAAGGCCAAAGCGTTTGAGATTTTTAGTTTTGGAGGGAAGAACTATGAAGAAGGGACAGGACAGAGGTTTATAAAATTAGGTGCAGTGTAGTAAAGTAACTGGATAGAGTGAAGTTATTGTTTTTTCCTTACTTGATCTTATAATATGAGTTCATGTGGGCCATCAATGAAACTGATGGGCAGCAGAGTCGGGACAGACAAGAGAAAGTGGTTCTTTCTGCAATGTATAATTCATGGAATTTGCTGCCAGAGGATGTGGTATGATGGCCACTGGCTTGGAAGGGTTTAATGGGGGATTAGACAGATGCATGGAGAATAAATCTATCAATGGCTACCAGTTAGGGTGGCTATATGGAACATATTCCGAGGCAATGTGCCACTGAATAAATAGTTACTGCCAGACAATGGCAGAAAATATCTACTGCCTTCATGCTCAGTCTGTGAGGCTCCTGGAGGTATCCGATAGGCCATTACAAGAAGCAAAATGCTGGACAAAGTGGATCTTTGGTCTGATCCAATAGGGCTCTACGGGCAGCCAGGGTCAGAGGTGCCTTAGGGGAAATACAGTGTGAAATTCCAAAATTCGATGCCCAATAGTCACATGAACCATGACAGGCTCCACCCCTTTCAATGTTTGTTAATTAGTAACTTAAAGGTAAAGGTAAAGGGACCCCTGACCATTAGGTCCAGTCATGACCGACTCTGGGGTTGCGCGCTCATCTCGCTTTATTGGCCGAGGGAGCCGGCGTATAGCTTCCAGGTCATGTGGCCAGCATGACAAAGCCGCTTCTGGCAAACCAGAGCAGCACATGGAAACACCGCTTACCTTCCCGCTGTAGCGGTTCCTATTTATCTACTTGCATTTTGACGTGCTTTCAAACTGCTAGGTTGGCAGGAGCTGGGACCAAGCAACGGGAGCTCACCCCGTCACAGGGATTCGAACCGCCGACCTTCTGATCAGCAAGCCCTAGGCTCAGTGGTTTAACCACAGCGCCACCTAACTTAAATGTGCCCTTATGTGTAGGTTTGCTCATCAGCCCGATTCCCTCTCCCCTTCATTTATCCTGCTCTGATATAATCTTCAACCTGCAAAGGATATATAAAGCTAAGGAATGTTCAATTACCAAGGTAAGAATGAGATGCAGAGGGAGACTTCACAGGAGAGACCAATGATATTGCATGCTGTTGTTGGGAAAGGATGCAGAGCAGTGTAGAGAACAAATCTCACAAATTGGTCCAGAGCCAGATCTTTGGCTTCAGGGCTCTGGTTTGGGTTAATTAGCATATGCAAACTAGCAACAGGCAGATTTTTTCTCAGTTTCCCCAAGGAGATATAGCAAAGATCTTCCTCCACCCTCACCCGCCTCACTGTAGCAAGGAGTCACTGAATTTTGTCTTTGTTTCTGAATTTTCTGAATGTAAACATCCCCCTGGGCTCACAGCAAGCCACTGATCCAATCTTCGCCTTAAAACAGGAATCTTTCTAAGGCAGACAGTGACAGCCAGGCCAGGCCTCGTCCTAGATTCAACTCAAGAAGAAATGAAGGTGACGGCAAGAGGAGACAACAGAATATGTCTGGTTACTTGCTGAAGGCAGAAAACTCCTACAGGGGACAGCGGCTCTGGCCTGATACTTGTAAAATTAGACAGTACCAGACCTTCTACCCTAGGAGGTACCAGCTCAATCCAATTTGGCACCCTGTTTGGTAGCTGGGGGCTGATCCACAACCATAATGAACAGGGCTGGCTTCGTTTTTGTGCCAGATCACTGGCTGTTTCCTACTTTCAGCTCTTGGGTCAAGGCATAAAAACTTTGGCTTCGACCACAGAGCCATGATCTGGGCATGCAGTGAGAAATCTCCCAATGGTAATATTACAATGTCAGGATGAATACTGTTGCTATTCACCCCGTTAGGGGAAAAACAAACCTGGAAGAGTATGTGCCTCAGCTCAGGAAAGGGGAAGCAAGCCAGGTCCAAATCTATATACTGTATATAAAAATGTAAACTGGGCATTTGGGTGGGTGTCCACATTTCTCCAAAACCGCTTGACCGATTACGTTCAAATTTTGACACAACGTCCAAAGCGAATATGAGAGTGACCATATACAGGTTGCATAGACAGATGTCACACATGGGCCATGTAAAAACCCCCAAACCCCGTGTTCCAGAACTCACAAATCACCCTCAAGTGCATGCTGGGAGCACAGGAGATGTTGCAAAACAGTGCCCTCTAGCGACGGCTACACTGGAAACCTAGGAAAGCTTCCCTCTCCACAACAGCTTGGCTCAGCTTTCCAGACTGGGCCAAGTGGAGGTGGGGGCTCGCCTGGGTGGGGGATGGGGGGAGGAGGGGGTGGGATAAGCCATGGGTTGGGAGAGGGTGGGGCCAATCACAGGAAAGAGCCGGGGGTGGGGGAGGAGGGGACGGGATAGGTCATGGGTCGGGACAGGGTGGGGGGAGTCACAGGGATGACCCTGTGTAAACAGAACACACATAAAACATTTCAACAAAATGAAGGGGGACTCTGAAGGTGAGGGGAGTCTGAAGAGGGACTCTGAGGGTCCATTTTACAGACTGAGCCACAGCAACGCGATACAGGACCAACTAGTAAATGAAGTAAAATTGAAATCAAATAAATCTAAAGGGAAGGTTCACAAAATGTTAGAACACCACTATGGGGTGAGGTATGAGTGAAAACAGAGATAGCCTCATTGATGTTAGTCACCACATGAGCATTTCTAAACTGGGGTTGTATAGCAGAGAAGTATATGCACAAACTCCCAGTATTTTTTTAAAAAATGAAATAAATTTTTAAAAGCCCATTAACTTTTTTAGTTCATGGTGGTAGGGTGGTTTGCTGGGAGAGCTGTATGTCATTTGTCACTAACAACGAAACCAAAGCAAATCCCAGTAAACACCATGAGACTCCACAAGCCCATTCCACAATTTTTATTTTAAAAACAGGAGTAGATGCTCTCTGGTTAAACCACTGCATTTTTTCCAGGCAAAAAGTAGTACACTTGCTCAGAAAAAGCAACAGAGGTGAAACCTTGGGGAAGATGTCTGCAAGGACAAAGGGGTGTTTACCAAGTACTGCAATGACTGTGTAAGAAAAGCTCCGAGGGACAACTTAGAGGTCTGTATGCATCAAGCTGCAAATCATCTCATGTGACCCTGCACTGCGTAGATTGTTCGTCCCCAACCTGGTGCCCTCCAGATCACAATTATCCATGGCCATTGCCAAGGGAGGGCAGGGGAACAGCTGCCCCCCTAAATCAATACAAATCAATACAAATCAATACAAATCTGAGGTTCTGCTCCCCCAAACAAAACCCTGTCCCAACAAAAATCCTGGCTACGCCCATGCCATTATCCCTCACTACATTCAGCCATTCCTTCTTCACCACAGCTTTCCAACCAGCAATTGTTCCCTCGCTTTTTCATCCATCCATTTGTCTCTCTTTCCCTCACTTGTCCAGGCATCCATCCATCTGTCACACAGAAGAAAGCAATAGGGTTCAGAGACCCACCTTAGGACTAACAGGTCTACGTAATATCCAGGCTGCAGGCCTGAAGTGCAGTAAGACACACATGAAACTTGCTGCTTCTCCTTGTCCCTGCTGTGTAGTGCTTTTTCATTGCTGCTGCAGCAGCATGCTTCTTCCTGATTTCAGACTGGGACACTCAGCTGGATTCAGCAGGCCTCTGGAATAGCTTGCCCTTGAGGCATTCTCAGAGGAACAGAAATTGAATTTTGGATGGCATGAATCTGCTTAAATTCCAAACAAACAAACAAACAAAAAAATCCTCCAAGCAAATTAGGCAGCTACATGTGCTCATAGGCCAGGATGAGAACTTTTATATTTGAGGGCAGAAAACAACTTCACACACATATACACGTGACAGGTTATGAAGACTAGTTATTGATCCTGTAGGATCTTCCTGTAGGATCTTCAGCTTTACCATATGACAGAGCTTGCTGGTTAGAGCCACATGGAGATATTTGGCCTATTCTCTAACACCACGTCTACTACGGAAGCTGTCCATGTTGCAGAGGATTTTCAGTACATCTTATGACGCACACTCAGTTCACACAGTGCATTAGCCAGGCCTGGGGTGGCCTCATTGGTGGTGAGCCTGAGTGGAGCGCATAACCAAGAGCACAATCCATATCTCTTGTGGCTCCGCATGACAGGAGAAGGTAGGCAATGATGGGCAAGCTGTCACAGAAAGACATGCCTGCCCTTACTAATCTCCTTATGTGAGAGAATCTTGACAAACTTCTGGAAAGAAACGATAACAGAATACAATCTGAAAGAAGTTGCTCTATGATGGCATATCATGTTGCCCATACATATAAGTTTAGAGATAGGTGTTAGAGATTAGAGAGCCAAGGGGCTTCCAAATTCACCGTACTTGAGGCTCCAGGAAATATCTGGACAGCCTGATGACAATCTGCCTATATAGCGACATCATGGAGCATGGTGCTTCATAGCACAAGAGAACAAGTCTCTGCCCCAAGTAGCTTACAATCTAAAATCTGCCATAAGGGAGAAGAGAGCCATTTTACTGCAAATGTTAAATTGTGAGCCCCTTGGGGCAGAAACCTGTCCACTTCTATTTTGTAAAGTGCCGTTGTGAGGGACAAGGGATACAGGGAAGTCCCTCCCATCTTAAGTTCCAGCCCATCACCAAGCGCTGGAGAGAGTAAGGAGAGCTCTGCCTCCAGCGGAGAGTCAGGAAGTGGTGTCCGAGGCTCAGGCAGGGTTGTGGAGCCCATGCCTCAGGTGGGACAGGAAGTTGGACGCACGGGGGGGAGGCCAATCCCCCCAACTCCCGAATTGCGACGCAAACGTAGGGGGAAGAGGTTGGGTCTGCCAAAGTTGTGGTGCTGGAAGAAAACGCGCCAATCGCCATTCGGGAGTTCTGACACCTCACCTTAAGGATGCATTTTTACTGCTCTGAACACTGTAAATAATCAGCACTTAATAAAAGCCTTAAAAGACCATGCTGGAGTCGTTACTCTAGAGTAGCCATACCAGGCCCTCTGACAGCAACTCCCGAATCTTTTTTGGCTACTTTGGAGTGCAGCGATGAGCGCTCAAGAGGCTGAGCATTGGAGGCTGGAGGCTGAAGCAGCGAAGCAGGAGCTACAGACCCTCACAGCGCACGCACAGCAGCAATTGCATGCCGCTCAGGAGGAAGCGCGAGGGGCGCAGGAGGAGCTGAACAAGCTGGTGGACCAGGTGAGGACAAAAGAGGAGACTGAGAAACAGCTAAGGGTGATGGTATTAGACCTGCAGAAAAAGTTGGAAGAGGAGAAAGCCGCTAGAGGTGGGGGGGCACCCCAGCCGCAGCTAGTCCAAGTGAGAAGGGGACAGAGCCTAGTCACCAAGTTCAGCGGAGACCCGAGGGAGTACCTCGGATTCGAGACTGAGATAAATTATGCGCTGGAATTGCATGCAGCAGAATTCCCAGATGACGCGCACAGAGTCTACTTTATCATAGAGCATTTGACGGGGGCCGCCCGGGAATGGGTAAGACCGCTCATCGCGCAAAAAAATCCTTGCATGAAGAACGCAACTTTATTTCTAGAAGCTTTAAAATTAATGTACGCTAGCGACAGTGAAATGGAGGCCACTAAACAGGAGCTTCATGACCTAACACAAGGAAAATCGACAGTTAGAGACTACTGGGCGAAATTCACCATGCTGGTGCACAAACTGGGGTGGGATCTGAACAGTGAGCCAGTGAAATCAGCCTTCTACCTAGGTTTGCATGCAGACGTTAAGGATGAGCTGGCAAGAGGTCCTAGACCGCAGACTATGGATCAGCTCAGCAAAGCGGCGCTAGCGGTGGGGGTGAGGCAGGAATCCAGATGGTATGACAAACAAGCGACGCGCGCAGCAAAACCTTGGTTCCCACGCTCTCAGGACAGACCACATCACCAAAACCCACCCCAGGGACCGCCCCCAGACCCGCCCAGACCAAGCCCAGAGCCGGAACCGATGGAGATCGGGGGAGCGCGCGCGCGGGCTTTTCAAACCCCGGCGGCGCCAAAACGCAAGGAGGGAAGAGGAGGGAATTGCTTTCTCTGCAACTCCCCCCGGCATCGCGTCAGAGACTGCCCTCATCGCAGGGAGTGGCAAGGAAAGGCGGGAACGGTTGTACCTTCCCCCACTGACGTAGCACCACAGCAGGGAAACGAGACAGCCTGGCTGCAGGAGACAAGGGGCAGCAGCCAGGCACAGTCAGCAGTGAACAGCCCCAGCCCGCCCACCCGCACAGAGAGGAGCAGAGCCAGCCCACCCCTCCCAGAGCAGGAGTGGTTCTAGAAGTCACGCTGACGCTCCCAAATGGCTACCCCCTGTCAGTCCTCGCCTTAATTGACAGTGGGGCATCTGCCAACTTCTTCTCGAGAAACTTTGCAGAAGAGCACCAAATCCAACTTCTGCAGCTGGATTTTCCCCTGCATGTGGCCACCATTGATGGCAGAGAGTTGCTGGGAGGGGCCATCACTCATCAAACCCCCCCCATGAGAATGACGGTGGGAAGGCACTCAGAGACACTGGCTTTCAACGTCACGACCATCTCAGACCCCCCCATCGTTTTGGGAATGAGCTGGCTGGCGCGCCACGACCCTTCCATAAGTTGGCACCAGAGATGCATCACGTTTGGGTCGGACTTTTGTCTGGAACATTGCATGCAGCACCAACCAGGGGAGGGGCCTCCGATAGCCACGGTGGCCACCATGCACGTCAAAGGGGGTGAGGCGATACCCAAGCCGTACTGGGACCTGCAGGAGGTCTTCAGCGAAGCGGAGTCCGACCACCTACCCCCACACAGGCCTTTTGACTGCCAGATCAACCTGGTGCCAGGGGCAACTATACCCCCAGCCAAGCTGTACGCCATGTCAGACCAGGAACTGGAGGATCTGCGCGCTTTCATCGACAAGAACCTCAAGCGGGGGTTCATCAGAGAAAGCAAGGCAGCAGGGGGCAGCCCGGTCTTCTGGGTGGACAAGAAAGACACGCAACAGCGCCGCCTGGTGGTGGATTTTAGACGGCTGAATTCGGTGACAGAGCCAGTGGCTTTCCCCATGCCCAGAGTGGATGATCTCCTGACAGCGGCACGCAGGGGCAAGATTTTCACCAAGCTAGACCTGAGGGGGGCGTACAACTTGATCAGGATCCGGGAAGGCGATGAATGGAAGACCACGATGTTCACGCCTCTGGGCTCTTTTGAATATCTGGTGATGCCCTTCGGGTTGCAAGGGGGCTCAGCCTGCTTCCAGGCCTTCATGCACCACGTCCTGGGGTCCCTCCTCTTCAAGAACTGCCTGGTCTTTCTGGATGACATCCTTATCTATTCCAATGACCCAGTGCAGCATGTGAAGGATGTCAGGGAGGTGTTGCAGCGCCTGAAGGACAACCACCTGTATGTGAAGCTGGAGAAGTGCAAGTTTCACACCAAGGAGGTGGACTTCTTGGGCTACAAGCTGTCAGACAAGGGACTGGCAATGGACAAGGACAAGGTGCAGACCATCCTGGACTGGCACAGCCCCAGGACGCGCAAAGATGCCCAACGACTACTAGGCTTCGCTAACTTCTACAGGAAGTTCATCCAGAACTTCTCTCGGGTCACGGCTCCCATCACCGACTGCCTGAGAGGCAAGCAGAAGTTCAGGTGGACACCAGAGGCACAAGCAGCGTTCGAAAGCCTCAAGAGGGTGTTCGCGTCAGACCAGCACCTGTTCCACGTGGTGCAGGATGCGCCCCTACGCCTGGAGACAGATGCTTCTGATAAAGCTGTGGGAGCGATTCTGTTGCAACTGGACGCCAACAGAGAGTGGAGACCCTGTGCCTTCTTCTCCAGGAAGCTGACCCAGCCTGAACGCAACTACACAGTGTTTGATAGGGAACTTCTCGCGATCCACGCGGCGTTCCAGCACTGGCGACACTTCCTGGTGGGCGCCAAGCACCCCATCCAGGTGTGCACAGACCACAAGAACCTGGAGTTCTGGAGAACGGCCAGGGTGCTCAACCAGCGGCAGATACGGTGGGCAGAGTTCTTCTCGAACTTCAACTTCTCCATCCACTACATCCCGGGGGAGCAGAACGTCAGGGCGGATGCCCTCTCCCGCAAGCCAGAGTACATGGAGGAGGAGTTGCCACCAGCACCCAGGCACGTTTTCCCCCCATCTGCATGGTCATGCGGTGCAGCAGTGGTGAGCGAGGCAGAACTCACAGCACTGACGGCAGCGGATGAATTTGCCACCCGCATCTTCAGAGACCTGAGAGGGGGGAGGGAGCAGGCCAAAGACTTTGAGGAGAAGAGGGGTTTGCTTTTTTACAGGGGAGCCCTGTACCTCCCGACCAAACAGCTGAGAGGTAAGGTTCTCAAGCAGATGCACGACAACCCAACGGCGGGTCATTTCGGAAGGGACAAAACCACTCACCTAGTCATGAGACACTTCTGGTGGCCAGGGGTGCGGGAGGATGTTCGGGATTATGTCAGGGGATGTGACACCTGCCAGCGAGCAAAGGTGGTCAGAGCGCCACCAGCAGGTTTGCTGGAGCCATTAGCCACACCGCACAGGCCGTGGGAAGTAGTGTCCATGGACTTCATCACAGACCTGCCGTCGTCCAGGGGCAAGACCGCAGTGTTGGTGGTGGTGGACCTCATGTCCAAAATGTGCCACTTTATACCGTGTGCCAGGGCGGTCTCGGCAGAAGAGACGGCCAAACTGTTTGTGGACCACGTATTCCGACTGCATGGATTGCCTTTAAGAGTTATTTCGGATCGTGGCCGCCAATTTGTTTCCAGGTTCTGGCGACGGCTCATGAACCTCCTGCAGGTGGAGGTCAGCTTGTCGACGGCTCGGCACCCGCAGACCAATGGACAGGCGGAGCGGGTCAACGCCATTCTGCAGCAGTACCTGAGATGTTACGTCAGCCAGAGGCAAACGGACTGGGTGGATCGCCTGCCACTGGCAGAATTTGCCTACAACAATGCGGTGCACGTCTCCACAGGGGTGTCGCCCTTTAAGGCCAACTATGGGCGCGACCTCAGATCTTTCCCGGAGAGGGAGGGGGAGGAGGAGGAAGAGGGCCCACAGGCCGAGGAGTGGGCAGAGGACCTGGAGACGGTGCACCAACAGCTCAGAGAACACTTGGAGAGGGCCAAGGAAGCGTATAAGAAGGGGGCAGATCGCCACAGGCGGCCGGGAGAGGTCATAAGGGTGGGGGACAAGGTTTGGTTATCCTCGGAAGGTCTTCCCACCAGGGGGCGATGCAGAAAGTTAGCACACAGGAGGCTGGGCCCCTTCACGGTCACGCAACAGGTCAACCCGGTAGCCTTCAGGCTAGCACTGCCGGAGGACATGAGAGTGCACCCAGTGTTTCATAGATCACTGCTGTCGCCGTACAGGGAAAGTACCAGGTTCAGGGACAGCGATCAGCCTCCAGAGGGAGGGGGGGAGACGGGAAACGCCCGACAGCTCAATGAGGCAACTGAGATTTTAGACTCAAGGAGAGGGGTGAGAGGACTGGAGTACCTGATAGCATGGGAGGACACTCCGCCATCCCACAATGAGTGGATACCGGCCACGGAAGTACCTGAGGAATTTTTAGTGGAAGAATTCCACGCCCTGTTCCCCCACAGGCCCAAGCCCTGGCACATGGAAAGGGAGGGAGAGGGGGAGGAGCAGGAGGAAGGGATAGCAGGCAGCAGCTCCCCATGGAGATGGGAAGCGGAATTTGAGGACACGGAAGAAGAGGTGTGGGTTTCACCGAGGTCAACGACGTCAGAGGCAGGAGAGGACTGGCAGAACATTTTTACTCCCACCAGCTCTGATGCCACTGACTTCTTGGGATTTCCGTCTTCTCAGGGGGAAGGAGAGAGATCGCAGGATTGGGGGGAAATTTTCACACCCACAGGCTCGGATGCCACAGACTTCTTGGGATTTCACTCGTCCCCAGCAAGCAGAGAGCCACTGGGGAGGAGGAGAGAGGAGCCTGGGAGGGGGGTGGATGTGAGGGACAAGGGATACAGGGAAGTCCCTCCCATCTTAAGTTCCAGCCCATCACCAAGCGCTGGAGAGAGTAAGGAGAGCTCTGCCTCCAGCGGAGAGTCAGGAAGTGGTGTCCGAGGCTCAGGCAGGGTTGTGGAGCCCATGCCTCAGGTGGGACAGGAAGTTGGACGCACGGGGGGGAGGCCAATCCCCCCAACTCCCGAATTGCGACGCAAACGTAGGGGGAAGAGGTTGGGTCTGCCAAAGTTGTGGTGCTGGAAGAAAACGCGCCAATCGCCATTCGGGAGTTCTGACACCTCACCTTAAGGATGCATTTTTACTGCTCTGAACACTGTAAATAATCAGCACTTAATAAAAGCCTTAAAAGACCATGCTGGAGTCGTTACTCTAGAGTAGCCATACCAGGCCCTCTGACAGCCGTGTACTTAGGTTTCACCACAGCAGGATATGGTGGATAAGGGGTTATGCCAAAGGCTTCATGGGAGAGGTCCTCTGCCATGCTTCCCACTTCCCTAACCATTCTCTACACACCCTTCCTTTCTTTCGATCCACTTACTCCAATGTTTGCAACCAGCCACCAGTCCTTAACATGCAAGTGCATGTGACTCCCACTAAACAGGTTCTTCTTCCCTTGAACCCCTTTCCTTCTTTCTTTTCTTTTGCTCTCTGTCTCGTCTTTCCCCCCTTTTCTGATTTAATCTCCAGGATCTCCACACTTCTTGGCTGCACGATGCCAAGTTATTATCAGCTCAGAGACAGAAAATGATTCCCTCAGTCATTCTCTCCCTGCTGATGCAGCTGAACATTGCAGTTATTTCGTAGAGAGCCTGGCGATGAGGGGTGGGATTCCCGTACAAATAGCTGCTGCCGTCTCCCCAGAGTCAGCTGCATCTCAGCTCCCTGGAAGCCTCCAGGTGCAAATGAGAATGAAACTCAGCTCAGTTACACACTAGTCGGCAACACACTAAAATCACACACATTTGGGTATAGTGGCACCTTAGTCCCATCAGACACATACATAGACATCACAGTAGACACAATAATATACTAGATAAGGTCTCTCTTTGAAGAGGTGTCTACTACACACCTCAATGTGACTGCGGGAATATATGTAAACACCAACACAAATATGTAGCACACGTGTTCCTATGTCATGCCTAGAAAATGGCTTTGGAAATGACCATATGCAGTACACACAAATACAGCCTCCGAATATACCACTGCATAAAGGCATCATCCATCAAAATTACACAATATGGGCACAGAAAATAACTTTGGGGAAGAACACACTCACACATCAGTACTACTGCAAACATTTCATAATATACCACCAATACCATCATAATGGTCACACACATTTACAGCGGCATGGTGACTATAAGAAAACAGCCAGAAATGCATCACAGCCACGCAGCACCAAGACACACAATGACACCTAGACAACATACATGTCACCAATGTAACAAATGCACAGGAATTTATAGCAAAACAAGCACACACACAAAATTCAGCCATAACACAGCCCTAATGTTAAAAGTATGATATCAAATCAGCCACTGTATGAGGATCCAGGATAGTTGTTGAGAAACAGGACTTTACTTGACATGTTACCTGAAGGCAAGCTGCTCCCAGCGCCTTCCATTTTTGCATTAAGAAACTTGGTTATAACCCAAGATTGCTCTACGCAACCTTTTGACCAACGTTTCAAGGCACAAAGACAGGTTACAAAACTGTAAAGCACACAAAAATACAATTGCAAAAACACACACACACACCAACCAGCAGCAGCTAAAGGTTTTTTTTTTCCACGTACAGCACAATTTAGCCAATGCAGACTTGAATAAATGAGACTTCAGAGGTTTTGGGGGATTGAGTGAGAGGGACCAGCAACAACGAGGCTCTATGAATCTCTGTGGGTGGGAAGTTTCCAAGGTGTGGGATCACCACTGAGAAAGCCCTCCCCCTTCATATTAATCAGCCTGATGGGTCTCGGGCACTGCTCTTAAGGCTTGGTCAGGCTGCAGGAGTGTAGCTAGCTCTGCAAGGGCTAATGAGCCTTTAGGACAGAGGGTGGATGAACTGTCTCCCCTATGGCTTGATGGTGCCCTTGCCCTGTTCCCTCTCAGACCTTCTCTTTTGCCAAGTAAAGGCTTTGACCTCGTGTGACAGGACATCTAGAACAGCCTTTCCCAACCCGGGGCCCTCCAGATACCATTTGTGCCCAGGCTGGAGAAGGCTGATGCAGAAAGAGCATCTGGTGATGTAGCAGTGACAAAAGCAGGTGGGCTGCCCCCACAATCTGCCCCTGCTCGTTTTGCTGGCCATGAGTGATCCCTTTTCACCTTTGAGCATCATCCTATGGACTTTTCTATGGCAGGGTAGCTCACTCAGCTGAACCATAAGTCTGATTTTTCTTCCTCAACCTTTTTAAAATCCCACGCCTTTTAAAGTTTTCTGATGCCCTCAAGCCCATAGCCCTCTCACCCTTCTCCCCATCCTGTCACGCGTTACCCTGAATCAGGGCGGCTCCTTTTCATTTCCCCCTCTTGCTTTCGGAGCATTCAGTGACTAGTGTTAATTTTCATGCTGACTGCAGCCCTGACAGGTGGCAAGTCCCATGGGAGAGGCCTGCAGCAAACCCACGAGGTGCCAACGCCTCCCTGGTATGCAGCGGGCGAGACCCGCAAGCCATGCCACTGCTTAATTTAGCTTTCATATCAAATTGGGAAATCAGCGGAAAAGCTACAACATAAACAGGCCCGAAGTCCCAAGGGGAGCCCGTTAAATTAACCCAGTATGCTACAGGCTGGCTTCTGTAAAATACCCCAGGCTGAGATAACAGAGGAAGGCTTGTGGGAGTTGAAGGGGGGGGAGGAATAACTCAGGTTTGGGACTATGGCAGTGGGGAAGGAGGAGGAGCTATGATTAGAACTGGCCCATAATCTAGACGGATGGGACTTTTGTCCCGGACGCACTGGCTCTGCAGAGGTTCCAAACAGCCAGCTGCCACTGCTGCGGCAGGCACAGGGCTGTGAGTTCAACCCTTTTCAGCCACCTTGCAGTTGTGAAATTAGAGTGCCACCCAGTGGCTATGACCTGCAGTGAAGTCCCTAATTTCCATTCTGGTCATTGCCCCGTATTTTCCAGCGCACCAGAGAAAGAATTGCCACTTCAGTGGAGATGGTGAGGCTGGGATGGGGCAGAATCCAGGACAGCTTCTCATTGACACAGATCAGATTGTTTAGATCCTATTACTGACATGAAAATGCATTTTTAAATGTAATAAAACTGAACAGTGAGCTAGTTTGGAGTGCCACCCATTCACGTTCCCCCATAACGTGCCCTTGCCCTACCCCCACCCCAAACAATGAATTGGCAATGGAGCAATCCCAGGTGGCTGGATGAATCCAGCCTTTCTCCTTAATTGATAAGGTTCCTTGCCAACGCAGGTGGGCAAGAAGCCTGCATTTGAACAACAAGGGTGAAGTCATTGTCTGGCCTACACACCAGGAATGGGGACCAAGGCATATTTTGCCCTCTGGCAGAAGAAGGAATGCTAGATTAAACAAGTTAAACAAGGGAAATTCAGAAGCAGAGTAGCAAAGGGGGCAAAAGGAAGTCCACACGGCCAACTTTGGAGGGGAGAGATCTCCTGCAGGTATCGTGACTCTGAAGTGGAGCACAGGCTTGGGAAGACCTTCACCAGAAACCCTAAAGAGCCACTGCCAATCAGAATAGAGAGTACAGGGCTTGATGGACCAATGGCCTAATCTGGTATAAGGCAACTTCCCATGTTCCTACTGAGATAGCAGCAGGAGCTGGAGCCACAAGGCTGCTGTCAGCACCTGACATCCTTGGGCAGCTGCCAGGTCCCCTGTGCCTGCAGGGATCCCAATGTAGATGTCCACCCTTTCAGGGTCCTTTGAGGGACTCTGCGCAACAAAAGAATGTCAAATCGAGCCACTCTTTTATTTTTCTACTCTCTCAACCCAATGTTGCTCTGGAGCATTATGGGAAAATTAAAGGGCTGAGAGACCCAGTTGCCCGCAACTGCTTGGAAGGGATACAGAGCTCCTAAGCTTGCCAGGGCTCAGTGGCAGAAGGAGGGGCTTACCAGAGGATTGTTTGCCCAGGACTCCCTCAAAGCTAGCGATCACCCATGTGTGAAACTGCCATTGACTCATTTAGTTTAGTACTGTATACTCTTGACTCCCAGCAGCTTGCCAAGGTCTCAAGACACTAGGAGCTGAACCTCAGAACTTCTGCATGGAAAGCATGAGTTCTACCACTAAGACATCACCAGCAGTTCTCAGGGAAACCTCCTAAATTAACTCAGTATGTTACAGGCTGGTTTCAAAAAAACAACAAAAAAAACCACTCTGGGTTGAGATAACTGGGGAGGGCTTTTAAAACTTGGAAGGGATGGATCATTACCTTACTCACACAAGCACACACACATGAATCAGTCATGTTGGAAGGTAACTACTGGAGCACGAGTATAAACTAGAAACTGCATTTGTATTTTATTTTGTTAAGCAACTTTGTTCTGTATTCCTCTTACTCTTTATCCAACCGGTCATTTCTATCCTAACAAAACTCTTCTTTGGTTTACCCTAATTGGACAAAAAAGCGCATTGTGCTCATGAAGTAGGACACTAAGGTAAGCTGTCAGCTTTAGGGTACTGACTCTACGGAGACACCAATTCTTTATCTAATGGTCACATGCTTGAAAGGGCCCTGGGACTGAGGCAGGCACTGCTGCAGTTCCCCACAAGTACAAATTCCAAGAGAAATTTGCTTGCAGCTTGGGATAGATGGGGCTGGGCACATACCTGATGCCCAGGTGCGAGTGAGTGGGATTCACTGGTGCCCATTTGGCGATACAGAAAGCCTGGCCAAGGGTATCAGAAGAGTTTGTTACATGTGTGCAGCAGTGGGAATGGGGCTAGTGTCGGGAAAGACTGCTTTAAAAGGAAAGTCTCTCTCTCTCTCTCTCTCTCTCTCTCTCTCTCACACACACACACACACACACACACACACACACACACGATTCTATGAATACACACAAACACATCCCCACACCTGCTTTTCAGGAATTATTGACTGCACACAGCCTTGGGTGTGAAGCACTATTTCAACTCCTTGCTCTGCCATGAAGCTCACTGTGTGACCTTGGGAAAGACACAGTCTCTCAGCCTAACAACTTGGCTTCACAGGGCTGTTGTTATGAGCTGACAACTGCAAATCCCATCCTACGTTGCAAAGTGTTACAGGCATTATAAATAAGAGAAAGCCGAGGCTGAGCTGAGCTGTAAGGAAAAGCCCAAGATGGAAAGAAAACCACCCTGGCAAATTATCTGTGCAGGTCTTTTGACTAGCCAGGTGGCTTCTAACCTGACTAGCCAGGTGGCTTCTAACCAAGGAGTGGGTGCCCCACTCCACAACTATCTTTGCTAACACTCAACTCCCCACCCCCAGCTGCATCTGGCTTCAGGACCTGGTTTGTTAGCAGATATAAAGAAGCAACTTCATGAGTCAAACCAGTGGACAGTCCAATGCAGTAATGTTTGTCCCAACATGTTAAGCAGGGTCACCCAATATTTTTGACAAGAGATGATGGGGACTTTACACAAGTAAAGCATGTGCCACAACCACTGAGCTACGGCCCTTCTGGAAAATTAGGGTTGCTGCCTTGCTCTGACAGTTCCTGGAACCTTTCATAGCTGCACCATAGAGAAAAATTCAATAAGTTAAACCATTCCTCATGCTGAGAGGAGCCTCACCTATTGAATTTCTGGCTGACATGCAGCTGTTTTAAGGCACCAGACCCTTGCCAGAAGAAATGTAAAAAAAGGCTGCAAGACTCCAAAATGTTTTATCAGCATTCAGGAACTTGACACCTCTCAACCTGCCAGAAAGGTTCTTCACCTCTGTTCTCAGAGGCAGCTCAAGACAGACAATGCAAAAATGCCACCCAGGTGAAAAGCACATCAGGTAAACTAAATCATTGCCAGTTTCCTGCCTTTTAATGGTACCCTAAAGCGTGGCACAACCTTGGACTTCCTAACTGTTGGGTTATCCCCATGTGCTGTAACAAACATATAGTAGCACCTGCCCTCGTTCAAAGGGTAGGCGTCTGTTGCCATGTTGATGTGACCCTCAAGTGCCATAGCCTGTTGCCTCTACTGTGGTGCCCCCTGCTGATGCCCTCCAACTTCTCAAGCTGCTGTTTCTCTTCTTCCTTGCCCTTTCAGCGCTGGCTTACTATCATACAGCATCCAACTGTCACTGTCACCAGCAGCCAGCAGCTTTAGCTGCCCGCCACCAGAACCTGCCGGTGCGCTGCCTGCCTTGTCACATTATGGGATGCGACCCTCCCGCTCGACTGCACACAGCAAGTTTCTGGCTGAGCTGTGGCAGCCGGCAGGCTTCGGGACATGCTTGTTAGCAATTTATGATCCTGCTGAGGATAGATGGCAGCCTGCAGGGCTGGGATTCATAAGAAACTGGGATTGCTGTAATCTCAGAGACACAAGGCGGGGGTGGGGCAGCGGAGAGAGCGCTGTACCAAGGCCAAAGCAGTAGGGAGTCCTGTAGTGTGGATATCTGGCCAAGGCGAAGCACTGGTGCAAAACACAGGAACTGCTGGGGTTGGGAACTGGTTTCCCAGGGAGCACGTTTTGTCTCTACCTGGCAGCCCTTGGATAAAAGTTTTCACAGATTTTAAGAACTCTTTTTGTTTGTTTCTTAAGCAGGCTTGCAAGTTGTTTACCAAGTTGCTTATGGTGAGTTAGAATCCCCTTCACTTTTGCAAACAAAAAGAAAATGGCTGGTGTTTGTTATTCTTAACAGAACTAAATCTAGCTATGTCTGGACAGGCAGATTGCAGCAGAGGGAGAGAAGCAAGGTAGGACCATCCTATCAACTCTGCTGAGAAACCAACTCCATCAGGCTTTCCCTCTCCCTCAGCTATCATCCAGTCACAGCCATTCCATCAGGTTTCAGCCCAGGGAGAGATGGGTTTGGCTCCTCTTCTGCTTGAACCATTTCTATTCCAGCTGGTTATTGTAAGAACTTTGTAATTTAGAACTAAAGTCTGAGTTTGCTTTTTTTTCCCCTTCTTCTTCCCTCGCAGTCCCTTCTTTCGTGCCATGACTTTGTGCCATGACTTTGTAATCTCGAGATCAGGGGCTCTCTTATTTCTGATCTTTGTAAGCCGATCTCTGGGAAGCTTTTTGGCTGAAGGGCCAGGTAAATATGTGCCAATTAAGCCATTAAATAAATATTGTTGATATCTAGGAACAATTATGGACTTTTTAGCAAAACTGGGTAGTGGTGTTATTTTAAAGAATGGGATGTGCCGCTGCCGAATGTCAGGTTTTCCCATGAATCTTTTACATTCAGTTTGTAATAAAATGAACATAAGAATGTAAGAAGAGCCTGGATCAGGCCAATGACACATCGCGTCTAGGAGCCTGTTCTTACAGTGGCCAACCAGATGCCCGAAAGAAGGAGCCGAGTGCAACAGCACTCTCCTGCTCCTCGGAGTTCCAGCAATTGGCATTCAGAGGAATACTGCCTCCAACAGTGTACATTCAGGTTTCTGTTGACACAAGGCTCTGAACTGAGACCTGAGTGTACATTGTTTGTACAGTGGAGAGGGCTCAGTAAGTACAAAAATTGGGGGACTCAATTGGGAGTTTCAATTTAAAATGTTGGGAGTGTATATGCAAGAATAAGCAAAATACACATGAATATAATGGACTAGGGTGGGTGAAAGGAGCTTATGCTGCAGCTGAAGTATTGCTTTTGCCCTTTTATTTTATTTTCACCTAGTTGAGTATGCACTCAGTGACACAGGAGATTGTAGAGTAAGATTGCCACCTTTCTTTGTCTCGACAGGGACTTCTCATGTCTTTGACAGTACAAAATCCAGATATTCTACAGTGGCATTGTCATACAGCTGTTAAAGGCATACACTTTGAGGCAGTGGGCATTTTGCTGCTCTCTCCTGCCATTTTTATACCACTCAAGAGCAAGAGGATTTTGCTATTTTATCCTTTAACCAGTGTGTGTGTGTGTGTGTGTGTGTGTGTGTATGTTGCTTTACACCTAAGGATCTAGAGGACTCTGACAACTCTGACTTGGCCAGATTAACCCCCCAAAACTTGACTCTGCCACTGCCAGATCTGTACTTGGCTCTGCATCCAGCCAACATTTTTTTTATTTCAAAAGTTGGTGATGCCAAAAACTTTGTGTGTGTGTTCCCACTGCCCCTGTCACAAAAGTAGGGATTTTATAGTTCAAATTGTCCTCTCCTTGAAAGCGCCTTATATTTTCTCAGCCACACACATATTGGCTGGGTTCTGGGGAAATCTCTTTCAGTAAAAGGATATTACATATAATAACATCTCCTCATACTTCTTAAATTCCTTGAGAGTTTGGTCAAAAATCCAAAAATACAGAATTAGTACAACTTTGTCCGCAGAATCTTCTAAAGTTCTCTACTCACACAGAGGCATAATCATTCGTAGCTAAGTGAGCTGCTTCAATGTAAACTCACCATGTAAGTACAGTACTCCTTCTCTAGCAGGCAAGTCACATCAGTCCCTATGTCCTGCTGAAATCCAGTGGATAACCTTTTGAATAAGAAAAAGGGAGAAAGGTGAATGAGACAGGCGCACTCCTATGTATTCCCTCAAAATTGAGCCCCATTGGAATCAATGGTGATTACGCCCAGGTGACCCAGTGGGTTAAACCACTGAGCCTAGGGCTTGCTGATCAGAAGGTCGGCAGTTCGAATCCCTGTGACGGGGTGAGCTCCCGTTGCTCGGTCCCAGCTCCTGCCAACCTAGTAGTTTGAAAGCACATCAAAATGCAAGTAGATAAATAGGAACCGCTACAGCGGGAAGGTAAACGGTGTTTCCGTGTGCTGCTCTGGTTCGCCAGAAGCGGCTTTGTCATGCTGGCCACATGACCTGGAAGCTATACGCCGGCTCCCTCGGCCAATAATGCGAGATGAGCACGCAACCCCAGAGTTGGTCACGACTGGACCTAATGGTCAGGGGTCCCTTTACCTTTACCTTTAAGTGCAGCATAAGCTAGGCAACAGTAGGAAAGGAGACTATTTGTGACTATTTTTATTTGGTTTTACATGGTGGAAAATGACAGTTGAAGTCATACTCATTCTGTCTTCCAAAAGTGGTTGGGATTAGAAATAATAGAATTGTAGAGTTGGAAAGGACCCTGAGGATCATCTAGGATCATCTAGGAATATGCAGCTGCCCCATATGGGGATCAAACCTGTGACCCTGGTGGTATCAGCACCATACTCTAACCAACAGAGCTATCCAGGCAATTAATTCCTAAGAAAATAAATACTGCGGTTCGCACCTGCTCAAAAAATCACCTCCTTTGACACAGAAATCCTGCCAGAAATCCCAAATGTTTGAGACCTAGCTGTGGCTATTCAGGAACACTCTGCCCATGCTCAGAGGCACAAGTATTTACAGTATTATGCATATCCCATGGCTAAAGCCTAGTAATAAAAATAAACTAATGATCTAGTTTGCTTAGTATGGCTGGCTGCTTTTGTTCTTCTACGTATATAAACTCCTATGTTTGTAATAAAAACCTTTAAACCACTTTCACAGATGTCTTACTTATATATATTTTAAATAAACCTGTCAGCAAATAAACTGGCCCTTTGATTGATGACAATGTTCCAGTTATTGCAATATGAAGGGCCATAGCTTAGTGCAAGCCAAAGGTCCCTGGTTCGATCTGCAGCATCTCTAGGTAGAGTTGGGAGACACTCGCCAGAAACCCTGGAGAGCAGCTGCCAGTCAGTGTAGACAATACTGAGCAATATAGACCAATGGTCTCACTCAACATAAGGCAGTTTCCTATGTTCCTATCCCAGTAGTCAAAATTGCGCATTTGTTTGCGTTTTAACTAGATAATTAATTCACTGAAAGTGAGGAGAGAACAACGAGAGGATAGTGATTTTTAAGTGCTGTGAAGTAGAATAATTTATAGAATTACCGCGGCTGGCTTTATGGAGAGAAAAGCAACAGGCGCCTGAAGTGGAGGATACCACTGAGCCTTTCAGTAGCACTTTAAAAACAAAATTTAAATAAATCAATAGGGCTGCGGTGAATAGTCTGTTGCCATGGTAATGGAACCAATTGCCCTTTTCTGAAATGGTGCTTCGGGATAGCGCTTTGTGGGGGAAGGGAGTCCTCTGCCCTGTTCCAAGATGTCCTTTGATAAACTTGCCCACACTTAAAATGACCGTTTCGGGAAAAAATCAATACTGTAGGTGCATCGGTATGCAGTACACGGCCTCTTTAGAGACAGCGCGGCTGGCGACTGCCCTTTTCTAAGATGGTGGCGGTCCGGGACGAGTAGCGCCTCTCAAAATGGCGGCAGGCATTCTCTGCCCATACTCAAAATGGCGCTCACCTTTTACCGTGTTTTTAATGACGAATAAAGCCGCGCAAATAATAAAAACGGGCTACCGCCATTCCATCTTCCCACAACTCAGATTTCTAGCGCTGACTTTCAGAGAGAAACTCTCTAAGACTACATTCATTTAAAAGAGCAGTTTCCCTTAATAAAGATGGCCGCACTCTTCTCTTTTAACAAATGTGACTGGGTGCTAACGCTTAATACGGCTTTTAAACTTTCTTACCTAAAATATCTTAATTTGAATTCAAAGTGCGGAAGGAAGGCTTTGACCCGCTGAGTTACTATGGGAAGGTTTTGTGAACCCCAACAGAGAGAGGGAGATTGACTAACGTTTTCCAATATGGCCACCTGCTCCTTTTTCCTTTTAACTGAATTAGCGTGTCCCTTTTGAGAAACATAGACTAAAAATTCTAGAGAGATCATTCCAATAGTCAAACACGGGACAATGCTAGTTTTGACGTAATTCCCCCTAGGACAGGCATCCCCAAACTTCGGCCCTCCAGATGTTTTGGACTACAATTCCCATCTTCCCTGACCACTGGTCCTGTTAGCTAGGGATCATGGGAGTTGTAGGCCAAAAATCTGGAGGGCCGCAGTTTGGGGATGCCTGCCCTAGGATGTCGAGTGAAAGTGATAGCAGCCCATAGGACACAATGTAGAAATTCATGAATATGTAGTGTAGCTATGGTGCCCCAAAGTAGAATCTACCTGAAACGGGGTTTTATACTCTTAAATTCTTGTTTTGTGTGACGAATGTGCGTGTCTGCTTGTATAAAGTGTTAAAACATTTGCAAATTGTGCCGCAAATGCAAATAAAATACTCAGCCTTCTTTTTTTTTCCTAACGGGTAGGATGGGGCGCTGAAGCTGAATAAATTACAAGAAGTCTGAAATTAAAGTCCAAAGATTTTATATTAAAACATTAACGCTACACCGCCTCCAGCCTTTGGCACAACAAGCAGCCTTGTTAAACGGTGTTAACAACTTTATTATTAATTTAATTTATTAATCGCTTCCTATGAAACATCCCAAAGCGATTGATGATTTTTTTAAAAAAGTATAGCTTCTCAGGGACAGAACAACCTAAACTGTATAGAAACTTATTCATGTATGCTACTACAGTGGCAAGAATGTTACTTGCCCCAAAACGGTGGCGTAAGTCCCAGCAAAGAAAGAATGGATACAAGATACAATGGAATATGCCGCAATGGTGAAGCTTACCAGAAGAATAAGAAATCAAGATAACACAATTTTCATAAAAGAATGGAAATGGTTTATTTAATATTTACAGATAAATTGTAAACAGATAAAAACATTGGCAGGATTATTGTAATAACCTGCAGTTTCATAAGAGTATATATGTAAAGATGATGAATAAATGAGCAAATTAAGTTAATTCGGACATGCAGAAGATATTAAAAATAAATTTAAGGAACCGTAGAAAGAGGGGGAAGGAAGTCATGTTTTGAAATGTCAAAATGATTGCAAAATTAGTGAAATCTATAAACTTGAAAAGTAATTTTTTTAAAAGGAAGGTATAGCTTCTCACCCGACGAAGTAATTTTGAAAATTGAAAATCTCCCTTACAAGTTACACCTCAACGGTAGTTAAAGTTTAAATCAATTTAAAGTGGTCTCTGGAATGCCTTCGCAACTCAACAGTCAGCGCTTTACATGCAGTGAAGTCATGCTAACGAGCTCTTCAAACAAAAATGTGGACACGATAAATCGAGGTGCTTGCGTTAGTCTCCCATTTCTGCGTCTATGTTGAGTATACATCGTCGAAGGAGGAAAACGTAAGCAGAAGGTTAGGGATGCCGAGCCCATAGTGGGGCGTGGCTAGGGAGAGCAGCTGCCCGCTTTCAAGATGGAGGAGCCCAGCACGTGGGATGAGCCGAGCAGCGGCTCGAGTAGCAGTAATGAGGAAGATGAGGGCATGGAAATGGAGGAGAAGGAGCAAGAAGAAGAGAAGGGTCGAAAGGGAGCTTACGTGCCAGGACAGGGGGCCCCTCCAGCACCTGGGGAAGAACTGGTGATGGACGAGGGTGCCTATCGCCTCTATCATCGCGCAGGCACAGGTCAGATCATGTATTGGAAGGAGGGTGGGGGGGTCTGTCTTTTTGGATTGGAAAGGAAGGGGACGCTTTCAAAGGTGAACGGGAAAGGATTCCAAGATTGTAGACAGGGAGAAATGCAGGTGGGAATTTGTCAGGTTATACCGGTAGATGCATTGGTTCTTAGATGTGGGCCACACAGGGGTTAGTTTGGTTGTACTGTATAGGCGAGCCTGACTCCTAAAGATCTCGGCCACAAATATTACGGGGATGTGGCGTGGCCAGAGATCTTTAGGAGTCAGGGGCCAGAAGATATGGTGTGTGCAAGAGCTGTAGCTAAATAGTAAGATTCGAAATAGATTCCACTGCATGTTTTTGCACAAAGTTAGTACAGTAATTGTGAGTACAGAACTAGGATCTGAGGGCTGTGCCGGACCTCCTGTTGTTCTAGTTATATCAAAAAGGTGAAACAAATATTAAAAACACCCCAAAGCAATTTCAGCATAAACATTTCCTGCAGAGAGGCCTAAAACTAAATCTGCAATAAATTTACATACCACCATGTAGATGTTAAGATACAAACAATTATTTGTATACAGCGAGGAAGGTTATGACTGTAAATCAACGTGAAGAAAACTCACAGTAGATATGGGGCAAAGAGGGGAATTGCCACAGAAATGAATGCTGATGTCCCTGTGTCTCCTTCGACCCCCTGCAGGTTCCCCTTGTTTGAGCTTTGACATTTTGCGAGATGCCCTTGGAGAAAATCGAACCACCTACCCGCTGAGCCTTCTCCTTTGTGCTGGAACTCAGGCTGAAACTGCCAATGCCAACAGGTGAGTTCGCGAGGAGCTTGGCTTCCATCAAGCCAGCTACACTTGTCCTGCTGAAGCCAGGACAAGAGGGCCTATGGCAGGGATGTGGGACCCCTGGCTTTCCCTAGTTGTCAGGAATGCTGGGAACTGTAGTTACCACCATCTGGACTGGAGGCCCAGAGTTTCGCCATCCTTGAAAACACCTCCTTATGTACCATTTAAATGTCTCTCATTTTCTCCCCCGTCCCCCTGCAAATAGGCTGATGGTGATGAAGATGCACCACCTCTATGGGACCAAACGCGCTGGCAAGGATTCTTCAGAGTCAGAGAGTAGCAGCGACAGTGAAAGTGATGAAGATGAAGAGAAAAAACCCCAGCTGGAACTGGCCATGGTCCCCCATTATGGGGGTATTAACAGAGTTCGGGTACGAACCATATTTCCTGCTGTTCTCTCACTCTGCTCCGGCAAAGTTCTCTACCTTAATGGTCCGTTGTTGTTTCGATAGGTGACAGAATTAGGTGGATCGCAGGTCGCAGCGGTTTGGTCTGAGAAGGGGCAAGTGGACATATACGATCTACAGCGCCCCCTTGTGGCCCTGTCCGACTCTCAAGCCATGGCAGCCTTTCTGCGAGAAGAGCAGGCCAAGATCAAACCTATCTTCTCATTCGCTGGGCATATGACGGAAGGATTTGCTATGGACTGGTCTCCCAAGAAACCAGGTAATCAGCTGGGATGGAACGGGAATGGGCAGAGCTGGGAACGTAGGCACAGGAGACCTGGACCGGCAGGACTGCAGTTCATAATAAATTGTGCCTCTCCTATTCCAGGGACTCTTTTGACTGGTGATTGCAACAAGAACATCCATCTGTGGACACCCAAGGAAGATGGATCATGGCTTGTAGACCAGCGGCCTTTCACAGCCCACACTGCATCAGTGGAAGACCTGCAGTGGTCCCCAAATGAAGCTACGGTGAGGAAGTGGTTTGATGGGTGCAGCTTGCTTTACATTGAAAATTTCTGTGCTTGGGGAAATGTTAATGTGCTTCCTAATTACCTGGTATTTAATCAAAGTACTTCAAATCAGCTAAGGCTGCATTTTTTATTTTTTAAAAAGCCAGTTGCCTATTATTTCTCTTGCTTATGCTTGGCCACAAGGTTGGTTTAATGCAGGCTTCCTCAACCTCGGCCCTCAATATGTTTTTGGCCTACAACTCCCATGATCCCAAGCTAGCAGGACCAGTGGTCAGGGATGATGGGAATTGTAGTCTCAAAACACCTGGAGGGCCGAGGTTGAGGAAGCCTGGTTTAATGGAATCTTAAATCAGATTGGCCTTGATTTGCATTTTTAAAAAAGATATAGCCGAAGATCAGATCCTGGTGTCAGGTGAAGTTTTCCTTTGCAGGTGAGCTTGAGTTTAAGCTGGTGTTGTAAAGCAAAAATGTTCCTTTGCTCACATGGTTTTCCTTTCCTCACATGCTTTGAAATCAAGCATTTTCCTTTATGCTGCCTTTGCAGTTTGAAACCAAATTGTCTGGGCAAAAGAAGCAAGGCTTGTTCTCAGCTGCAACTGCAAGCTCCACTTTCCATAGGGGTTAGCTCTACTTGAAGTTCCCAAGTGGAACCAATTCCAGTGTAGCTTGCATTTGCCCCTACATTTCAGAGGAATTGAATGTAAGCCCCGCTTGTCAAAGAACAACTCTTGATCCCCTGCAGCTGTATTTTTACCTGCACCCAGCTTGATAAGACATTGGGTGGGGATTTATTTGGGGTTGGGACTGCCTTACAGGGGCCCTATTAAGACCCCTGCCAGGCCTAATGCTATGCTCTGACTCTGCAGTCAGAGGTAGTAAAGCTTCTGACTACCAGTTGCTGTAAACCACAGGAGGGGAAAGTGCTCTCCATGGGCATCTGATTGGCCACAGGGAGGACAGGAAGCTGGGCTTGATTGGCCTGATCCAGCAGGCTCTTCCTATGGTCTTAATTAAGCCTGCGATACAGAGGTTCTCCACTGCATCACTTTGCATGGCTTTTTCCACATTTCCTTTTAATTGTGTTCCACCGCACTGGATATCCCTGTGCCTTTTCTCCTTCCTATTCATTGTGGACAAAATCTCAAATTCTGCAGAAGCTTGACACAAACAGCACAAAACGAACATTTATTATACGAAGCAAATCAATATACATTTTACTCTTCTTTTTTTACATTTTTTATTTGTATACAGTCTTTCTATTGTACTGTACGATACTTAAGGCTGTTTACAAGCTGAAGAAACCAAAAATGTACATCTTATAACAATCTAATGCAATACAGAAATGTGATACCAAAACAAAACTTTAAAATAAGCAACCTACATCAAAAAGTAACATTGAACAATTATTAGAATAGTATAAAATAATAATAATATCAACATATAAAAGTTAAAGAGAAATCCACTTAACAGGTACAATAATTTCTAAACTATAATCAACAAAACAACAGCAAGCCACAGTACAAAAAAAGAATACAATACAAATTGAGAAGCAGAGACTAGAGCAGGCATCCCCAAACTTCGGCCCTCCTGATGTTTTGGACTACAATTCCCATCATCCCTGACCACTGGTCCTGTTAGCTAGGGATCATGGGAGTTGTACGCCAAAACATCTGGAGGGCCGCAGTTTGGGGATGCCTGGACTAGAGGGTGGAGCAAGGCAGGTGCAAGAAGGCCTTGCCTGATGGAGTCTCTCCCCTCACATAGGCACTGCTTTGCCAACCTGAGCACAAATCGTTAAGCCGATTTGTAATTACCAGGTAACTGGTCCAATTCAGAACATCGATGCACGAGTTGTGATTCTAAACTCCGATGACAGTTCACAGGGGAAAGGCCGATTTAGACGACTTCATAAGGGCATACTGGAATTTGCGAGAGAAACAAGGCCTGATGCAGGGACGTGAGAGCTCTCCGCTATGTTTAACCATAACAATTCTGTGCCCTTGTTCTTGGATCAGGTTTTTGCTTCCTGCTCAGCGGATGCCTCCATCCGCATCTGGGACACACGGGCGCCACCAGGGAAAGCCTGCATGCTGACTGCCGGCCAGGCGCATGATGCAGACGTCAACGTCATCAGCTGGAATCGAAACGAGCCCTTCATCGTCAGCGGGGGTGATGATGGGATCCTCAGGATCTGGGACCTCAGGCAGTTCCAGGTTAGAAATCACTTTCAAAATATGTTAGGGCAGGCATCCCCAAACTTCGGCCCTCCAGATGTTTTGGACTACAATTCCCATCATCCCTGACCACTGGTCCTGTTAGCTAGGGATCATGGGAATTGTAGGCCAAAACATCTGGAGGGCCGAAGTTTGGGGGTGCCTGTATTAGGGGAAACCTTTAGATGTTGCTGAACTACAACTCCCATCAGCCCCAGGGAACGTGGCCAGGGATGATGGGAGTTGTCGTTTCGCAACAAGGTTCCCCACACCTGTACACATTATTTCCTCTTCAAATCTTCTTCATGAGCAATAGCCCCCAAACTCAACCCTCCTTTTGTCTTCCCCTTTCTCTGCAGAAAGGGTCAGCTGTTGCCACCTTCAAGCAGCACACAGCACCCATCACGTCTGTCGAATGGCACCCTACAGACAGCGGCGTGTTTGCAGCCTCTGGCGCCGATGACCAGGTGACGCAGTGGGACTTGGCTGTGGAGCGAGACGAGGAGGCAGAGGCCAAGGACCCAGCTTTGGCCTCTATCCCACCCCAACTGCTGTTTGTTCACCAGGGAGAGAACGACATTAAAGAGCTGCATTGGCATCCACAGTGCCCTGGCACCCTCATCACCACAGCCCTATCTGGCTTCAACATCTTCCGGACTATCAGCGTCTGAGGGAGAGCGAGGCTTTCAAAATGGCCGCCTGGGGTTTGTGGACCTGTTGCCGAGGGAGGTGCTAAGCCACCGTAACCTTCGTCGCTTCTTTCGAGATGGCTGCAATCTCTCCTCCCTGTGGAGGTGAACCTTCTAAAAATGGGTTCTTTTGTTGGTTTAATAACTATCTTTGCTTTTGGAATAGTCTTCACAGCTGCCCCGATTAAGCTTTGCAGTCTTTTGATGAGGTCATCACCTCTCCGTGTCATTCCGTTAATGAGTGATAATGATTAGAATAGCCTTTGCTCTGCTTTATCTACACTCATTCATTCCTCGAACAAATCGGATGATTCAGGTCTCATTTAGATGTTGCCACTCCACTATGGGAAAAATTCAAAACAGACTTAATGGCTTTCTCTGTGTGTGGAATCATCCAGTTGTCCGGGGGGTCCTTTACCTTTTTACGTACAATGTATAAAACAGTTTGCAAGCATCTGCTTAACTGTTCATCAGAGCCTACCACTGATGCTGCAGGGGGCGGAGGGGAAGTTGTTTGTAAAGAATAATGTATTTTAAATAAATATAAATTATTTTCGAGTGAAGGTTAAAACCCCATCTTAAATTTTGACAGGCTGAAGATTTGAAGGGGAAATAGTGCGACATAAGGGACCCAGGTGGCGCTGTGGGTTAAACCACAGAGACTAGGGCTTGCTGATCAGAAGGTCGGTGGTTCGAATCCCTGCGACGGGGTGAGCTCCCGTTGCTCGGTCCCAGCTCCTGTCCACCTAGCAGTTCGAAAGCACGTCAAAGTGCAAGTAGATAAATGGGGACTGCTCCAGCGGGAAGGTAAACGGCGTTTCCGTGCGCTGCTCTGGTTCGCCAGAAGCAGCTTTGTCAGGCTGGCCACATGACCCAGAAGCTGTCTGCGGACAAACGCCGGCTCCCTCGGCTTACAGAGCAAGATGAGGGCCACAACCCCAGAGTCGGACACGACTGGACCTGATGGTCAGGGGCCCCTTTACCTTTAAGGTACGACATACTAAGCCCACTGTCCTGCAACAGCCATGCACACAGAGCCCAGCAGGGGCTCTCTAAGCCTCATCCATTTGCCACTTACCGAAAACAGAGAAGAACTGGGGAGCAGCATTACCCTACAATAATTTCTCTGATCATATGTAATACAGACTACACGATAAGTCAGAGCTTTTTAATAATTGTATTTTTTATGTTGCGAACCACGGGTGATACACAAATTTAATAAAAATTAATTTTTCAAAGTGGAAGCTAGGAATTCCCTTTGCCCCGTGTCGCAAAGTGCCAGTGTGGTGTAGTGTTTGGAGTGTCAGACCAGGACCTGTGAGACCAGGGTTCAAATCCCTACTTGGGCTTGGCGCTCACTGTGGGTGACCCTGAGCCAGTCACTGCCTTTCAACCTAACCTATTGCCAAGGGTTGTTGTGGGGATTAAATGAGGGGGAGAACCATTAACGCCACCTTGAGCTTCCGGGAGAAAACGGTGGGATATAAATGCAAGAAACAAATAGGCCTGTGCCACCCTCAACCTCTCATACCAGAGGGGAGGGTGTCCCTTCTTTCTTATCTGGCCCTAGGAAATCTGCCTAGGTCACATACCCATTTCCCTAGGTCCGATCCCATCACCTTCACTCCACACCTTCCTTGCGTGGCTGATGTGTTTTTGAACTGTAGTGCCTCTTGCTCATCTGCATGGGAAGAGGGGTTTGTAGTTGCAAGCAGAGAGGCCTCTGCCTGAATGTAGCTTTCAATAAATAAAGGAAGACTCACAACTGTTGCTCTGGCCCCACCAGTTCACCCCCACAAAGGTTGCCTGTGGGCTGCAAAAGGTTTCCCCTGATAAGGCTCAAACCTCTTCCTGTTATTTCTGAGCAAGCGCAAACCTTGCCTCCAGGCAGCTGGGAAAAGAAAAATTACACTACTGCAGAAACTCTGCCAAAAATCAGTCCAAGTATTTCTCCTTGGCCATCTTATTTATGTACGCAGAGCTGCCCTCCATGAGACATGGAGATGTCTGTTGGGAGACTTAACTACACACACCGACAATTGTAATGCGGAGGGTTAACTGTAAACGAGGTAAGAGAACAGCCGGAGTAGACTGTGCTATAATAGCTGAAGCCCGCCCCGCACGACTGTTGGAACGGCAACCCTAAATCACTACGGGCAGCCCGTTTTCACTGCATCCCACTCCACTGCAAGGACGTAAAGACTGCAGTCCCATCCTGGTCCACCGAACACAGCAGCACCGTCTTCTTCACGTTGGTGCCGAGGCGTCCTGCACTGACAACATCACACAGGGAGAGAGGGGTGTCTTTAGAGACACACAGGGCAATGTAATGGGCATGGAAACGCATGGGGTCACCTGTAAGAGGGAGGGAGAAAGGCGGGGTTAGAAGAGGGAAATAGCCCGTCTCGTTTTTTAAAGAGCTTCCTCCTTAACAATCGCTCTTCATTCTAGAACGAAGCCGTTTTGAATTTTTGCCCTAGCAAAAAATGTCCTTGAGTCAAGGAAAGGGCAAGTCTTTTTTCCTAAGGGTAGCAGCAACCACTACCTGCCCAGCAAGAACCCTGGGAGGAGTAGCACTGCAAAAAAGGGGGGTGCTAAGTGCTTGGGATTTTGTAAGTTTGTGCAGGCAGGCAAAGTCTCTTATACCATCAGACCACAGGGGTGGGGAACTTTTCGGATGTGTGGGTCAAATCTTTCAGGCATCAAATCCACCTATCACATGACATCATCGTGATGTCACCCACATGTCAAATGCATGGCTTTGTAAGTCTTCCTACTTTACTCGATTTCGGAAGACTGCTGGCTGGCAGTGGTTCCCTAGGGTTTCAGACAAAATTTCCTGCCTGGAAGGCAAGTGGAATAGCATGGCAAGAACCTTGCGCAGAGGCATTCAACCCTGCCATAATTTGTTATATACTCCCACTTCAGAATTCTATCTACATACACATTTCATTTCTGCACCTCCCTTCATCCCAAGGAGATTTCAGGGCGATGCACAGCAAACCAAGGAAATTTTATTCTGTAGTATTTTATTCTGTAGACATTACTCCTGAAACCATTAGAGCACTCCTGCCTTCCCCATTTTCAGGAGACCTGTATTCACTATAGAAAGGAAGGCTACTATTCACTGCAAAGCAGAACAGGACTCTGAATCCCTGTGTGCAAGGACAGGGGAAGGCATTTATTCAAGACGGGGACAGGAATCCTGCCTGCCTCTCACCCTTCCAATAGAGGGCAGGCTAGGCCTTTCAGCAAATATACCATTCACTCCTGGGCTAAGAGGCAAAAATGCAGGAGAAGATTGCCCAGCTTTTTATTATTCGTATTTGCCTTTTTGACACAGGAACTTTGATATCACACTTTCTGCTTGAGAAGGCTCAGAGGGGCAAACTCTGAAAACCATAACATTTATCACGCCCCCCCCCCCCAGCTTGATTCCCCAAGATTCACAAGCCTGCCAGTACCTGGATAAACAAGGAAGTCACCGCCAAATTTGCTCCCACTAGTGACGTAGTAGCCCCGTTCCCAAAGATTCTGGAAAATGCGGTAACGTATCTCGTGGTCCTCTTGTCCAGCATAAGGCCAGTCTTGGGATTGGACATGCCAGTCCACCTCTTCTTCTGGGCCTGGATGTACTCGTTCTGTTGGGAGCTGGACCATCATAGATTGTCGAGGAAGCACAAAGCTGGATTCCGGTTCTGCAGGAGGATCTGGAAATATAATGCAGAGTGGCTTGTAACTGGGCTACCTTAAGGACTACCTTCTTCCACGTATTCCCTCCTGTGGCTGTGGTCCTTGTCTAGTCATTACCACCAGCAGCCTAAGCTCTAACAGATGGGTACCAGGGCAGGACCTTCTTGGTTGTGGTGCCAAGTTTAAGCAAAGCTCTCCCCAAGGGAAGCCCACCTAGATCCTTCCTTTCAGTATTTCATTATTCAGCTAAGATGTGGTTAGACATCTAGGTAGTCACTGAGAACAAAATGCTGGACTAGAGGAGCTACTGGCCTGATGCAATAGGCTCTTCTTTCGTTGCTTTTTACGGAGACGTTTGGGGAAAGCTGGCTATTGCGCTTTTCTTTGCTGGTGCTCCAAAAAAGCGATCAGGTTGGTTTTCCCTTGCCGCATCTTGAAAACAGCCCTCCTGGATGAGGCTGAAGGCCTAACTAGTCCAGCATCCTGTTCTCACAGCAGCCAGCCAGGAAGTGGGAAGCCAATAAGCAGGACCCAAGCATAAGAGCCCTCTCCCCTCCTGCAGTTTCTAGCAACTGACATTCAGAAGCATTGTTGCCTCCAACTGTGGAGGCAGAGCATAGCTCTTATGACTACAGTAGCTCAGTTGGTAGAGCATGAGACTCTCAATATCAGGGTTGTGGGTTCGAGCCCCACGTTGGGCAAAAGGTTTCCTGCATTGCAGCGGGTTGGACTATTTATTTTTATTTATTTTATTTTTTATTGAATATATATACCACCCTATACCCAGAGGTCTCAGGGCAGTTCACAGAACAAAATCAAAATATAAAACCACAATATATAATCAAAATAAAAACAACAACCCAATAACGTCCCCCCTTGGGGTGCCTTCACATTCCACAATTCTATGACTAGTAGCCACGGGCAGCCTTACTCTCCATGAATTTGTCTAATCCTCTTCTAAAGTCACCCAAAAATCTGTCGTTATTGTGCCCTGAGTGCCACAACTGAGGAGAAAACATTTTTCTCTGTCCTCCATAGGTTCTGGGACTACCACTCCCATCAGCCCCAACCAACACTGCCAATAGTCAGGGATGATGGGAGTGGAGTCCAGGAACATCCGGAAGGCCACTGTTTCCTCACCCCTAACCTATACCAGTCATAGTTTAGTTCTCCTGCAAGGGACGCGGGTGGCGCTGTCGTCTAAACCACTGAGCCTCTTGGCCTTGCCGACTGGAATGTCGGCAGTTCAAATCCAGCAACGGAGTGAGCTCCCGTTGCTCTGCCCCAGCTCCTGCCAACCTAGCAGTTCGAAAGCACACCAGCGTGATTAGATAAATAGGTACCACAGCGGTGGGAAGGTAAACAGTGTTTCTGTGCGCTCTGGCACTCGTCACGGTGTCCTGTTGCGCCAGAAGCGGTTTAGTCATGCTGGCCACATGTCCCGGAAAGCTGTCTGTAGACAAACGCCGGCTCCCTCGGCCTGAAAGCGAGATGAGCACTGCAACTCCACAGTCACCTTTGACTGGACTTAACCTTCCAGGAGTCCTCTACCTTACCTCCTGCAGCTTCCTGGGGCACTTCCAAATAAAGCAAAATAGTTGCCACATAGCAAACGTTGGTGCTCACCTGCCTCTTCCTGCCGCCGTTTCTTTGCCCGACCCTGGGCTATACGTTCCGCAAGAGTACCCAGCATGGCTTTCCTCTGTTCAGCCGCCAGCCGAACCTGCTCCTGATAGCTCTTTTCTTGCTCATTTTGGTAGGCGGCCACCTCAAGGGCTGAAGGATCCTGGAGACACAGAGAAGCAAGTTCAGCACTGCCTGTTTTCTGACCACATCCACACCATGCATTTAAATCACCCATGGGCACACACATGTCCACAAAGACCTTCCCTGGGTGCCCACTGGGTCCTCATGCCACCCCAATGAAATTGGGCTTGAAAGTAGTACAGGATTCTGTTTTAGCCAATATAATAAGTTGCAGTGTGCGCACGGTTGCAGCATGAGTATGGGGCCCACAACAGTGCCTCTGGTTTGCAAATGTGCCCTGGGGTTCAAAAAGGTTGGTGGCCCTTGATCTACACTGCACAATTTGCAGCAATTAAGCAGAGCATCCTTCACTTTTGCTCCAGGTTTGGTGTTTTTTTTCCTTCTCTAGAGAAGTAGCAACGATTGGTTGAACCATCACCTGGCTTTTATCATCTCGAAGGGGTTGGGACGCTGTGTTTTTGAACAAGGCTGCCAACCCCTTTTCTGCCAGTAGCCGGACCTCTTCTGGGAGCAGCTGCAGGGGCAGCCCCAACCGCACATTCTGCCGCGGCTTCCGAGCTAATGCTCCAACCAGCGTGCCGACAATACGATGCTCCTCCCGCAATCTCCGCACATCAGCAGCATTCCACACAAAAGCCTTTCCCTCCAAGATGTGGATTCGGATCATGCCTCGGCCTGTATCAGTGCTTCCCTGAGAAGATGGGAAAGGAACAACCACAAAAATACTATGACATTCACTTAACTTCAAGATTTTTTTGGAGGGTGGTGGGATCCACTCCTTTGAAAGGTTTTGCCAGCAGCCTTTGGGGTAAAGGCAACTGGTTGTCAGAGGTTCTAATATTAAGCACTGAAATGTCCCTAAAATGGCAGAGGCAGGTTACTTTACAAATCACCTTTAAAAAAAAACAAGTGGGTTGGCTATAATCTGCTCTCTCCACTATTTAAAAGGTTTGTAATTTATGGAAATAGTTTTTACTGTTTATAAGGGTTCTCTTATGCTGCTTAAAAGAAAGCAGCATAATCTCTCTTGCTCCCAGAACCCAAAAAGAAATGGTGGCCAATCTCTTCTCTCTCCCTGAACAGAAACATAGCAGCAATACAATGTGCTGTAAGCATTCTGAATAAATTATGACTGGTCCAGGGACATAAATATTAATAAAATGGGTGGCAGGGTGGGGGGGTATGCTTGGGGGTGCTTGCAGTGGATTGGCTGGGGGCACCTCTCTGGAATTAACTGCTTTATGCAAAGGGAAGCAAATATATGCAAATACATGCTTATTGTACCGTAAGTCTGAAACCACACACACACAAACTTAACTAGGCAATAAGCGTCAAATTTCAGGTAATAAGTTTCAGGCAACAGCGATCATTATGACCAACGGACCTTACGTCTGATCTTCGGATGAAGGGCGTATACAAATTTAAGTAAATAATAATAATAACAATAACAATAATATACCAGATGAAGAGTAGGCTGCTAGTAAAGGTTGGGACACAGCCTCTTCGCTTCCTGCAACATCACCCCAAAATCAAGACCCTTCACCAGCAACCCTCCCCCTTCTTCCTTCCCAGGACCCAGGAGTCCTGTCCCCTCCACTCCTAGCACCCTCCCCACCCCGTTTTAATCCCATAAACCACTTTCACACCGGATCTCCTTTTGCTTTAAGCCATGAGGTTCCTCTTGCGTGCGAATCTCGGATATATTTTCCTCCCCTTAGTCCCCGCCCCCTTGCTCTAAATGACCCTCCAATCACTCTTTCGCCACAGCCGAAGCGCTTGGAGTGATGGCTCCGCTGTCCAATGGACGGTCCGAGAAGGTGCCAATGACATGGTCTTGGGAAGACAGAGGCGGTGGAAAGGAGGAGGAGGAGGATGAAAAGGAGGGTGCGGAAGCATGAACACACCGCCTCCCCTTCCATCACGCACAGCTCATCCTGCAAAGCAAAGGAAACTGTGCAAGAGAGACAGGAAGCGCGCACCTAAGATTGAGAAATTGTTTTGCAAGGCTACTTGGAGGCGAAGGGGGAGGTGGGGCAGCCCATCTCAGAAATGGATTTTGCAAGGAGCTAAGTTCTTTGCATTGCGTTCCTAGGCTGCCGCTTGTTGCCCTTCCCTCCTTCCCTGCTTCCTTCAGCCCCGCTCTCGATTCCCCCTTTGGGCAGCAGCACGTGCTGAAAGGGCCCCCCGAAGAGGTGAGTACCGAGCGGGGTGGTTGATTTGGGAAAACGAGACTGGGTGGTGCTGGGAAGCCGGACTCCTGGGTTCAATGGGGAAGGATGAAGGGGGTTTAGTGGCTCACCAGTATGAGGCCTAAGGCTAGGAGCCAGGGCTCCAGGGTTCCCTGGATCGGTGTCAGACATGGATGGGGCAATTTTATTTTATTCTTTGCTCAGGCATAAGATCTAGATGGGGAACAGATGACTTGCCCAGGCGTACTGCGGGGATCAATAGGAGCCAGCACGTCTAGGTTCTCTATTTTCAGGTATTATACAGTGTAGTTATAGCCTTAATCTCCCTGAACCCTGCTTTTTATAGATCTTTTCCTCGCAAGGGCTACATCATTGCATTAAGTGTTTGTCTTCCCGTTTTAATCTGGTATATGCGTGCAACACCTACCTGAGGAATGACACTGCTGATTCTTTCCCCCTCTAGTTTCCCAGAGGATTTTAAAAAAATATTCCTCCTTACATTCCTCATCAGATGAAAACCCCACAGAAAACGTTGCCTGCTACCAAGGATTTTTCTTTCTTTCATTTTGCGGTTGGGGGAGCCCTGGAAGTTGACATGTCGTTGTGTTTTGCTCCTAAGCAGGCAAATGATTGACCCTTACCTGTAACCCCAGATCTACTGGGGTTGTTTAGTGCTGTTGACTGGGGGAATGCATTCTGCACATACCCAGAGGCTCTAAATTCAGGGCTGAACATTCTTCTTGCTCTACTACAGGAATTCCGCTGAAGCTTTTCCACTTTGGGTATCCTAACCCAGCCAGCCTGGTGCCCTTCAGATGTTTGGGACTGCTGCAACTCCCATCTGATGGATGGGGAGCTGTATGGAGAGTGGGCAAGGAGGTATTTGGCAGAGGTTAAAGGAACATTGCCGTGATGTTTTCTAGAAAGCCTTCCAAGCACAATTATAGCTGTACACAAGGGAGGAAATTAAGTAGGTGGCATTTCTTTTCCCAATGGGAAAAAAATTGGCTCAAGTTGTGCTTTGCTAAGAAATGAACAGATCAACTACAACATCCCTGGCATGTGGCTCTTCAGCCTTTGCTGAAGCACCCGCAGCCTACTCCACTGCCCAACAGCCGATACTGTCAGAAAGTTCCTCCTAATGTTTATCTGCTTCCCTGCAGATTTGGTTCTAGTCTTGCCCCCTGGAGCAACAGGTAACTATTCTGCCCTGTCTTCTGGATGGCAGCCCTTCCATATATGTGAAGACTGCTGTAATGGCTCTGCTTAATCGTCTGTTCTCTAGGTTAGACCTCTTTGGCTCTTATCAAAACAGAAAAATAAAACCTGTAGCTCCACTCCAAATTCCTCGGACGTATAAGAAACTAGTAATTTCATATCAGATTTTTGCTTTAGGCAAGTTCCTTAGGCAACTCTAAATCAGAGTTGTTTTCTTTTTCCTTTTAGCCCATGTTAACTCTTTTTAATGTGCACTTCCCTCCGCACCATCAAGTCTCCTTGAACACAGCACTTTCTCACCTGTAGCGGGGCATGTCAAGACGTCTGTTCACTCCCTCTCAAAGGATCCTGGGAACTGTAGTTTAACACTCACTGAGCTACAATTCTCAGCCACCTTAACAAACTACAGGTCCCGGAGACCTTTCAGTGTACGGAGCCTTAGATTCCCTCCCCCTCTTCAGTGTCTCTTCAGCTTATCTACTTCCTATTTTCCTGTCCTTTGCATAACACTCCTGTCTATATACCTCCATCTATTCCTCACACAGAAAACCGCCCAACTTTCCAGGGTTCTCTGCACTTCCTCTCTCAATTCCCTCTACTTTTCTTACCTAACAGTCTTTCTGCACCCTCCCCACTTTAGTCCATGTCTTTGCTCTCAGCAACAATACCTTTTGCCTAGTTCAGGCATCCCCAAACTTCGGCCCTCCCATCATCTCTGACCACTGGTCCTGTTAGCTAGGGATCATGGGAGTTGTAGGCCAAAACATCTGGAGGGCCGCAGTTTGGGGGTGCCTGGCCTAGTTCAACAGTGCACAAGGCTTTCACTCCCCCAGCAACTCATGTCAATGAAGGAGCCTTTGATGGAGGTGGGCCACAACACTGCAAATTTGCGGGGGGAATTGGAGTCAGCCCCAGCATTTACCTCTGAATCCAGCAAAGGGAAGGAGCTGTGTAGGATTCTCTCCTCCCTGCGTCTGATGGGTTTGGGTGGACCTTAGCTGTTCCTCCAAAGGTTTGGGGAAGGGTTGCAAGTAATGAGTATTTGGAATTCTCTCCCCCCCCCCAAAGGGATGCCAGGCAAAGTGGGATGGGCTGCGTTTGGCCTGCAAAACTATGCATGGTACAGGCCTGCTGCAAACTCTAGTCTAGTGGCTCACTGGAGGGGAAGTGTGTGTGTGCGTGCTCTCTGTGTGCATCTCGCTGGACTCCTTAGATAGACACTTGCTTTTAATCTAGCTGAAGGATTCCTATTTAAATATAGAAAGCATGGGGTGGAGGAGTGAGGCGAGGGATTATAGGGAGACAAAGCAAAGAGGAACGGGGCAAAAGTGGCAGGGGTGGAAACTGGTCTGGGTGTGTTCAGCTACAGTCGTCCCTAGCGGGGACAGGAGGAAAGGGGGGTTGCATTGCAATCTGTCTTTGTAAATGAAGCTCAGAATGTGGAAGGCTGGGAGCAAGGTACAAAGAGAGCACCTGTACTTTTCAGAGTTGCACAAAATTGGTTTTCCCCCCTCTTCCCTCCCTGCCCCTTTCCCATTGTGTGCCAGGTTCCCCCCCCCAATATTATTATTGTAAGCCTGCAGACAGGGATTGTCTTGTTTTAACTGATTGTACATAAGCCACTCTGGGAGCCTTTTGGGCTGAAGAGTGGGGTACAAATGCAATCAAACAATCAATTAAGGGGGGGGGTTGCACTCAAGTGTGGCTTTCCTCACCCAGCATGCCTTCTTGTTTTCTGTGCAACTCTGAAAGATGTGGTAGCCTGCAGCTGACAGTTCTTCCTGCTTGTGACTCAGTCGGTGGAGCATGAGACTCCTAATCTCGGTGTTGTGGGTTTGAGCCCCACGTTGGGCAACAAGATTCTTGCATTGCAGAGGTTGGACTAGATGATCCTTGTGGTCCCTTCCAACTCTACAAGCCTACGATTCTATTACAGTGGTACCTCGACTTATGAACGACTCAACAACCGAATTTTTCGACTTACGAATTGGGGGTAATGGCCGCACGCTTACGAATGTCTCGATATCCGGAAAAAAACCATGGCGATTTTAGATAGGGATTTTTCGACTTACGAATTTTTAGATAGGGTTGCTTCGACTTACGAATGTTTCCGTTTCCAATGCATTCCTATGGGAAATCACGTTTCCAATGGTGTTTTTCAACTCACGAATTTATCGACTTACGGTGCCTTCGGAACGGATTAAATTCGTAAGTCGAGGCACCACTGTACTTGCTCCACTCTCCTTCTTAGAAGAAAGCGAAGAGACCTGGCTCATATCCTAGACCCCTGTTTGGTCCCCACAAGCTGCCCCACCTTTCAGTAGCCTGGACAATCCATAGGGAAGATGCTTAAGAAAAAGCAGATTTGTGACCTCTTAACACATGTAACATCCCAAGGCCCCATCTGCATGATATGTATGATATAGCTTTAAAGGAATATTGTAGAAGTAGCCTTAGAATGGTATAAAGCTGGACTACTCCACCTGGGATGCTTTGAATGGGGATTCCAATCCCAAAATAGGGTGGCCAACTTCCTCCCCCTGGCAGTGCTCCTCTGTGCCTTTAACACAGGGATGGGGAGCCTGTGGCCCTCCAGATGTCGATGGACTACAACTCTAGGAACTCCTGGCCACTAGCTACATTGGCTAGGAATTGTATTTCAACAACATCTGGAGGGCCACATGTTTCCCACCTAGCAGGCAGAAGTTGAACAGGTGCTGCCTTTCCTGCCACAGAGATGAAGTGATAGAATAAGCATCAGCTGTTATATTTCTGCTGGCTGGACATCAGTTGAGGCAAGGGTGGCTAACCTGCAGTTCTTTAGGTGTTGCTGGACTGCAACTCCCAGCATCCCTGACTATTGTTTATGGTGGCTGGGGCTGATGGGAATTGCAGTCTCAACACCTGGAAGGCCACAATTTAAGGTAAAGGTAAAGGGACCCCTGACCATTAGGTCCAGTCGTGACCGACTCTGGGGTTGCGCGCTCATCTCGCATTATTGACCGAGGGAGCCGGCGTATAGCTTCCAGGTCGTGTGGCCAGCATGACAAAGCCGCTTCTGGCAAACCAGAGCAGCACATGGAAACGCCGTTTACCTTCCCGCTGTAGCGGTTCCTATTTATCTACTTGCATTTTGACGTGCTTTCGAACTGCTAGGTTGGCAGGAGCTGGGACCAAGCAACGGGAGCTCACCCCGTCACAGGGATTCGAACCGCCAACCTTCTGATCAGCAAGCCCTAGGCTCAGTGGTTTAACCACAGCGCCACCTGGCATAGGAAAAAGGCATAGGAATGCTTTTTGGGGGAGGGCCATGATTAGGGGTGATGAGTTGCATTCCAGTAATTCCACAAGCTCCCCATCCCTACCATAAGATTTGCAGAAGTACACACACACACACACACACACACACACACACACACACACACACAACCTCTTAAAATAAGAGACCCTAAGATCCTTTCTGGGAACAGGGGATAAAAGAAATTGGGGACGTTATTGGGGAAACTGTGATCCTAGACACTAAATATGTTTGATTATAATTGTTTGAAAGAGGTAATGCTTCTCTTGCTGAGAAAGTTTACTTGATGGTTGCGACCAGACTGGTCATCTCACAAGGCTAGAGGGAAACGTCGCATGTTGCTTCAGATGGATGGTATTCAGAAGTGCTTTTTATTGGTGTCTCACAAAAACTTAACTCATTACTTAAGACTTCTTTGAAGCCAAGCTGCACCAGAGGACTTTGCGGCAGTCTGGTGGAGGTTTATAATCTGCATAAACAAACCACCACATCCAACTATTAATCCTTCTACATTTGAGGTTATTTGGTGGAATTTGCAAACGCTCATCATTAGTTTCCATAAGTTTGTCTCTCCAACAACCTGAAACTTGGGTGGGAATGGAATGGAGCAGTGTTCTTCAACCTTGTGTCCCCATTTGTTGTTGGACTACGACTCCCACCATCCCTGCCCCTTGGCTAAGCTGACTGGGGTTGGTGGGAGTTGAATGCCAGCAATATCTGGAAGGCGACTGAGTTAGAGCACTAAGAAGAAGCCCCAAGCTGCATGGGCAAGATTTCCTTCCAGGTCTCATTCTGTCATGACTGGTAGCCGTCAACTAATTACTGAGAGCCAGCATGGTGTAATGCAGGCACCCCCAAACTTCGGCCCTCCAGATA
Source organism: Zootoca vivipara (assembly GCF_965207765.1). Lineage (NCBI taxonomy): Eukaryota > Metazoa > Chordata > Lepidosauria > Squamata > Lacertidae > Zootoca > Zootoca vivipara. The sequence goes on from NC_142595.1 coordinate 36,713,543, forward strand.
TTTTGGACTACAATTCCCATCTTCCCTGACCACTGGTCCTGTTAGCTAGGGGTCATGGGAGTTGTAGGACAAAACATCTGGAGGGTCACAGTTTGGGGATGTCTGGTGTAATGGTTAGAGTGCTGGATTAAAGGTAAAGGGACCCCTGACCATTAGGTCCAGTTGTGACCGACTGTGGGGTTGCGGCGCTCATCTCATGTTATTGGCCGAGGGAGCCGGCGTACAGCTTCCAGGTCATGTGGCCAGCATGACTAAGCCGCTTCTGGCGAACCAGAGCAGCACACGGAAATGCCGTTTACCTTCCCGCTGTAGTGGTACCTATTTACTTGCAGTTTGACGTGCTTTCGAACTGCTAGATTGGCAGGAGTTGGGACCAAGCAACGGGAGCTCACCCCGTCGCAGGGATTCGAACTGCCGACCTTCTGATCAGCAAACCCTAGGCTCTGTGGTTTAACCCACAGTGCCACCCGTCCCAGAGAGTGCTGGATTAGGAACTGGCAAATGAGGGTTTGAATCCCCATGCAGCCATGAAGCTCCCTGGGTGAGCTTGTGCTAGTCCCTGTTTCCCAGAGTTGTCGTGAGGATAAAACGAGGAGAGCAGAACCATGTAAACTGCCTTGAACTCCTTGGAACAAAAGTTGGTCTATAAATGTAATGAATAATGCACCTGCCCTCTCTGAATTCACTTTCTTCCCTAAATTGCATAAATTAATCATTCAGGTGGATAGCCATGTTGATCTGTCATAGTCATAATAAATAACAAGATGAAAGATGAAAAAAAATCTTTTTTTAATAATACCACTGGAATGATTAAAAAAGTTTTTTTCATCTTTCATCTTGTTATTTATTATAAATTAATCAGGCATTGTGTGTGAAGAGGTCCTGCCTTTCCTTTGTCCTGAATATAATGCTCATCCGTTTCATTGGGTGACTATCCCCTCCCTCTCAATCCCACCCCCCACCTGAGTAGTAGCATTCTGCAAGATTATTGCTTTCTGCCAGCATCTCTTAGGTTTTCCCTCCTTTGATACAAGAATCCAGGTGCCTTGACATCCTTGCTTTGACCTTTTGGGATCATATTAATAGGCAGCCCCAAGAATCTGGGCCACTTCCTTCAGAGATGTTCACCCGACCTCAAACCAGCTGCTGGACCAGTAGCACAGCTTTCTCCCTGGTTATTTCCAGTATTCCCAGCATAAATCTCTCCGAATCATTCTGCACAGCCTGTTCTGACTCTCTGCATCTCTTGCCAGCCACAATGTCACCCGATGAAGTCATCTACTTGGCAGTCCTTCTCGTTTCCATCCCCGTCGGCTTCCTCTTCAAGAAAGGGGGTGAGTGCTAAATCTGGGCGGCCAAAATGAGTTGGACGCCATGTCTACCGGGGGTGGGGGGGTGGGACTGTTGCAGAGTCAGATTTAAGCAACCATGCCTTCGGCCCAAGCATTGCCCAAGGACTCCTAAGGCCCTGAGATGAAGTTGTTTCTTTTGATATGTTGCATTTATATAGCTGTCCATCTATGCAACGGTGGTCAATGTGTGTTAATAATAATAATAATAATAATAATAATAATAATAATAATTTATTCTTTATACCCCGCTCATCTGGCCAGGTCTCCCCTGCCACTCTGGGCAGCTTCCAGTACACATCAAAATACATTAAAATATCACAGACTAAAAACTTTCCTAAACAGGGCTGCCTCTAGGTATTTTCTAAATGTCAAGTAGTTGTTTATCTCTCTGATGGGAGGGCGTTCCACAGGGCGGGTGCCACTACCGAGAAGGCCCTCCGCCTGGTTCCCTGTAGATTTGCTTCTTGCAGTGAGGGAACCGCCAGAAGGCCCTCAGCACTGGATCTCAGTGTCCGGGCTGAACAGTGGGGGTGGAGACACTCCTTCCAGGTATACAGGACCGAGGCCGTGTTGTTAATGAAGTGATACAGAAATCTTGCTAATTCCCCGGGTAGCAGGCAAACAAAACAGACAAAAGCAATTCTTAAAAATACAAAATATCATGATTAGAAGTCAACAGTAAAAGGCCATTAAGCATACCAGACCAAATGAAGCAGCCCAGATTTAAAAGCCTGGCATAGTAAGAAAAGATATTTACTTGGTGCTGAACAGACCACAGAGAAGACTCCAGGAGAGCCTTTTTGGGGAGAAGATATTGCATGGTCAGGGTGGCACTAGCAAAAATACCCTCTCCTTGGTAGGGACACCTGTCGCTAGACTTCTGAAGGGGATCTTAAGGTTTGGGTAGGCACCTGTGCAGGGAGGTGATCAGTCAGGTAACCTGCTCCCAAGCTGTTTGGGGCTCTATGGATTAAAACCAGCACTTTAAACTGGGTCTGGAAATGGACTGGGAGGCAGTGTAGCTGACAAAGCCCTGGCATAATATGATAAAAAATGCCCAGTTGCAAAGAATACAGTATTCTGCTCAGTGTGGATTTTACTATTCCAGGGCTGTAATGACAGGAGAATCCGCAGCCTTAGTAGAATTTTGTGCACCTCACAAAGGTACAAGAGTCTGCATTGGTTGCTGGTATGTTTCTGCTCTGAATTCAAGCCCTTGTCAGTAACACATAAAGCCCTGAACAACTTGGGATCTAGATGAATTGAAGGAGCATCTTTCCTGCATAGTCCTACTGAGGAGTTGAGATCTGCCAGGGAGGCCCTGCTTACCATCCCGCCACTCACCAATATACATGGTGTCAGGAAACAGGGCCTTTTCTGTGGTGGCACCCTGACTTTGAAATCCCTTGAGATTCTACAAATGTCTGTGTTGATGTTCTCCTGACATCAGCTTAAAAGTATGGCTGTTTGCAAAGGTGTTTGGGTACTGGGACTGCTTTTTTCATCCTGAACTAGTTTTATACTGAACAGGTCTACTTATCCTGTTTTTAATCGGTGTTGAACGTTATTCATTGAGGGTGTAGTGTTCCCTGTCCCAGGGTCCTTGGATTAAGGGTGGGCTCTAAACATTTCAAATAAATAAAATAATTAGGATGAAAGATTCCATTTGGGGATTTTTTTCTGGAGGGGAAGTGCAAATTAAAAATTGTTGTTGTTGTTTAGTCGTTTAGTCGTGTCCGACTCTTCGTGACCCCATGGACCATAGCACGCCAGGCACTCCTGTCTTGCACTGCCTCCCGCAGTTTGGTCAAACTCATGTTCGTAGCTTCGAGAACACTGTCCAACCATCTTGTCCTCTGACGTCCCCTTCTCCTAGTGCCCTCAATCTTTCCCAACATCAGGGTCTTTTCCAAGGATTCTTCTCTTCTCATGAGGTGGCCAAAGTATTGGAGCCTCAGCTTCACGATCTGTCCTTCCAGGGAGCACTCAGGGCTGATTTCCTTAAGAATGGATAGGTTTGATCAAAATTAAAAATGGGAACCCCCAAAAGCTGCCTTATACGAGATAAAAGTATTTCTCCCTTTAGCCTAATGTTCTTCTCTGGTTAGGAGCAGCTCTCAGGCGTCTTGGGAAGAAGTCTTTCCCATCAGTTATCTGATTTTGAACAGGAAGAAATGGGAATTGAGTGAATGGTTGTGCTGGGGGGGTGTCCTGTGCATGTAAATATTTTGCCAAGCTCTGGTCTCTCTTTCCCTGCATTCTCCTTTTTGAGCTGACTTGCAATCCCTAACTCCCGATCCCACTGTGTTGGAACTGTTCGCAATGGGGAAACTTTTTTGATCTGCTTGTTCCCCACAGACCTGAGGATCAAGCAGTTTGGAGGGGCAGCTGCGGGGCTCGTGCTCACACTGGCCACCTGCCACATCCACACCCTCCACTCGCTTATCACCATCTTGGGGACGTGGCTGATAATCAACATCTCACCAAGGTAAAGGAGGGAGCTGGGAGGCAGTGGAACAGGAAAGACGGGGGGCGCTTGTAGTTCTGTGTGGCGGGCCGGGAGGCCTAGTCAGATGAATGAAGACACCTTGCAAACGTAGTTTGGTTGTTTGCAGGTGGCTACAGTTTAGCAGGCAAGGTTGGGATTTTGGGAATCGGATCTCCCGGAATTTCTACCTGCAAGGTTTAAAAAGTTGAAGCAATGTGGGGCTTAAGAGCAGGGCAGATAAGCCAGTGGTCCTCCAGAGGTTGTTAGGACTACATCTCCTGTTATCTCTAACCATTGGCTATGCTGGCTAAGACTGATAGAAGTGGCCCTCAATTATCACACAGAAGGCCACGGACGCATCTCAGGTTTAGAGAAAAGAAGGTTTTGTCCCTTTTGATGCAGAGACATAGAGCCCTGAAAATGGGGCAAACGTCTTCCAGATTATTACTTTACTGTCATTGTTGTTGCTATGTTTATTACCTGCCCTTCAGCCTAAAGTCACAGGGCAGGTTACAAGAATTTAAAATTCAACATTAAAAACACACAGTTGAAAAAAATACAGTCTGGGGAAAGAAATAGGGCAGGTCTTGAAAATGGATATCTTCAGTAAATTTACAACATTAGGATATTGGTCAGTGAGAATGGAACAGCCAGAGTAGAGTGTGTGGTATGTGTGGATATTATTACCCTGATGTCGCAGGATGAATTACAACAACAAAAGCACAGTGTTAAAAATATACACCTCAAATGTCAAAAGCCAGGGTACAGAAGTGTATCTTTAGCATTTGCCGAAAGCTGCATAAAGAAGATACCAGACCCACCTGTGTGGAGAACAATTCATTAAAGAATAATGAATAGTTCATTAATATTTACAGCCTTTTATCTGCTTCTCCCCTCACACACACCAGGGCCTGTCACTACCTGACACTTGGCTGGACCTTTTCCTACCTGCTCTTTTTCCGTACAATTGGCTACTTTGGCTTCCCAGAGCCAACACCTTTCACCAATGCCGTGCAGCTCTTACTCACTCTCAAGGTAAGAGGGGCTGCGCTTTGGACCCGGGGTATGGGGAAGGGGCTCCCTAGGAAGCTCGTTTCCCATGATGCCTTAATCTGTGTCTCCCAGATGGTGAGCTTAGCCAACGAAGTACAAGAACTCACTCGGGCGAAGAAACAGGATGTGACATCATTTGCCAAGGGTCCAGTGATTGGCGTGATCCCTACAATGCCCGGACTGGTGGAGATACTGTGCTACAGTTATTGCTATGTTGGGCTCATGACAGGTACCTGAGTTACCTAACAGAAAGCAGTGGTCAAACTGGGTAGGGTGAAATATGTGTACAGCACCAAATTCTAGGGATGGGTTTGTTTGTTTTTTAAATCATGGTTACCACAGCTTTAGACTTCACCAAAAATATGAAAATTGATGACAGGAGACAGAGGGTCTGGGGGTTCCCATTTTCTGTTTCAGTTTTATTTTGAAGAGGGAGCAAGATAAAAGATAAGAAAAGGAAGACATATTTCACCTTTGCCTGTTGCTCTAATCGTCATAGCTGGTTTTGTGGCATGATTGTGTGTGTGTGTGTGTGTGTGTGTGTATCCGTAGAAGCACCAGCATGCCTCTGACTCTTGGTGTTTATGGAAAGAATATGCCTTTCTTCCTCTCTCCATTCATTATCTTTGTGTGACTTTCCAGTTCATGTGTGGTAACGTTGATTGTTCTTTCCTTTTCTGCTTTGTGGGAACAGCACAAAAATATCCGAGCACTACCTCTGCGACAGATAATGAGGGCTAGAAACTTGGAATGAATGCTGAGATCCTGCAGGTTCTGCTTGTGGCACCAGATCCCGTGAGGAGACATAGGGCTAGGCTACTGGACGCATCAAACTCTTACCCAGCACCCAAGCTACACATCCTCTTAAGACTTAAGTTATTAAGATCTGTGGCTGCATGATAGGCTTTTGTGTGTCTTGGTTTTTCTGAGGAACAATTCATTTCTGTCTGCTCATTGATCTCAATTTCTTTTTTCTTTTTCTTTTTTTGCACCTAGGCCCATTTTTTCGCTACCGTACTTACCACGATTGGCTGAACCAGCCTAACTCCACAATCATCCCTAGCTGGAAACCGCTGCTTTCGAGAATGAAAATGATCCCCATCTTTGGGGTCTTTTTCCTGGTGGTCTCTCACTTCTTCCCCCTCCAATATGTCCGCAGCGATGCCTTCTATGAACGGGGACTCCTGTTCCGAATCTTCTACATGGTACCCATCTTCTTCGTCTTCCGCATGCGCTTCTATGTCGCCTGGCTCTGCGCCGAATGCGCCTGCATTTCTGCTGCCTTCGGTGCCTATCCAACCACCGCCAAATCACGGTCAGGCGGTGGGCCCACTGTGGAATACGTGCCAATCAGCAGGTTAGTCAAGGAGATGTTCCCTGTCTGCAGTAGAAGATGGGCTAGATTTAGAGAATGGCATGGAAGTGTCCTGCCCCCAGAAGGCAAGGTGCCATATTCTGACACTAGCTAAATCTTTTATACAGTCTTCAAGGGTAGCCCAATGTAGAGAGCACTGCAGTAGTCAATTCATGAGGGCATTAAGATGTTCTTGTTTTGTCTACACTTCTAAAGCAACTCAGATGAAGGGGGAGCGTCCAGCATCACCTATGATTATGAGACAATCAAGAACATTGATCCACATGGCACTGACTTCTGTGTCAAGGTGAAGGATGGCATGCGCTACTGGAACATGAGTGTCCAATGGTGGTTGGCGCAGTACATTTACAAAAGCGCACCTGTCCGGTCCTATGTCTTAAGGTGAGCAAAGCACTATCATTGGGGGAAGGGGGTATGGGGGAGATGGCCTGTTGTGGTGGATTGGTGTGAAGGTGGACTCTGAGGTTCTGAGATGAATTGCAGGGAAGGTTCTTCTGGGAACAGCCAGTAAAGAGGGTTCTGGGATACGTGGTTGTTGGTTGATTTGAAGACAGGTAGAGTAGAGAAATGCAGGCATGAGGGGGAGTAGCATAAATATGCAGGTGAGAGTTATGTGAGCAAATGTTGAGCCAAAAATATTATTGCGACCTTGGATGGTAGAGTGGTACCTCCAGTTGCGAACGCGATCTTTTTCCGGAGCTCCGGACGTATCCCAAAGTTTTCGCAACCGGAGAGACCGCTTCTGCACATGTGCTTGGGGCAGTAGACCGAGGTTAACATAACCCAAGGTTCCACTGTAGATGGAGAAAGCGAGGCAGTTGGCATGAAAGACTATGAAATGGTGGGAGTTGGTATGTTCTTCCCCACCTGCTCCAGTCGTCACCCGAGTCCCTCCAAGGATTGCCCTCAAGGGCTTAGGGGCCCAGTCACAAGTCTTTCACCCATGTTGTCAACCCAAGAGGGCAGGGCTGTGGATGCAGCAGGGTCCAAACAAACCAGGGTCAGTGCAGAGAATCCATCTAGGTCCAAACATGAACCAGGGACAAACTCAGGCATGTCCTAGATCAGCATCACAGGGAGTCAAATTAAAGTACAAGACGGCAAAGCAGTGTTCACCCAATAGACGTTTATGAAATTATGCGTGGCGTGGAGAAAATGGATAGGGAAAAGTTTTTCTTTCATGACATTGACATCATGGGTGTCCAAGGAAGCTGAATGTTGGAAGATTCAGGACAGGTAAAGAAAGTCCTTCTTCACACAGTGCGTTGTTTTTTACTTTGGCACTTGCTCCCACAGGAGGTAGTGACAGCCAGCAACTTAGATGGCTTTAAAAGAAGATTGGACAGATTCATGGAGGTTAAGTGCCTATTGTCCACAATGGCTATTCCTCCACGGTTGGAGGCAGTAATGCTTCTAAACAGCAGTTGCTTGAAACCATAGGAGGGGATATTCTTATAGCAAAGGAAGGAAGCTAGAATCAGTGCCGTTAGCCAGAGACTTGTGCCGTTTCCAGCAGCTGGAAGATTCAAGAGGGAGGCCTTATATACTCTGGCCTCCTAAACCACACTCCTGAACAGCAGTTGGCATTGAAGGGCCTAAGCATTGACTTCAGGGGCCCTGCCAACTTCTCAAGGTCATCGATCTGTGGTGTTTCTGCTTCATCCTCTGCAGGTCTGCATAACATGACCTCAGGGTGTGAGGCTGGTGTCAAGTAGCTATAGTTTTTTTTGTTTTTTGTTTTTTGTGGTGGTGCCTATCTTGAGGAATTCCTTGCAAGTGAGGTCCATCGGGCTCCATCACTATACTTCGTCAGGCGATTGGTGAAAACCTGGCTTTTTGAAAAGGCCATTGGGTTAATTGTGTCATTTCGCTGGCTCAGTTCTATGTTCCAGAATAGAATTTTTAAAATAAATAATAATAATGTATCAGACATAGTATTGTTACTGTTCTTGGCAGAGTATAAATAGCTGATTGGCTGTGGGCCAAGAGAGGAAGAGCTGACAGAAGTGTAGGAGATTGGCAACTTGGTTGTTGTAGATAAACTGAACAAGGAAGGCAACAAAATGTAAACGGAGGCTTGGCTTGAGAGCTGCAGTGAAGGATTCTGGGATTGACTTGACCAAAGTGTAACAACAGCAATGAAGGAGTCGGGGACTGAGAAGTGGGAAAGTGTGAGGAGAAATAGTGAAGGGTTCTGGGATATATGCTGGGATTGGCCTGAGGGGAGGATTCTCGGATTGAGAAGGCTCTCTTTCTTCCTAGGAGCGCCTGGACCATGCTCATCTCTGCATACTGGCATGGGATTCACCCCGGCTACTACCTCAGCTTCCTTACCATCCCACTCTGCCTAGCAGCTGAGGGGGCGATGGAGAGCGGCTTCTTGAGGCACCTGACCCCTGCCGGCCGTCTCTATGGCGACTGGGTGCAGTGGTTCCTGAAGATGAGGGCCTATGACTACATGTGCATGGGCTTTGTGCTGCTCACCTTCGAGGACACCGTCCGCTACTGGAGCTCCATCTATTATTGCGTCCACTTGGGGGCATTGGCCTTCTTCCTGCTGGGGAAAAGGCTGGGGCTCCAGAGAGCGTGGGCCTCCCAGAAGGACAAAGATGGCGCTTTGGAGAAACCCCAGCGGCAGGAGTGATGGGGCTGAGGCAAGGCCGGCATAAGCCCTTGACGTGGAGTGCTTCCGAAAGGCCCTGGAGGCTGAGGGAGCAGATGGGACTCAACATAAGACTTGTTTTTTTAACCTGTGTTTCATCGTTGAAACCACCATTGAGGATCTGACTATAAGGAACCAGGAGTTGTGTCTCGAAAACTCAGCTCCTCACTTGTTCTCATACCTGAGGACTTAGGAATACCAACACCCAGTGCCATGTCATTTGGCACCAGTATTTCTTTGGGCAGTGTGTGGGGAGGGAACTCCTAGAAATCTAAACTTCTAACACCGTTGACTATTAGATTTTCCTACTGGCTTTTGTTCACCTTCCAAGAAAGGTCAGAAGTCCTGGCTCCTAGCATCTCTGCAGAACTTGGTTCCTCTTTCTTTTCTATTTTTTTTTAAACCTAAAACACACCCATGTTACAGGAAGAGAATCTGGGACTTTGCAAGAATGACCAGAGCTCCATCCCTAGCCTCATTCCCAACCGTTCCCAGATCTCACCTTGGAATAGGGGTTTACTGCCAGGGGAAAGAGAATATTGCAGATTTGCTACTGGGTGGTGGGTCATCTGAGGATACTAAGGTAAAAACACTGGCTCCCTCGGCCTGAAAGCAAGATGAGCGCCGCAACCCCATAGTCACATTTCACGGGACTTAACCGCCCAGGGGTCCTTTACCTTCACCTTTTACTAAGGTAAATAAAAGCCCCAACTTCCTTCAAGCAACTCTGCAAAAACCTGTGAGGCTGTTGCTGAGCCCCGAGTCAGTGATTTCTACCACCCCCACCGTGGAAAAAAATAGGGGTGAGATTCTTGGAGGTGTCAGGACACCTCTGTATCGAGGAGTTTAGCTCAGTAAGGCTAATGCTTTAAGTACTGTACTGTGGAATGGGAGAAGCCGAAACTAAGAAGCAAAATGAAAAATTTGCATGCCACGTCAGCCACATTTTAAAATGTATCGGTGGTGATCTTCAGTTATAGGGAGCTGATTCAAGTGCAGCAAATTTAAGCCTGTGGCTTGCAGAATTTGCTTTAGGACACACAAATTATTATCTCAAGGTTCTAAAACTTTTTTTTATGTATGTTGGGTTGGGAGCCCTGTGGGTTTTACACTGCAGAACCCATGACTTGTCTGTACTTTTTGCCTGCCTCATGGATAACGTCTTTGCATTCTGAAGAAAGTAAGATGTAAAACAGCTCATCTCTATAAACATTGTGACCCAGGTCCGATGCAACTTTATTGGAAGCCTGAATGGGAAATAAAAACCTTTTTTTAAAAAACAACAACGAAACATCTCTTATTTATTCAGCTCCTTGCTTATCCTCAAGAGGGCAGTAAATGACAATCCCCAAGCCTTGAAAATAGTTATTGCTGTTGCAAATAATTGGATTTCAGCAGTTCCCAGCATAGAAATAATTGCTACATGTCATTTGAAAGTGGACTTATATTACAGTAACTTTACAAGAATCCTTCCCTGCACATAAAAGGCAGCTCTGATTTCCTCCTGCCATCTCTGATCCAGTGATGGCTGGTGCCTATTTGTGATTGGTAGGATGCAAGGCAAGGAGCCCAAGTGGTAGGTGGAGCCAGAGAACCAGTGTCTGCCAGTGTGTTTTCTTGTTTTTCTTCCCTGTTATGGATGCTTTGAGATTCCTGCATTGCAGGGGGTTGGACTAGATGACCCTTGGTGTGTGCCTTCCAACTTTACAGTTCTATGACTTCTACAAGAGTTAACACTGAGATTAAGGAGGAGGAAGCTGGCAGACAATACTATCCCCTGGTCCAGCCCTCATTGCAGCCAGATCTCACTTTTTATATGCATAAGCAGAAGTAATCCCAGAATCCTTTGCTGTTTTGCCTTTCCAGTTCAAATCGGCTCATTGCAAGTACTTGTTCAACCAAATTCACACAAACCTCTATCAGTATCAGAAGCCTCTGCAGCTTCACCTTTTCCATGTCAGATGGTGTGGATGTGTGTGCTGTTTTAAAGGACCCTTCTGGTGACTTTACTATTAAAAGACCAAAAGCTGCTGTACACATTATTTGATTAGACACAAGCCTTAAGATATCTAAAGAGTATATACACACTTTAAGTACGTCACGTGTGAATGTGACAAAACAGCAAACAGATGTATTGCAAACACATGCTTGTCAACTTCCTGTTGAGTGGTATACCTAGGTTTGAGACTGCATAGCACCTCAAATGGCTCAATTTCTATTTGGATCAAAAAACTAAATAAATAAAATGTGTTTCCAAAGGGTCAACATACACACACTATTCCAGAGGCAGCTATACCACTTTTAAAAGGTCTTGTAGTAAAGATAAACATCTCTTTGCCACTGCTACTGCTTCTAGGCCTCAGGTCTGTTTGTTGCCAAGTTACTGCCTTTGTTCATGGGACAAGCAATCCGGAGAAATCATTAATCCATGCCCAGCCTTGTCTTAGTTCCTTGTTCCTTGTACTGGCAAGAGTAAAGTGCACTGAAAGGAAACTAGACAGAGAAATACAACCTGCAGCCATGGGCGATGGCCAGGAAAGCAATTATGAGAGGAGAGAAGACAAAGCAGGTATGTGGTGGTCTTTTCTCCCTATAGATTGCTGGTTTGATCTGGGTCACAAAAATCCTCTAGCTTTTGAAATCTGTTGTTACTCTGCTACTGTCGCTGCCTAATCTGGAAGTATTGTGTGCTTCTGCAAACAGAATGCCGGAAGTGGGTTGGAATGCAATTGAATTGAAAGTGTATCTGAAAGTGGGAGAAAGGAATCAGCTTCCATTTGCAGGGCCACTTAAAAAAAAGACTTAGAGGAAAACTCATCAGCAGTTGGGGAACCTCTAGTTCATTATGATCGACTATTCGGGGAGGGGATGGTATAAACATATCAGGCCTCTTAAGGAGAGATGCTGTGGAACTTGACAACGAGCATATAGATAGAATCTGGGACCTTCTGGTGAAGGGCACGTAATAGTAATAATAACAGCCCCAGAGCTACAATTCCTAGGGTGAAGCAAAATAAAAAAATTCCTTCAGCAGCACCTTAAAGACCAACTAAGTTTTTATTTTGGTATGAGCTTTCGTGTGCATGCACACTTCTTCAGATACATGCACACGAAAGCTCATACCAAAATAAAAACTTAGTTGGTCTTAAAGGTGCTACTGAAGGATTTTTTTAATTTTGCTTCGACTCAGACCAACACAGCTACCTACCTGTAATTCCTAGGGTGGTTTCTATATGCATGCATTGATATCTGGTGCAGGGTGAATTGAAAATGGGCTGCTTCTCCCTGAGCCATGAATGCCTCTCTCCTTACTCTGCTTCCTCTCTTCCAGGGTCCAGCTGGGGTCGCCATGGTCCGCCATCTCTCTATCTCCAGCTGCCAAGCAACCAGACACTACGTTTCCGTGGCAACAAGGCAGCGGCCTGGGGAGCCACTTGGGAGGGGGCATCTGAACCTAAGGTTGACCCTCAGGAATTTGTCCCGGAATTTGTAGGAGGGGAGGAAGAGGAAGACAGCAAGCCACTGAAAGAGCTGCCCCTCTGCCTTGAGGAGAAACGGAAGCTCAGGTAGTGCCAGGACGCCTGGGTCCTTGAGAAGGGGGTGAGGATTGATACTCAGAAAACCCAAGGTGCTGCAGGCTTGGGCAACCTGTAGCCCGAGGGCACATGCAACCCTCAACTTAATTTAATGTAGATGTTGACCTTATCTGCATACACACCATAACATTTAAAGCACATTCCCCTCCCCAAAGAACCATGGGAACTGTAGTCTACCCCCTCACAGAGCTACAATTCCCAGCACCCTGAACATCAAATGGGGGGGTGACAGAAAAAAGGAGATGACCTGTGGTTCTGACCAAACCTTTTGTCTCTGGCCCTTCCCCACGCCAGTACGCAGCCCCAACAGGAAAAGAAGACCCCAGGTTCTCCAAACATTCTCATGGGGTAGAGAAAAGGGAAGCAAGAACATCTGGGAATGAGAATAAGGATCTGATGAATTTCTTCTAAAAGAGAGGTGTGCCCGGCTGGGGAGGGACACGGGTTGCAAGGGGAGAGGCGTGTCTTGACTGGAGGGTGCTGCACAGCAACGAACTCTTAATCTATACAGTAGGTCACAGCCACAACATCCACTTGAAGCACACGGCTTCCTCCAAATAACCCTGCAAACTGCACTTTGTTCAGGGTGCTGGGAAATGTTAAGAACTGCTTTGTGGAGGAAACTACAGTTCCCAGGGTCCCTTTAGGAGAAGCCATTTGCTGTGTGGATGTGGCTTCCGTGACATGTTTGTATGGAAAATTAATTAACATGTAGAGAAGCTGAGGGGCAGCATTTTATAGCATTTTGAGATATGGTGCTGTATTAGTTCATGTCAACGCTCTGAGGTTCCCAATAAGCCACCTGGGCTCTTTTCCTCCTCCCTGATCCCCCACCCCTTTTCAAGAGTTCTGCAGGAGCAAGCAGCCAGCAGGCTGAGTGGTTGGGAGCTCTGGCATGTGTGGAAGCGGAGGACGCTCCGGCGTGTGAGGAGCCAAGCCAGCTCAGTGGTTGCCTATGGGGAGATGTGGAGGAGCACGCTTCGCCACATTGGAGGTATGGGGAAGTTTAGTGGAGAGGGGGACAGAGTAGGACATGTTTTGTGTTTCATGGGCTCCGACTTGTCATCTTCTCTCTGCGCAGGCCAGTTTGGAACAGGGATCCAGTCCTACTTTAACTTTCTCCGTTTTTTGGTCTTGATGAATTTTGTTGCCTCCCTGCTGGTGGCAGGGTTTGTGATTGCTCCGAATGCGGCCTTTGAAGCCTTGTCACTCAATCGGACAAGTCACCAGAACAGCAGTTTAGGTAAGCCATCGGGTAAGGAGGGATCCTGATTAAGGTAAGGAGTTATTTAAGTCTTCAGCAGGAGCTGGACTTCCAAGTTTTATCGAGGCATGACATTTCTCTTTGAACAGGACTCCTGTGCCTTGGACAGCTGTGTAGGAGGCAGAAGTTAAACAGGTGTAGCTTCTCCATCACTGCATTTCTGTGGTGTGTGACCTGGTGTATTTCTAAGCCTGTCATGCAGACATTAAAAGCTTGTCCAAAAAGAAAAAGGAAAAAAAGATGACACCCCACTGGGAAGGGGAATGGAGCTAAGAGGGTTGAATCGCGGACTCCAGCAACCAATTCTGTAGAAGGGAAGGAAACAAATTTTATTAGAAAAAGGGTACCACTCAGATATTTTGGTCCTGGTCTTGTTATTTTCTTTTTGAGCCCCTAGGCAGGAATGCGTAATGCTGCACTCAAATAAAATTAAAACTCACCCCTCAAACTCTGTAACAAATACACCTCTTTTTTTGCATTCAAAATATATTATGCAAACGCTAATTATGTTTCCACATAGTTACCATGTTCTCCATTATTTCTTGAGTTTTTCTGATTTAGATTTGAAATAATGGAAGCAGACATCTGTTGTGTGTGCATCTGTTAAGGTGATGACAGAGAGGGAGAGGAGTAGTAGGAAAGTATGGAAACATCTCTGTGACGCTAAGGGCTAGTTCAGGCACCCCCAAACTTCGGCCCTCCAGATGTTTTGGACTACAATTCCCATCTTCCCTGACCACTGGTCCTGTTAGCTAGGGATCATGGGAGTTGTAGGCCAAAACATCTGGAGGGCCGCAGTTTGGGGATGCCTGGGCTAGGCACTTATTTCTAAAAGTTTGAAGCTGAGCTTCTCCAGATTCTCCATCCCCAGGTATATATGAGAGATATTGAGCTATCTCCCTTTCTACCCAATGGGATCCCAGGACTTTTGGGTTCACCAAGAGATTAACAGGATCTAACAATCTAGAGCAGTGTTTCCCAACCAGTGTGCCTCCAGATGTTTTGGGACTACAACTCCCATCATCCCTAGCTAGCAAGACCAGTGGTCAGGAATGATGGGAGTTGTAGTCCCAAAACATCTGGAGGCACACTGGTTGGGAAACACTGATCTAGAGAGCAATAGGCTTCAGGACTCCTTGATTCTGAGGGAATGGGAATGGAACAGGGAGAATGATCTCTTCTCTCTTCCCTTTCAGTGAATGAAGCTTGTCTGACTTACAACCCCTCACCCAGAGGCTTGGTCAGCTTTTTCTCCTACATAATGGACCTTCTGTCAGGCAAGGTGAGAGACTGTATCCCCAAGAAGAAACTGTGGAAGGCTGCCACAGTGGCCCATTTTCAGTCTTGGTGTTCGTTTCTCTCCCTGACAGAGTTTCATGGAGCTCACCTATCTCTTCTACGGCTACTACCAAAATTCAGCCGTCAATTTTGTCGGCTTCTCGTACAACTGCCCCCTGGCATATGTACTGACAGCACTCTTCTACCTCCACTTCTCCCTGACGTGGATTGTACGGAGGTGAGGGCAACTCTAAGCCATCTTCCACACACCCCAGACAGAACTACAGCTCCAGGAATCACCTTCCTCTTTCTCTCCTACCCACCTTCCGTAGATCAGTCTATTGCCTCAAACGCAGCCTGGTTACTGAAGATGCTTCCCTCGGATCCTACAGCAACAAAGTCTTTGCCGGCTGGGATTTTGGCCTGGTGGAGCACAGGGCAGCGCAATTAAAGCACAATAGTATTCGCTACGAACTGCGGGTAAGACAAAGCAAGCAAGCTAGGAAAAGAGCTTGAGGCATGCTAGTTGGCACTTAGGATTTGATTTCAGGGGTCTACCCATGGCTTCAGGCAAAGATGTAGACCAGGCATCCCCAAACTGCGGCCCTCCAGATGTTTTGGCCTACAACTCCCATGATCCCTAGCTAACAGGACCAGTGGTCAGGGATGATGGGAATTGTAGTCCAAAACACCTGGAGGGCCGAAGTTTGGGGATGCCTGATGTAGACAAGGATGGGGAACTGGATCTGGCCGTCAGGATAGATCAGGCATAGGCAAACTCGGCCCTCCAGATGTTTTGGGACTACAACTCGCATCATCCCTAGCGAACAGGACCAGTGATCAGGGATGATGGGAGTTGTAGTCTAGTCCCAAAACATCTGGAGGGCCGAGTTTGCCTATGCCTGGGATAGATCATCATCTCCTCCACCCACTGTGGACCAACTTTGACAGTTGAGCAGCAGCACCCATCTGTCAGTCACCTGTCATCGCTGTGATGTCACACGTGATGTCAGACATATGGCAAGTAGGTGTGGCTTGGTTGAAACTGCCTGGTGGGCCAAATGGGGAATCTTTAATTAGGCCTTTGGCTTAGATCCTCCCTCACCTGCTTCGCTCCAACCCTAACGGGAGGAAACCCAAAGCTCATCTCTCATAATTCCCATGTCACATGTAGCTTGATCCTATCTCTTCCTGATTCCAGTGACAAACTGTTCTCTGTCTGTCACCTTTCCTGAAGTCTTTCCTGAAGTCTCTCTGTGCCACCACCTCCGTTTTGTTGGATTCCAACTCCTGTCAGCCCTAGCCAGCATGAACAGTGGCCATTGCTGACGGGAACTGGGGTCCATTGACATCTGGCGGGCCAAAGGCTCCTCATTCCTGGTCTAATGGGTGCCTCCCCGACAACTGGAGAGAGATTCCTGCCAGTCACTCGAGCTGATGGAACAGCTTCTGTTCCTTCTGGGGTTATTTGCTTAACAAAGCTGGTAAGTAGCCACCAACTTTGTTAGGCAAATAACCCCAGTACTAGAGTAATTTGGTCACTAAAAATGGCAGCTAGGGTTGCCATCTCCCACCCCACATCCCCTCAAGCTCCAGTGCTTTTCAGCAGCTCTGTCAAGAGGGTGAAATTCAACAGGTGCAGTTTTCTACCCAGTTCTACTTTGCATGCTGCACACTATGCTTGTTGAAATTTCTGCCTAGCTTGCTGTTGTTTAAAAGCTACCAGAGCTTTACCAAAAAGGTGGCAACGTTAAGTACATTTGCCTTCTTAACTCCCCATCAAAGCACTGCTTTTTAGCAATTGCATGGCAGGCAGAAATTCAACAGGCACCTATCTTCTTCAATTGCATCCAGCTTTGTTGGATTTCAGCCTGCTTCCCTTCTCCCCCCCCCCCAGTGCTGCGGGTTGGGACAGCTGAAAACTGCTAATTGCATTTCAGCTTTTGACAGGACTTGCTAGCAACACAGAGAACAAGCACTTTGATGCCTTTTTTTGTCCCTGGAGTTAACTAATATGCAGAACAAATGAAGATTTGGATAGGAATAATCTCACAGGAGATGCACACTGCTTATCCCCGCCCCACCCAACACCCCAGGGTGCTCAAGGGTCTCTTTCTCACCTCTTCCTCCCCACCTCCAGATGGATCTAGAAGAGGAGGCAGTTCGCAGGCGCCAGGCAGAGATGACCACGGCACAGCGCGTCAGGCTCTATGTCCTGCGGGGGGTGCTCAACATTCTGGTTTTGGGGCTTCTAGGAGGATCTTTCTACTGCATCTACCGGGCAGCGACATATTCCCAGTCACTGCTGGGAGGGGTAAGGAAAGGGCTCTCACTTCACACGCAGGAGGCAGTGATGGTCACTAACTTGGATGCCTCTAAAAGAGGATTAGGCAAATTAATGGAGGAGAGGCTATTGATGGCTATTAGCCATTATGGCCATGCTCTGTCTCCATGGTCAGAAGCAGAAATGCTTCTGGATACTAGTTGCTTTAAATCACAGAAGGGAAGACACTCTTGTGCTCAAATCCTGCTTGCTACTTTTCCACAGGCTACTGTGAGAACAAGATGCTGAACTAGGTGGGCCATTGAACTGGTCCAGCAGACTCTTCTTGTGTTCTTAAGCTGAGGCAGGTGGGTGGTATTCCTGGGTTGACACAACATTCATCCCATTGCCCAGATGAGCAGTCCAAGTACTGGGGGGGGGGAGGGGAATGGACTGAGATTCTGCTTGCAATGGCTCTGTGTCTTTAATAGGTGCACAGCAAGCAGAAATTCAGCCACCATAGCTCTGCCCATCGGTGCCTCACTACGGGCCTGTGGAAGTTCTGCATGTATGAAGCCCGGTTTCTCACTCTTGGAGAAGGCAGATACAAACCTTGTTCCACTTCTCACTACAGCCATCTTGCCCCCAGATCAACCTCTCTCTTTCTCTCTTGTTCTGCAGACAGACTCCCCAGTCAAAGACCAATTTGTCCTGGAGCTTCTGGTGGCTTACCTCCCATCGGTTGTCATCACAGCTGCCAACCTCATTGTCCCAATGATCTTTGAGGTCATTGTTCAGCTAGAGAAATACCCACTCAGCTTCCAAATCAAAATCACGCTTCTCAGGTACAGGAAGCGCTCTGGCCCCCTCTTGTAGAGGCACCTGTAGCTTTTACCTCTGAGTGACAGACAGGACTGGAATGAGCATCATGCTAATCAAGCTACAGGGTGGGAGCCAAGGCCATCAGTTCCCCTTAGTGAACAGTAGGGAGCCTGTCTGGATCACAGTAGCGTAGCCCCTGAATTATTTTCAGCTCTGTTCTGAATCATAGCCTGGGCCAGATTAACCGTCATGCTAAGTAAGTGGCAGAATGGGTGCCATTTACAATGTTTCTGTGAGATCTCCATTGTCAGCCATTGCTTCCTGCTGTTTCTGAATTCTCTTTGCAGGGACTGTACCATCGTAGCCTAGGGATCATGCGTGGCTAGTGGAGTCAGGCACTAGTTGAGGGCCGGGCTGGCTTAGGAGGCCTGAGACTAGGCCCTGAGTGGGGCAGACGGTCAGTTCATGCTCTCATTTTGCATCAGGCTCATCCAGGCTGCAGGCAGCAAGGGCCAACAGAGCTGGAACAGAACAAAATTGCTTCATACTGTGAGTCTGACCATGGGTCCATCCAGCTCAGTGCTGTCTACACAGACTGGCAGCAGCTCTCCAGGGTTTCTGATGGAACTCTTGCAGCTTTACCTAGATTTGCCAGGGACTTTAACTTTAGAATACCAAGAACAGGCCATCTCTCCCCCACCCCCACTTTTCCTGGTCAGTTGGCAAACCTACATGTCAATTTTTCTGTCCGATAGGAGTGTCTTCCTCCGTCTTGCAAGCCTGGTGGTTCTTCTCATCTCTCTCTGGAGCCAGATCACGTGTGGTGGAGATCCACAAAACCCTGCGTGTCAGAAATGTGGCTATAACAATCATCTCCATCCGGTGAGGTTAGAGGGAGATGAGAGGCTTGGAGCCAAGACTCCTGGGTTCTCTGGGTGGAGAATGAGTGGGCTAGAAATCATGATGCCTTAGTTCCATAAGTGGAGCTAGAATTCAGCTGGCAACTGCAAGAGGTGGTCCTTCCCTTGCTGGGGCAGAATTTTGTCCAGCAGGGTAGGGATCAGGAACCATGACATTAAAGTTTAGGTAGCTTAGAGAAAGGACTGTTCTCAACTATGATTCCTCAATTATATGGGAGAGAGATTGTGGGGCTCTTTGAATGGAGCAGAGGGGAAATGACAGATAGTTATAAAATAAAATAAAAACATTGAGGTGTTTTGTCCCCTCCAGTGCTGGGAGACCTCCGTGGGGCAGGAAATGTACCGGCTGATGATCTTTGACTTGCTTGTCATGCTGCTTGTCATGCTGTTTGTGGAGTTTCCAAGAAAGTAAGTGTTTGATACCCCCCATGTTAAGTTTACTTGCTTTCTTATATCCCACCTTTGACTAGAGTGCTCAAAACGACTCCCAGTGTTTATAAAAATACAGTTGACACACCATGGACCATATGCTAAAAAAAACTACAACCAGCCCCAATGGAAAAAGTGCCTCCCCATCTAATGTGCTTTAAATCCCCAGCATTAAATCACTTGGTTTGGAGATTTGTTTAATTTGGTGGTGGGGCTTATAATGGGGGACAGCTTTTGTGTTTTCCCTTCCTTCCTATGTATGTGTTTAGTTTGGCCTGCCAGCTGAGAACAGATTGTTTCCACACCAAGAATTCCCATACTTTTAGAGGACATCTGAAGGCAGCCCTGTTTAGGGAAGCTTTTAATCTTTAAGAAATTAGTGTATTCTAATATTTCTGTTGGAAGCTGCCCAGAGTGGCTGGGGAAACCCAGCCAGATGGGCGGGGTATAAATATATTATTATTATTATTATTATTATTATTATTATTATTATTATTATTCTGTCTATTATTCCCTCACTTGAATCCAGTGGATTCACTCTGTGGAATCAAGTCAACATTGTTGCCCTCTGACTGTATTCCATTGCTTTTGTGTTGTTCTCCTATCTTTCTTCAAACCTGCTTTCTCTGTCTTTCTTTCATTTAAAATGCAGTTACAGCACCAACCTGTTCTATGCCGACTAACAAAATGCTATTGAAGCTCTTAAGGGTTACTGTGGCTTTAAGTAGCAACTTCCTCCTTGCCCCCCCTTTCCTATTCAGCATGGTAATAGTATTGCTGATGACAGCTTTTTAATTGCTTCCTAATTATAAGGGGAGAAGTGGGGGAGCTTCCATTACTGATTTTCCCTCATTTTTATTTTATTTTCATGTTTAAATTATGAGATAGAGCTCTGTTGAAATAAAACTAGCAATAATAAAGTCTGCTACATCCCAAGACAGGAGTCAGAATGCACCATCAGACTTGATGGTCACCCCTGAGTTTAGTTTGTCATGTAATAAATTACTTTGGCTGCTTCCTATACCCTTACTGGGAGTAAGCCCTACAAAACTCAGAGGGACTTGCCTTTTGAACACATGCATTTAGGATGGTGTGGTTTTCCACACAGAGTAATTAAAACCAATAATGTCTGTTTGTTTTTGTTTCTTCTTCCCACTCCCCACATCTGTTATGCTGATGTTTAGGCCCTTCTATCCCACACTAACCTCATTCACTCAGGCTCTGAAAATCTGAAGCAAGACAGGCTCAACAGCACTTTCAGTGTTTTGGTGTGGAAATGGCCTTTTCCTGGCATTACATCCCTGCCTCGGTTCCCGTACCCGCCAATGCTGTTTTAAAATTTGTACAGTATACATTTCAGAATAATTGGCATGCTATATAATAAAACCATTCCCCACCACCACCCTGGGGAAGATGCCACCCTAGCTGAGTGTATAGCAACCAAGGGTGCCAACTTGAATAAAATATTTGGGAGGATCACCTCGCATAATCGATCACAATATGCTGTGTGCGTACATCCTTTGAATGGTACTGCCCATCAACTTTGCAGGAGCTCTGCCCCCTCAATTCTTTGGGGGGGCGGGGGGGGGGGTCAGAGTGAACTTGGCCCCTAGGAGTTGGCTCCTATGATAGCAACAGAGTCCTGGCCACCAATGGAGTAGCAGGTAGGATGCTCTACCTACCAGGACCAGGAAGACCTAGATTCCTATCCTACCATGGCCATCAATCTTAGTGGCCTTGTGCAAATTGCAGAGGTTGTTGTCTTCAACTAAGTTTTACTCAAGAGTAGGCCCACTGAAATGAATTAAGTTAATCATGTTCATTAGTTTCAATGGGTCTCCTCTGAGTAGGACTAACACTGGATACAGTCCCTTTCCCAGTTTTTTCAACCTTAGGTTCCCAAATATTGCTAGACTTCAACTGCTGTCCTCCCTGACCATGGGCTATACTTACTGTGGATGGTGGGTGTTGAAGACCCAAGGCTGAAGAACACTGGGACTTAGCCAGACCTACTTCACAGGGTTGCAGCAAGAATAAAAGGAGGTGTGGGGTGGACCATTATTTGCCACTTTGAGCTTCCCGGAAGAAATCTGTAGTATAAATGGAATGAATGGCTGGAGGAACAGAAGAGCACGTATTTGTGGCTGGGCTGCAGGTGTCAGATGCTGCCTGTGGGATTCATGCCTGCCTTCGGCTTCTTTGCCTTCTAGGTTGCTGGTGACTGCCTTCCCTTCCTGCCCCTTGCTGAAATTCTGGGGGCAGCAGGAGTTTGTGGTGCCTGCCAATGTCCTGGACCTGGTGTATGGGCAGACACTGTGCTGGACCGGGGCTCTTTTCTGCCCCCTGCTGCCTGTACTCAATACCATCAAGTATATTGCAGTCTTCTACTTGAAAAAGGTGACTCAGGGGATTGGGAGTGATTAGTCCTCTGCAATCCTCATTTAAAAGTTGTGAATGTTCTCTGGCTATGAACCGGGCAACCTTAGTTGCAAAGGATTCTGGGGCATGTTATAAGTGGCACACTTAGTTCAGTGCTCCATCTGGCCAGGCCTTCAGGGATCACAGCGGGAGGGTCTCCCGAGGTCTCTTACATTTTCTTCCCTCTTCCTTCCAGCTAACCCTCTATGCCAATTGTCGTCCGGCTGAACGGACGTTTCGTGCCTCCAGCTCCAACTTCTTCTTCCTGTTGGTTTTGCTTTTGGGTCTGGCTATTTCCTGTGTCCCTGCCCTCTACAGCATGTTTGTGTAAGTATAAATGCACCCCCTCCGAACCCAACCGCCTCCCAATATCTGTAATAGAGCCATTTGCACCCACAAATGTTGTTCACTGCTGGCACATCTTGTGTCTTAAATCTGACTGTGGGGACTTAATATGCTCCTTTGTGCGAAACTGCTTGTCCTCGCCTCTGAAAAGGGAAACCCAGAAGGGCTGGCCAAAGTATAGTGAAAAACCAACATGATGTGGCTTACAAGATATGCACATGGGCGGTCAAGGGCCAAGGGCCTTGCAATGAAGGACGTGATGACAGAATTAGAGAATTAAGAGCCTAAATGGCTGGCTGCTCTATAAAGAATGGAGGGCTAAGTAGAGAGTTTGGAAACGATTAACACTGTTGGTTTGGTAGGGTCTGCAGCTCAGTGGTGGAGCATGTGCTCATAATGTAGAAGGTCTGAGGTTCAATCCCTGGAATCGCCAATTAAAAAATTATTTGGAGATGGGAAGAGCTCTCTTCATCTAAGGCAGGGGTGAAGAACCCATTGCCCTCCAGGTGTTTCTGAACTACAATTCCCAACAGCCCCAGCAAAGTTAGCCAAAGGCCAGCAATGATGGGATTGTTGTCCTGCACTATCTGGAGGGCCAAACGTTCTCCGCACCTGATCTTGGACAGCTTGGACAGCTGGTGTCGGTCTGAGTAGGCAATTCTGAGCTGGTAGAAGGACAAATGGCCTGGCTCTGTAAAAGGCAATTTCATACTGCTCCCTCATCTGAGTGAGAGAAGTAGCTGAGCAAGGATCCCTTTGCTGTTATATCTGTGGTTCCCCATCCCCCGCACACACACACACACACACACACACAGATATTGTTATGGGTTTGGAGGGTCAGTATGGATGAATGGATGATACCCATGGGGTTCTTTCAAATCTTGTGTCTGTGGGCTTGGAATCTATGAGAAGAGAACCTGCTGAATCAGTCAGATTTACCTCTTTGTTGAAGGCCTTGGTTGGACAGTTAAGTAGTGCAATTTGCATAGGATAATAGAATCGTAGAGTTGGAAGGGACCCTGGGGTATATCTAGTCCAACCCCTGCAATGCAGGAATCTCAACTAGATCATACATGACAGATGGCCATCCAACCTACCCAAAGAGGAGACAAATGAGCGGGCCTTTTCCTACCTCACCTTGCTGGAGATCGTCATCATCCTGAGAGCCAGTGTGGTTAAGAGCGGTGGACTCTCAGCCCCACTCACCTCACAGAGTGTTTGTTGTGGGGGAGGAAGGGAAAGGAGATTGTCAGCCGCTTTGAGACTCCTTAGGTAGTGATAAAGTGGGATATCAAATCCAAACTCTTCTTGTATTTGTTTCAACAGACAACTGGCCCTGCAGAAGCTGGCAATATTTTCATGGTAGCTTTTGATGCTTTTCATTTGTGTAACCTTGAAGTTGCCCTTCACACCTGCCGCTAACAATTCTTCTGCTTTATCTCTGCTCTGTCTCCAGTTTGCCTCCTTCAAAGGCCTGTGGTCCATTCCGGGGGGAGCCCACTATGTGGAACACTGTCAGCAGTGCTATCTCAGAGTTACCCCGCACTGCCCGGGACTTCTTTGGATTTGTGGGCTCCATAGCATTTGCTGTGCCCTTGTTCCTGCTACTGAGGTGAGAAGGAGCTGGGTATCTGAATGGAATGCTGCCGTACTGTGGTAAGGTTCAGGTGTGGATTGGGGAGGAAAAGAGAGAGGTCTTCTGAGTCCAGAGGCCATCTTGTGGAATGGAAAACACTTCTTTATTTATAAGTTTTTAAGGTGCAAAAGACACTCAGCATGGCAGTTTACAATGATCCCTAGTAAGACAGCCCCTCCCCTCAGTCTAAAGAGCACAGCACAAAAGGAAATAAAATTGGGAGGGAGGAGGAAAAAACCAAACGCAGGTGCTAGTTTTAAGTTACAAAGTTCTTTGGGGTTCTTTTGCTGTGTGGGGAAGCAAGCTCTCTATGGTTGCTCCTTCTCTGGTTGATCCCCTTCTTGTTATTCTTCTTTTTGGGATATGGAGGGAGCAACCTCACAGTGCAATGGTCCCCTGATGGCAGAGACCATTGTGTGCTGTCTTTCACCTGTACAATCCCAGGGCAACTGCAGTGCCATTAGCACCTGTCCCCTCTCATCTATCTTTTTCTTTTTTTCCCCTTTTTTAAACCTTCCTAGCATCCTCATGTTCTTCCTCAAGGCACTGGCTGACTCCTACAGCTCTGTGGTCAAAGGCCTTAAATGGCAGCTCCGTTTGGTAAGTGGTTCCTAACAGTTAGGGATAGCCAGTGTGATGCCTTTCAGGTGGTTTGGACTGCAACTCCCACCTTACCCATCCAGCATGGTCGGTGGTTGTAGTCCAACAACATCTGGAGGATCCCACATTGTCCACATCTGACAAGGGTCACTGTTAAAGAATGGGTGGGTAGTGGAATCCACTCTCAATCAATTTTATTCTATATAGCCAAAGGCCTTTACAATGGACGACAAGAGAATAAAAGGAAACTTTCATCTAAAATCATACAATGTAACCTGTAGCAGTTTACAACATCAAAATAAATTTACAGCATAAAAATTTAAGATTGGAGTGCATTCACATAAGCTGGAACAGAGCTTCTTGGCTGCCAGCGCAAATTTGGCTACCTGGTGTGTAATATACAGTATACGTAGATGTTTATCTGCTATGAGTTCCACTGTCATTTCCTGTGCGGATCGACCTGGAAGCCAATTAAGAATTGGCGATATAAATTTTCCTCTGGGTGTTGTATACAAGGGCCAAATCCAGCACTGACGGGTTCAAATTGGCAGACTCACAGGAGGAAGAGATTAACAGTGTGATGCACACATTAATAAATGTTTTGGAAGCTGAGATAATTTCCTCTCTGTTAATTCTGTTATCAGTGGCCACCAAAAAAGGATGAGATCACAGTTCAGTGGGAGAGATTCAGTCTCTGCCTTTTCTGATAGCAGGGCTGGGAATACAATGGCCACTTAAGCATCAGTCAAAGAGAAGACACTGCTTTGCATAAAGTTTACATGTGCATAGATCAGAGGTGAAAAATATCTGTCAAATGCAGCCCTTCAGGCCTCTTTCTGGCCCTCAAGTCTCTTCCCCAGGCCATGCTCCTCACTGGTCCTCTTCTACAACCACCGCACACACTTACCCTGGCTTTTGACACTTGAGGTGTATGTTTTTAGGACTCACCTTACTGTCTTCTGCCACCCGATCAGGAGGAAACCTCTGCTGCCAGCCACAATAACCAGTGTGATGCTAGAATAATCTAACTTGCTATTCAGCAGTTTCCTTTAAGATATCCCGTCACTATCCTGGTTATGTGTTGAGGGGGCGGGGGAGGAGAGATGGGGGTGTGAGAGAGAGATTGTGGTAGGTGAACTCCATCCAAAATGGAGGCAGGGGGGAAAAGAAACCTAGTAGCATCCTCTCACCACCATTTCCAAAGTTGAGGGAGGAATTTTATTTCTTCTCCCTTAGAAGAAAGGCAGATTTTTTTAAATAAAAAAGAAGATCAAATACTGAAAAATGTTAGTGATTATATGGGCTCCTTCACTCAGTGCAGTATAGGAGAGATGTTGAGATAAATGCCATTGTTTTTAATTTTCTCTTTCTGCCCCTCAGGAGGGTCAGGACAAACTTTTCCTGGTGAAACAGATCTCTGAGCTGAGCCAGTGAAGCAAATGGATGCATAATGAGAGATCTCTTCTTCTCATCAGAACGAATGTTAGGATATCACTTATTTTGGCAGTATTGATTCTGCAGATTCCATCAGCTCTGTTCTTTGATGCTGGATCCCCTGGCTTTTTCACCATTCTTCATAGACAAGACTCTGACCAATTTTGCTTTACGACAAATGTATCGTTATGTTTTATGGGTGCCAGAATGGTCCCATGTACACAGATCCTTGACCCAGCTTTGAAGTGAAATGCTGCTAGATATGTAACTGAAAAAAGAAACAAACACCTGTTGGGAATTAGACTTCAATGCTGCAATGAACCAGAGAACCATAGCTCAGTTGTAGAGCACCTGCTTTCCATGCAAAATACCTGAGGTTCAACCCCTGGCATCTCTGGGTAGGACTGGGGTAGAGCCTAGTCTTAAAACCTGGAAAGCAACTACCAGACAGTGCAGACATTACTGGGTAGATGGATCAATGGTGTGATCTTGCCTTAAATCCTGGAAATAGGGTTGCCATATTTCAAACAGTGAAAATTCAGACGGAAAAGTTGGCAAAGTTGTTGGGCATATGGCAACCCTACCTGAAAAGCTACTGTCAGTCAGCACAGACTCAGTAGACTAACTTAAGAGTCTGACTTGGAAGGAGGCAGCTTCCTGTGTCCCTAATATCTAAAAAATATGTGTCCCCCTCCCCTTGAAACAATTTTTCATTATATGTAAATGTTATGCATATTCAATAAAAATTTATGCAGATTTCTTAATTGGGTGACAGCCTACTAACAATGGAGACCATGCACATTAGTTCAGGAAGAGTTGGGACATACTGAAGTTTATTTGTTTACCATTATGTAGTAGTTATGGGTTCACCTGTGTTTTCTTAATGTATTTGATGAATGGTGAGTGGCTTTGGAGTACCGGTGCTGAGGACACAACTGTGGCTGAAGTAGGGGAACTATCTGCTCGGAAGTTACACCCACCTTGTGGGACGCCCTCTTATCAGACATCAAAGCGTTAAATAATTACATGAATTTTTGTAGACACCTGAAAGCAGCCGTGTTTCTGGAAGTTTTTAATGTCTGATGTTTGGTTTTGTCCCTTTATATTTTGTTGGAAGCTGCTCTTGGCCAGTCAGATGGGCAGAGTATAAGAAATAAATTACTCCTACAACAACTACACATGCAATTGATGGATTCAAGTACAGTATAACACATACAGTAATTGAAAACATTTCAAAAAGTATAGCTTTATGCAATGTGTGTTGAGGCATGAGGGACATGACTGTTTCGAATATATGAAGACTACTACTGATAATAAGCGGCAGTCGGTTTATGGCGCAGACTAAAACGGGGGTCATTTTCCGTTTCTGGTGTAATCTGGGCACACGTGTAATAGAAGACGAACCGGAGATAACGATGTTTCGCAAAAACCGAGCACCCCCCGGGAAATCGGGGGTTTGATTTAGATGCAGTGACACAGAGCCTAATAAATTCTCACGCGCCGTCACTGTAACGAACGTTTGTGACTGCACCAATCAAACCGCGGGACGAAAGGAGCACGAGCCAATCAGAACAAAGTACGAACTAAACATTCCGTCAGATTGTAAAAGCGGCGCGAGATGACGCAAGGGGCACGTACAGAGACGGCGCGGGCACCCGACCAAACAAAAGCAGAGGGCGGGCCTATTTCCCCAACCGGAAAATAGACTGACACCGGAAACGGAAACTGAGAGGGAGGAAGGAGGAAGCTTCGGAAAGAAACAGCAAGAGCCAAGATGAACATTCTTCCCAAGAAGTCATGGCACGTGAGGAACAAAGACAACGTGGCCAAGGTGCGGCGGGACGAGGCGGAGGCCGAAGCGCAGCGGCAGAAGAAGGAGGCCCGAGCTCTACTTGCTGAACAGGAGGTACGTTGTTGTCAAGGCGCATGCGCGAAGATTTGAGCGTGCGCAGTTTTCTAGTCTGCGCGACGTATCCACTGCGCATGCGCGTGCTTTAGGCACATGCTCTGCCAGTTAAAATTGATTTAAAAAGGCAAACATATGAGGATGCTGATTGGGCGAGTGGAACATGGCGGAGAAAAGCCAGGCGAAGCGCTTACGGGAGGGAGAAGACAGGAAAATGGACTGCCGCAAATGGAAGCAGGAAAAGGAGAAGAAGAAATGGAAGGAGCTGAAGCTGTTGAGGAAACTGGATAAGATGATGATGCAGGAAGTGGCCGAGAAACAGAAAGAGGAATCATAGAGTTGGAAGAGAGACCACAAGGGCCATCCAGTCCAACCCCCTGCCAAGCAGGAAACACCATCAAAGCATTCTTGACATATGGCTGTCAAGCCTCTGCTGAAAGACCTCCAAAGAAGGAGACTCCACCACACTCCTTGGTAGCAAATTTCACTGCCGAACAGCTCTTACTGTCAGGAAGTTCTTCCTAATGTTTAGGTGGAATCTTCTTTCTTGTAGTTTGAATCCATTGCTCCGTGTCCGCTTCACTGGAGCAGCAGAAAACAACCTTTCTCCCTCCTCTATATGACATCCTTTTATATATTTGAACATGGCTATCATATCACCCCTTAACCTTCTCTTCTCCAGGCTAAACATACCCAGCTCCCTAAGCCGTTCCTCATAAGGCATTGTTTCCAAGCCTTTGACCATTTTGGTTGCCCTCTTCTGGACACGTTCCAGCTTGTCAGTATCCTTCTTGAACTGTGGTGCCCAGAACTGGACACAGTACTCCAGGTGAGGTCTGACCAGAGCAGAATACAGTGGTACTATTATTTCCCTTGATCTAGACGCTATACTCCTATTGATGCAGCCCAGAATTGCATTGGCTTTTTTAGCTGCTGCATCACACTGTTGACTCATGTCAAGTTCGAAGATAAAGGATGCAACTACTGTACACAGTCAGCGTCGCCCTTCTGGGCTCCATACTCAGCAATGCCCAGTCAGCAGAGTTGCGGACTTACCTTGCCGGGCAGATCGCCAGGGTCTGCGTCATCTTCTGCCCGAACGAGATTGTGGTGTTTGATGAGCAAAGGGAGGATTCAAAGACTGTGGAAGGTGAATTTGAAGGGATCAAGAAGAGAGGTCAGGCCTGTGTGCAGCTGGCCTGGATTCTGCAGTACCTGGAATGTCCCCAATACCTTAGGAAGTCTCCCCCCCCCAAAAAAAACACCAGGACCTCCAGTTTGCAGGGCTCTTAAACCCCTTAGGCAGCCCCCACCATGTGCGCATAGGTGAGGAATTGGAGTATCGGGAAGGAGTGGTTTTGTCACGGGCCACCAAGCCTGGCCGGGGATCCTTTGTGAACTGTGGAATGCAAAAGGTACAGATTGATAAGCAGCTGGAGGCAGGCCTTTGTGTTACAGTGTGTCTCAACCCACACTAAAATCCAGAGAGCAAAACACAGAGGGGGGTGGTCATTTCATCACACCAGCCTCGAACTGCTTCTGGGCAGGAGTGCCCGAGTTTGTATAGAATATGCCATTGTAGTGATTTCCTAAATTCTAACATGCTTGTTTTGAAGGTGCAGGACTCGTTCAAGGTGCAGAAAGCGTTCAAATCTGTGATCTTCCCCACCAGGTGCCTGAAGTGGCAGAATCCAAAAAATATTCCATGCTTGGATCTGTTAAATGAAATAATAAACTGAACAAAAAATTAAAGGTTGAAATTGCTAAACTTAATCTTTTAGCAAATTTTGAGTCTGCCCATTGGGCTCAATCAATAACCAAGGCCTTTTCTCCCACTGCTATGTTAACCACCAGTTACCATTGTTGTGAATGTCGCTGTGCTTGATCCTGTATACATTCGAGCATTGAACAGAAGTGTTCCAGACATAAAATACCTCTTGCATTTCATAGAATATTATATATATATTTCTTTACTCAGGAGTGTGTACATAGATGCTACTCTGCCAACTATGGACAACATTTCATACATCAGATTAAATGGGCCATAGTCCACAGAAATGTGTGTCACAATAAACCTGATAGTCTTAAAATACCACAAGAATTTGCGTTGCTGCTCTTGTGTTCAGATTGCATATATACCATGTTGCTGCTTTTTTGTTTATAACACCTGCTCTTGACTTCTGTCAACCCAGTTCTTTGTGAAAATACATGAATTTAAAAGTGGTGAGCTTAGTGGTTCCCCAATACATGCACACACTTAACATTTTTGCTTTCCCCCAGTCTTAACTCCTGTCTCCAGAAATAGAACATTTCTTATTAATTTGACTGCAAAATGGCTACCTTGCAATGAGCCACAGGCTTTTAGAGAATAATGTAAGAGACTGGGAAGGAGAAGGCAGGTTGGCTATCGTAGCAGAGAAATGTGCCACAGAAAGGTAACTATGCAGGCTAGAAGGTGGTAAGGGCAGGAAATTGCACCTTGGACAAATTCTTCTCCTTTGATCCTAGGCCCGGACTGAATTCCTACGCAAGAAAGCACGCCTGTCAGCTCCAGGAGGTAATGACAGCAACTCGGATGCCCTCGCTTTAGGCACAGAAAGGCCCTCGCGCCATCTAAATCTCTTTCAAGAGTCGGAAGAAAGTAGCAACAAAGAATATGAGGAGGAGAAGAGGCAAGAGAAGGTAATGGGAGGAGGGGAGCTTGTTGTGGAGGCTTTCTTTTCTCCAGCGTGGTGGTCTAAACGCTCCAACCCAGCCAGGATGCAACATGAACTCCTTTGCCCCACTTGCAGAAAATAAGTCTGGCAGAGTTGGTGTGGGGTGGTTTGGGTTCTTGCTACCCTCTGGCTGTGCAAGGGCAAAATGTGGAGGGCTAGTAGCATAAATCTTCAGGGATTCATTTATCTGGCAAAGAAGTTAATTTTTAGAGTATCTGTTCCCATATATATATAGCCCTGGTTTGCCAGGTCCTTTGTGCTTCCTCTTCCAGAAAAAAATAGGCTTCCTGCTTCCACCCTTCATTGGTTAGCCTTCATTGTAATCTCTTACTGCCTGGTGAGTACTCACTGGAAGGAAAAGAATATACCGCAGTGAGGGCCAGTGAATGGTCTGGGAGCATCCAGTGTGGTAACATTGTTGAAACTAAGTGGATAGAAGGGACCTGAGCAGTACCTGGGTCAGGGATAGCCAATACAACCCCCTCCATATGTTGTTGGGACTCCAACTCCCATCAGCCTCAGTCAGCATGGCCAGTGGTAGTGAGTGAAGGGAGTTCTAGTCAAGCAGCACCTTTGGCTCCCCCAATATAGATGGTCTGAGTTTTGTTAAAGGGGGAATAGGGATGTTAAGTTGACAGTCCATGGAGCAATCTCACACAGGCAGCATTAACAGTGTTTCAAGTAACAGTGCTTTGGGTTATTTCACTCCTCCCAGGAACGTCGGGAAAAAGCTCTGGGTATCCTCACATACTTGGGCCAGAGTTCAGCAGAGGCCCAGACGAGTCGTCCCTGGTACCAGGAGCTGCCAGAACGAAGTGAGGCCGTCGCCAAAGATGAGAAGCTGAAAGGGAAGCTGGATCCCCTAGTGGAGATGGATGGGCACTTGCGGAAGAAGAAGGGATCCCACAAGAAAGATGGGAAGAAAGACAAGCGGGAGCAAAAAGGAAGTGGAGGAACTCTGGCTTTCGGGTGCGTTCCTTTAGCAGCCTAGGCCACAGCACAGGACACTGCTGCTCCGTCCTTCCTGCTGGCTGAGACTGGACAGCCCAGGCAACAAACACCCACCCTTAGGAGGGGGAGGGAAAGGGAAGCCACACATGTGGGAAATGCAACTTGGGCATTTCAGGTAGCACCTCCCATCTGTAGGTGGCTGCTCTGAAAAGAGGAAAATGCTCTTTTGTATAAAGGGGAGATTTACAGAGCAGCAGTTACAGCCAAGTCTTAAGAAATAGGTCAATGAGAGTGAGGGGTTGTTTGCCTGTTTCTGTGCTGCTTCAAAGAATCCAGCTTTCAGAGATAAAGACTTAACAGTAATTTGTCAAAATAATAAAATTGGCTCCTGCTCTGTTGCAGGGTGGGATATTGGCCCTGGAAAGGTGGTGGAGGGTTAGGATTGCCAGACTCCAATAGAGGACAGGACTTCTGTGCCTTTAATTGCCCTGCTCTCTTTTGAGTCTGGAAACCTTAAAGAGAAACCAGCAGACCCTTTGCTTGGAAATTAAACAAAGGTTTCCAGACTCAAAAGAGAGCAGGGCAATTAAAGGCACAGAAGTCCTGTCCTCTATTGGAGTCTGGCAACCCTATGGAGGGGGACTGGAAGTTCAGCCTTTAAGTATTGCCCCCTACTAGTCATGCAGTGCCCTGTTGTCAGGTGTTGAAAGGAGGATATAGGGCCGGTGGGGGGAACCTTTGGCCTGACAGATGTTGCTGAACCTCAGCTCTACCCCTAAACTTACACCCACCCACCCCCCACATTTTATTGGCAATAGCCTCTGTCACCTCCCAAAACATCAGGACAAGAGCACAAAACAAAGGATTCCTGTAGGCAGGATGGTGAGGATTACAGACATTTCCAGTGTCCCATCTACACTTCAGTTTCTAACCCAGGCATGGGGAACCTCAGCCCCAGGTGTAAACACAGCATTCTGGGGCTCTGTTTGGCTCTTGAGACTCTTTCCAGGCCGCATCCCTCTCACCAGCTCTGCTTTGCACCCTTAAACACTCATATTTTTTTGCTGCCTCAGATGGATAGAGGGGGATATGCGGAGGATAGAGGGTGGTATGCAAGTGTAAAGAAGCTAGTCTACTGTGTACAAAGGTAAAATTCATAATTTTTGCTTTTGCCTCTGGGCCTGCCTGTCACCAGAATGCCCTCTGCCAATACAGCCTCTGGACTGAAAAGGGCTCCCCACTCCTCTTCATAAACCCTTGTGTTTCCTTTTCAGGCCTGCCCCTTCCTTGGCATCGTCGTCATTGGAGCAACTGCGCCAGGAGAGGTTGCGCCGCGAGAAGGCAGAGCGAGCCCGTGCTGAGAGCCTTCTAGCCCAAAAGGCAGGCACCCTCCCACTCCAGGAGGAGGAAATGGATGAAAGAAAACGGGGCTACAACTCTCAGTTTAACCCGCAACTGGCAAGAAAGAGGGTCTGGGAACCACAGTGAGGTGTCGTGCAAGTGTGATATTACCAACCACTGCAGTGAGACAATAGCAGTAGGAATGCTGTCAGAATCAATTTTCTTCAAGAGGAATATGCATAATTTTCTTCTTGCTCAATGCAACATATTATTTATTGAATTCATACCCTAGCCCGGGGTTGTGGACACGTTCTGGTTAATGTACAGTAATCAGAATTAGGTTGAGGAAGACTTTGGCATGTGGGCTTCAGTAATACACACACTCACCTTATCACTATCGTTTTCTAGATTAGGGCTAAGCCAGAGGCTGCTCCACTAGCTATGCAATCAATCAGTTGCCTGCCATGGGACCGTTATGTACAATGGCAGCTGGATAAAAAGTTATGCCTATTTACACCAGCCCTCCCCCCTTGCTTCCAAGACCTCACCTCTCCCTAGTCATCTTTGTTTTCCTCAAGGAAATTGGTTTCGGCCAAAGCCTGTCAGTATCAATTGTGCAGGACATGTGTCAGTATCTGCTGTGTTTTGAAATGGTTTCTGGGCAATAAAGGACACACAACACCTGGTGCTTTGTGCTCATGAATCTCCACAGGAAGTAGTAGCAGTGTCATCCTTCCACCAAAACTGCTCAAGGACCTGGAGGCAGCAACAAGAACGTCCCTCTGCAGGGGAAGACATCTGCATGCATTTTTTAAAATTAGTCTTTATGCTTTTGTATATGTGTGGAAGTGTGTCCTAGGCAACGCAGGCCAAAGTCTCAGAAAGAAGCCTGAATAAGCAGTTGAATAGAAGCACCAACTGTCAAGGGGGAAAATGAGAAAAAACCCTCTTGAGTCAGGGTAGCCGTCTGACTACTGGCCAGGGCTACTATGAGTTGTAATTCAGCATCTGGAGACAGCACTGTTTGCTGCTGAACTCTAGTAGGGGCAGCTAATTTCAGTGTACACATAAACGTACATTCCCTCTTGTCACCCAAGTAGTACTGGGGGAAGATCTCTTCTGTTGTTTAGTCGTGTCTGACTCTTCGTGACCCCATGGACCAGAGCACGCCAGGCACTCCTGTCTCCCACTGCCTCCCACAGTTTCGTCAAACTCATGCTAGTAGCTTCGAGAACACTGTCCAACCATCTTGTCCTCTGTCGTCCCCTTCTCCTTGTGCCCTCAATCTTTCCCAACATCTTTCTCGAGAGTTTTGACTAAACGTGATCCACCTGGAACAGGAACTGGCAAGCCACTCCAGTATCCCTGCCAAGAAAACTCCATGGACAAAAACAACAGCCATATAAAAAGATCTCTTCTAGGCAGCTTTTAAACATGACACATCCCACGTTAAACACAAAGTCACTGCCCCTTCTGCGAGGCACAAAGAGAAAGCGGGGTTACTGGATTTCTTCACACCCCTTTGTTCCACAACACACACACCCTTTTATCTCCCCTTTTCTCTACAAGAGAAGAACATCATTCATATAAAACTATTTATTCATAAATATTTTCCAAAACGAAAATAGGCTTACGAAAAAATATCTTAAACAGCGGCATGGGCGGGGTGCTCCAGTTCAGGGGGCTGCATGAGGAGGGAGATGGTGGGACACAGCTGTCTTTCCATCTCTCTCTGGGTTTCCCCAAGTCTTTCCCCTCCAATCAGGAATAAATTGCAAGTCATCAAAGGGGAGGGTCTCTCTGTGGGAGGAGCAGCAGATTAAGATATGAGCTCAGATACCAAATTTAGGGTGGCAACAAAATTTTGGAAAATGGGGTGGGGTGGTGGGGGGTTAGGAGAGAAGCAGAAGTGGGGTTGGGGATATACTCCCTTAAGTCAAAGTTCCAGTCAGGAAAGAGAGCTTTGGGGATTTTTTCCAAACTGAATTGATGAGGACAGGTGGCGTTTTGTGTCCCGCAACATCATCACCTGCCAGAAGCAAGTGAAAAAATACGGCAGCCTATAAAATGTTAACAGAAGGTACCAGTCCACAAAATACTTTGTACTGGAATCCTTTCTGGCAGCCGGCTGACTGGTTGGTAACAAGTTGACGTCATTTTGCTTTTTTGCCATTTCCAGCAGTGACAACTAGGCAAAGGTTGGAGCAAAGTCACCCTGAACTGTTCCCAACACTTCTGACTATTGAGGATATTTATAGAGCCCTGTGCCCTCATCTGTCTCACACACACGGGCATATGATGGCAGCCAAATCGTGGGTGATGTCTGCACTTGAGAGGTTGGCGAGGAGGGCAAAGGAGGACAGGATGTTGGTGTTTGCTGCAATTGGTGGCGGAAGGGGCATAATAAATTCTCCAATTTAGAAGACACACAAAAATGTAGATTGGGGGAAAGTCACTCTTTTGGTGGGATTCTCAAATTCTTTTTTAATCTCCACTCTCTCACCCGAATCTGGTGCACATGAAGAGCATTTCCCCCTTTTTCCCGACCTCTTCGTATGCATTACAGGCAGAAGAGAGCAAGGAAAAGGCAGGGGAGAATCCCGCCACTGCCGCCCCTCCTCCTCCGTCCCGCGGTCACTTTTAAAACTTGCATGCATTTTTTAAAAAACGTGCAGCTCGCCCCGTTCCCCCACGGTTTTGATGGGGTGGGGATGGGGGGTGTGATGTGGTGTATTGGTTGGTCTTCCTTTGCTGCTGCCCCAAGCGCACCGCAGTTGTCTCTGGAAGGAAGGCTTGGCACCCCCTGCTGGCCCCAGGTCATCACTGCAGGTCCCGGTCTTCCAGGTAGCGGTATTCAAAGGTGAAACCCTCCTTTTTGCGCTGGCCCCATTTCTCGTAGTCAAAGTATATGTAAGTGCCCTGTACAAAAAAGAGAGAGCCAAAGTGTATTGGAGAAAGAGCTTCCTCTCGCCCAGCAAGGAAGAGTCGGAGAATTAACAGCTTAGCAACTCTGCTCTCATGTCAAATTAAAACTTGATAGCAGGAGGCAAGGGGTGCGCTACTTCCCAGTGAGGAGGAAGGGCTTTGGGGCCCCCTCAGGATCTCAGTTTCATCCTCTTAAAACATACAGAGCTGCTGAACCTCAATGCCATATAGCCATGTGGGGAGAAGAGGCCTCAGAATACACATTTCAGGGGTAGGTATGTCTATGAAGCAAGCAGAAGAATACAGACCGACCTCTCTTCTCTATATTTTGCTTGAGGGGAGAAGTCACACTTGGGTAACTAGCTGTCCCTGCAGACAGTGGCGTGAGCCACAGCTCTCGATAACCTCAAAACATTTTCTGCATTTACTAAACGCAGAGAGATCTGAAGCAAAGCTGTATTGCATGTGACTCTTACTCAAATCAACAACATCCACAGGAAAACTATGTAGGACCTTGAAAAGGGGGAAACTATCGTTCCTGCTTTCTACTTCCTCCCCACCTCCCTGTTACAGAAGAAACCCAACGATTATAAAATTCCCAGTGGCATCGCACAGTCATTTCGTACTCTAAGCCCTACCCTCAGGCATTCAAGCCAAACAACACCCTCATGGGAGTAACAGCGGAATTCACACAGACCGGAATCCTTTTTATAAAAAACCCAAAAAATTACAACAAGGGTTTGTAGTTTTCATGACACTGGAATTAACTGGCTCAAAACTGAACAAGAAGCTCCAGGGCTTAGCAGGCAAAGTTTCTATGCTTCTCCTTACTCTAGTCCCCTCATTATTTTCCCCCCATTCTTCTCTTCCAGTGAGAGAAGGGCCATAACTCAGTGGTAGAGTATCTGCTGTGCCTACAGAGAAGGTCCCTGGTTCAAATATTTGCATCTCCATGTAGGATTGCATAGGAACCTGTCTGAAAACCTGGGAAAGCTACTACCCAATCAATGTAGACAATGCCAAGCCCAATGGACCAACAGTCTTGTTCAGCAGCTTCCAGGGGGATTGAGAATCCATGTGCTGGGACCCCCCCCCCACATAGGAGTTTCTGTGGTCCCCTCCCTCACCTGCTCAAATTCATCAGTGATGGTCTTGGGTTCTTCGTGCCGCTGGAACCACATCATGTACTTTGTGTGGAAGCGCCAGGACTGCTTCTTCAGTGCCTTCGCTGCCAGGTATTGTGCCTTCGTGCCCTTTAAAACATAAGGGGACAGGTGAGGGCTGTGGGATACACACATCGGTACCAGTTCCAAGTGAGGGATGCTCGTAGAGCATCCACGGAGCATTTATCGGTCCCAGTGGGTGGTGGTGGTGGTGGGGAAAGAGTGACAAAACCTGTCCATCAGAAACTATCAACAGAAATTCGACTTCTTACCTCCAAATAGTAGAAGATGAAGAAAAGGGTCTCTGTAGAGAGGCGCTGGTAGAACTCCACCGTATCGGAGTGTGGGGGAGGCATCTGGTGGTGGTACGGAGGGGTCGGGCAGGGGTTTCGTGGCAGATATTGCCTATGGGGTTAAGAGGGGAGGAAGGGGAATAGAATAAATGAATTTCCAAGGAAAGGTGAGTGTGTTCAATTCCAGCCTGGTGGCAGCGGCAGTCTCCCCATCCCCTACGTGCGCATGCACACACCTCAAACCCTACAGATAGATGGCTGGAGGGTTAAGCCAGTAGTTCAAGATGGCAACTGGAGTGGAATGGAGGAAGCGAACCAAGGGAAACATCCCTTGTGCCAAACTCTCCCTCCATCTGCCACTATTTGGTGACTGATGGGCCTCCGTAATTTCCAACCATCTCAAGGCGGTCCAGGGTGCAGGTGGGTGTGCAAGCTCAGGGCTTGGGTCCCAAGCATAGCTGCCAAGTCTCCCGTATTCCCCAGGAAACCCCCGTTTTTCCAGCTGTTCCCAGCTGAAAAAACGGATTTTTTTGTTTCCCCCCGGTTTATTCTGGCGCGGCGGCCATTTTGGAACTGGGCGGAGCATGCTCAGAAGCGACTTTTGATGCTGCTCTGCCCAGTTCCAAAATGGCTGCAGCGTGACTTCTGGTGCGACGGCCATTTTGGAACTGGGCGAAGCATCATCATAAGTCACTTCTGAGCATGCTCCGCCCAGTTCCAAAATGGCGGCAGCGCTACTTCCGGTCTGCTACTTCCAGTCCGATCCCTTATTTTTCAAGAAGGAACTTGGCAGGTATGGTCCCAATTCATTATGGACGTTATATGCTAGTGTTATAGACTGAATTCAGTCTATGAGGACAGTCAGTCAGAGCAGATCCTGCAGGACTGGTGTTATGCGGCATGGCAACAACCCTCTGGAATAGTTAAACTAAGGAACTTATTCCCACAGGAGCCAGTGATGGCCTTGGATGGCTTTAAAAGAGGAGGGGCAAATTCATAGAGGAGAGGGTTATCAATGGCAACTGGCCATTATGGTTATGCTTTGCCTCAATAGTTAGGAGGCAGCAATCCTTCTGAATACAAGTTGCTGGAAACCACAAGAGGGGAGACTGCACTTGCGCTTGCTGGTTTTG